>NC_133666.1:336345695-336708002 GCF_037893015.1 Macrotis lagotis
AATGGAAAAAAGTAATGAAATTTAAAATTTTGATATACATAAATTATATATGAATATATAGATTATACATGCATAATATATTTGAGTAATTTTTTCTAATTTGAAGGTGATGGTGTTTGGTTTGGTCATGGTACAAAGTTCATAATTCTTTCTCTGGATGGTATTCTCCATTGGAGATAGCCCAAAATTGTCCCTGGTTGTTGCACTGAAGGGATGAGCAAGTCCATCAAGGTTGATCATCATCCCCATGTTGCTATTAGGGTGTATGATGTTTTTCTGGTTCTGCTCATCTCGCTCAGCATCAGTTCATGAAAATCCTTCCAGGATTCCCTGAATTCCCATCCCTCCTGGTTTCTAATAGAACAATAGTGTTCCATTACATACATAGATCACAGTTTGTTTAGTCATTCCCCAGTTGAAGGACATTCACTTAATTTCCAATTCTTTGCCATCACAAACAGGGGTGCTATAAATGTTTATTGTACAAGTGATGTTTTTACCCTTTTTCAGGGTATAGACCCAGTAGTGATATTGCTGGGTCAAAGAGTATGCATATTTTTTGTTGCCCTTTGGGCATAATTCCAAATTGATCTCCAGAAAGGTTTTAAAAGTTGATCTTAACAAATTTACAGTTTTATGTTCAAGTTCAGTAAAGTTTCACTTTTTTTGCCTTAAGATCAAAGTCAAAGGCTTGGTAAAGCCTGTTTACTATTTTCTGTGAGTCTTAGATTATATCACCCTTCATAATATTAATTAATCATGGTTCTTATATGTATGTATTCATCTGTATGCACATATAAATTATAAAGAAGTCCTAATAATGTATATGCATATATATACATGTTTGTATAAATGCAATAATGTGTATTCCTACACACATGTAATTCATATGGACATATATCCTTACTAAACATTTGAAGAGAGAATGAAATACAGTCTTCACACAGAAATAATTGTAAGTTTAATTCTGAAAGGAATTTAAGAGGTTTTATTTTTTAAAATTCTATCATTCAATATTGTCATTAAAAGCTCTATTTTCAGAAATTTGGTAAATTCCAGATCACTAGAGTATAATTACTAAAAGGCAAAAATATTTACCTGATTGCAAAATAGAAATAAAGGATTAAAGTACTGCTAGAACAGAGTATACAATCTTGAACTGAGTAAGAGATATCCATTAAGATCTCTACCTCAACCTTAAATACTACAAACCAAGTGAAAGTTATGTATCTGGGTCACTTTGCTAGTTGTAGTCATCACACAGTATGATTTTGGTCTCTAAAGCAATTGAAGATGTCCAAAGTTTAAGTTTTTCAAACAAGAAGTAGTCTTGCTTTTATTTTTCAGTTTCACTTCCTGTAATTTTTTACATGTAATTGATGTAGCTGAACTATGTGAAAAGTTAGTAATTTAATACTTGTGAGGATCCAGGATTTCATCAATACAATTACATCTTGTTTCTGTCAGCACTTATGGAAGACTATTGGTGTGGAATACAGTGTTTTCTTTGAGATGTATTATGTATTTTTGCATTTGTTTATATAATCTTATCTTATATAAGCCAGTTTAGCAAATTGTAATGTTATAATTTTAGTGCAGGGAAGAGATATTTCAAGAAAAGTATGTGTTTATAGGAAGAACATTCATCAATAAACATTAAGTTAAAATTAAGCAATATATAATCAATGTTTAAAATCTACATAATGGTACATAAATCTGGGTAAGCAACTGATTCAATACATTACAGCTAATTGTCATGATTCATTTTGTTATTTTATTAAATATTTCAGTGAAGACAAGTTTTTTTCCTTCTTTTTTGAATGGCTGATGATTACAGCCAAGAGGATTTGGATTATTCTAAGAAATTTTGCAAAGAGCATGATGTTAACATCAGAGATCTCACTCTCTTCACTGAATCTCTCTCCCATTTAGACTTTGTGCAATATATCTTCTATGAGATTTTCTAATACAATTGGTTAATGTATTTCACCATATTTTAATATCTCCTTAATAATGGCAATAAGATGTATTCCCAAATTTTTTGTGATTTAATTTATCAAGAATTCTTGCAAGATATTAACATATGCATGGAAGTTGCTTCATTATAGGAAAAATCTCTAAGATGATTTTGTTTTACTTATTCAATACTTTTTTGAAACAAAATAAAAAGACAATAGAGGTCTTCATATATCTGAGGCAACTTTCTCAATGTAGTCCATTACAGAAAATACATCTATAAAGACATGCCTATTCTTTTCTTGCATTTCTTTAATAAATGTGTAGATCATTTTCAAAATATGGTCATTTTATCAAGAAGAGCAAAACAATGAAAATTAAGTACATATGTAGCAAAATAGCAATATTAAATTCATATTTTATAATGTTAATTGAATTCATAATATATCATAAAATCACAGAATTTGAGAGCTACAAGGGAGTTTAACAACTTTGTATTCTAATTCATTACCAAAAAAATTCCCAATACAACATACCATGAGGAGTGGTTCTTCAGTTAGGTTAGCAAAGTTGGGAGAGTGGTGGAGGAATCCATAGAAACTTATTTTTGCACAGTTCTAATTATGAAGTTGGTAACAAGATGGAAGAGTGGATAGAGTGTTGGCTGTAGAGTTAGAAGGAATTTGACTCCAGATACCTATTACCTGTATGAACCTAGGCAAATCACTTAACCCTTTTTGCCTCAACTCTTCATCTGTAATATGTGCCATAGAAGGAAAAGGTAAACCACTCTAATATATTTTCCAACAAAACTCCAAATGGCATCCTGGAGAGTTGAACATAACTGTAGTTATTCAACACAACAAATGTGACACAATTTTTAAATGATAGTAAACCTAAATTTGTTAGTAGTTCTTTCCTCTGGGACCAAATAGCTGTCATTTCTCCCCATCATAATCCATCCCCATGCTTTATTTATTTTTTTTACTTTTGTTGATGTTATATTAGCCTATTTGAACCTATAATCTCATGAAGAGAACTTCTTTCCCCATGTTGTAAAATCATCTATCATTTATGGTTCCAGAATATTGGGTCTCTGAGAGGTAATGTGTTGTGGTCATGACTAGAAGACTAAAATAATGAATAAGCAAGTCTTTACTCCAGTCTTTAAGTCTTCTTAAATTTAAAGCCCTCTTTGTAAGTTATACTATCCTTTTTATATTAGTTAAATTACTAAAAACATTCCTGTATGGATTTTTGTATTTAGATGTTATCTATAGATTGTCTGGATAATATAGTTTGGACCTCCTTTTGAAGATTTATTGATGATTTCAATATAATAGAATCACATAATATGTCAAGAAGGAATGCTAATATAATGCATGCATAGACTTGGCCACCAAAACATAATTAAAATACTTGGCTTACATAAGTGAATTTCTTTAAATTCTTAAGCAAAGAAATAGAGAAAAAGTAGAATGTGTTCTCCCATACCTGGAAAGTAAAAAATAAGGGGAGATGAATTTAGGCCCAAGATCTATGAAATAAACTCTGTCTTGAGAGCAATGCTCTTTTGAATTAATGATATCACTTGGGATTCTGAATGGTTTTGTTTTATCTTGTTTGGTTTACTAAGTCAGCTTTCAGACTACTGAAGTTTTTAGCAAAATGCATATTTCATATTCATAGAAATTAAATCTCGTTATAATCACCATCATTATAGTGGAAAGTTTTCTACAACAAAATATTTCAAGCCCTTCTTCCTATCTACTAATCCTACTTGTAACACTATGGAGCACAACCTGATTCTGATAGGGGAAAAAAAAGCAGGATAGGAGAAATTGAAATGGTCCCTTGAAAGCGATGTATGGTATTTGACCTGTGCCATTCACGCATGCTGGTACATTGTGTATACATACACAGTTTTTCTTTAGTAGTAGAAATACAGTACATACTTTTTTGATGTTTTTCTCCTTTACACTTTATTGCCTGTCAAAGAAGAAGAGGAAAAAAGCCTTTCTTTTGAGGACTATGCCCTTTAGCAATTCTGAAAATACCTTCCTGACATTTTCCCTTTAAGTATCAGATGCTTAAAAATAAGCATGTACCACAAAGTCATTTGGGACAGAACACATATTCCAGGTTATTACAACTTCATTACTATTTTACCTAGTAGTCCTACTACTAAATTCCAAGAGTCATTTTTAACCCTTTCTGTTGCCGGATTATTTGCATGTTACTTTTAATGTTTTGTAATGGTAATTATAGGCAGTAATGAACACTGCAATTATGCATGAAATTCAATTTTGGGAACCTTCTGCCTCATGTTAATTATAAAGCCTCTAATAGAACTCCTCTGAGGCCTTGCTCCATTTTTTATTTAAATCTCTGCACAGACACATCTTCTTTGTGATAACTCTCAAATGTGCCTTGGTGGGGAATATTACTTTCAACCAAAGGCTTCTTACATGAGTATAGACAACCATGATAGACTATTCAAGTAAATTTTAAAACAAGAAAGAACGAAGCAGTTTTACTCAGAGATTTTGCTTATTCTGACACTTCATAAGGGGCATCCTCAAGAGTAAACAGCAAGTTTTTAAATAACAATCACAAATGTAAAACAAGTCAAAGTTCAAAGGACCCAGCATGATAATTAAGGAGCCATCCAAAGCCAGGAGACACATTTAATTATTGAATGGGCCTATCATTACCACACCGTACAAGTCCTTTCTGTTTTAATTCAAACATCTCACTAGTAATTTAGTTGTCTTCTGCTTTGGTTTTTGCCCATCAAAATGAATTTGCTACCCTTTCCATACCACATGCAATTATGTGGCTTTATGGATGGTTGTCCCCTTTTTTGGTTTTTGTTTAGAATTTACTCCAAACCTTTGGTCACTCATTGAAAGAGAGCAAAGAGTTGAGAATGATGGAAGAAACTGACCTTCAGGAAGGGAAAAGACTTAACAAACTTGTAAAAGAGCTAAGTCAAGGTAGTTACTTCAGAATTTGTTTTTCTATAATAAAAGAAATGATTTTTCCCCAAAAATGTTCTAATAAGAGTAATAATAAGCAAGGAACATTTGAAGAAGGATCATAAGATCAGTGATTGAAAGGAAGGAAACTCAGACATCATCTAGTCTTATCTCTTCATTTTACCAATAAGAAACCTCAGAAGTTAAAAAACTTGGCCACTTTTAAGGATCTATTAATGGAAGACTTGGGATTCAAACCTAGGTTATCTGTTTAGAAATTCAATATTTTTTTACTTAGATGCCATTTTAGATCAGTTCTTCATTTTAAACATGGAAAACTAGGGTATCAAAAGTTGGATTCCTGGTTTAACACAGTTAACTAAGCTATTACAAAGATTTGAACCTAACTGCCTTGAGACCAAATTTGCCATTTTGCCATTATAGCTTGGCTGCCTTTTTTTCCCACCTAAACATAAGAAGTAGAAGAAAATTAAAAGGGAATTGATGTCTCTTCAATTTTATAAAATGTATTTAATAATTATTGCATGAATTGTATGAGGTCTGAGGCTTTGAATCTCTTCCCTAATTGCCTATTTTTTTTTTAGACTTTTCAAGACAATGGGGTTAAGTGGCTTGCCCAGGGCCACACAGCTAATTAATTATTAAATGTCTGAGGTCAGATTTGAACTCAGGTACTCCTGACTCCAAGGCCAGTGCCCTATCCACTGCGCCACCTAGCCATCCCTAAATGCCTATTTCTTGAGGAGTCCTAGCCTTCCTTCTTATTTTGAAGTAAGGAAATATTGAACAGAGAAATATGTTTTATAATTAATCTATTCCTTCTGTACTGACCTTGTATCTTGCATTTAACTTTGCTAAAGGCAATACACACCCCCTATTCCCATCTCATTGTTCAAGTTATTGGAGGAGGTCTGGGAACTTTTAGTAAAGAACCTTGTCTGTCCCAGACCAGGGCAAGTCTCTATTAACAGGTCAATAGGTTCCTGCTCTAGCCTGAAAGGATTAAGTATTTGAACTACTGACCCTCATCAACAAATTCTTCATTACTTCATCTCTGCTCTCTGAGATACCTGCCCTCCCACCTAAATATTTCCTATGTACCCCTTAAAACTCACCCTCTACTCAGTTGATTTGCTTGTCTTCTGATATTTTTCCTTACTGTTCATCCTTTCATAGTGGTTTATGTCACTGATAGGGCTACTACTGCTAATCCCTTTTGGGGAGCCGTGTATCCTAACTGCTTTTACTCTTTCTTTCCCTTAGCTTCTGCTAACCACAGCAATACTTAAATAAACATTTTTGTTCCTAAAATTTGTCTGAGTTAGAGTCAATCTTTCACATGAATTCTTTCATGTTCCACTAGAATCTTTAGTGGTCTATCTTTTCAGTTAGCATCAATTTAACTCTTTAGACTGTTCTACCTCTGTATTATCTTTCTGCCTTGCCCTTGGTGTTATTCTCCCTCCTTTACCTCCCTTCTTACTTGGTAGTTGAGCTTTATGTTTTGTTTTCCAATAAGAGAATGTAAACTCCTGAAGAAGCTTCCCTAGAAGACTTTAGAGATAAGTGAGGGGGAGAAGATCTCCACAATTTTTCCCTTCTTGAGAAGAATGTGTACTTTTACCTTGTTCATTCCCACGCAATTATGAGAGTTCTGTTCCGGTCAACCCTTAGAATTCCATGTTCTTTCTTAAAATTTTTTCTATTATTTATTTTATTTTTTTATGTTTTTGCAAGGCAATGGGGTTAAGTGGCTTGCCCAAGACCACACAGCTAGGTAATTATTAAGTGTCTGAGACCAGATTTGAACCCAGGTACTACTGACTCCACGGCCGTTGCTTTATCCATTTCGCCACCTAGCCATCCTGAATTCTGGAAAGTCAAAATGGAGGAAGGAAACTAAAAGCCTTCTGTTTCATCTATTTCATTGTTTCCAGTCAAATTCAACTGTTCATGATCCCATTTGGGATTTTCTTGACAAATGAGTGGTTTGCCATTTCCTTCTCCAGTTCACTTTATAAATTAGGAAACTGAGACAAATGGAATTAAGTGACTTGCCTAGGGTCTCATAACTAGTAAATTTCTGGGACCATATTTGAACTCAGGCAGATGAGTCTTCCTGACTTCAGTCCCAGGATTCTTGGTTTAAGAAAATAATAGAAGCCAATTTTCCTTCCTAGTCAAATGAGGTAATATTTGTTGTTCTAGTTCAGTCATAGCTCAATCTTCATGGCCTTATTTGCTATTTTCTTGGCAAAAATACTAGAGTGGTTTGCCATTTTTTTCACTATCTGAGTTTTTTTTTTTTTATTAGGAAAGTGAAGGTTAATTGAGTAACCCAGATCACATAGCTAGTATTCACCAGTCTGTAACCTAATTTGAACTCAGACCTTCTTTACTCCAGGCCTGAGACTATCCACAGTGTCAACTAGCTGTCTATAAGAGGTATTAGACAAATGTTTATTTTTCCTTTCCTTCCCCTTTTCCTTCAAATCTGTTATACTTAGCTAATTCAAGAGCCTAAACTCATATGGTAATTTTGCCATTGTTTGAAAGGCAGCTTCAAAGTTCATAAGAGTCCTAAACAGAGGAAATCTGGATGCAAATCCGTTTCAGACAATCTCAAGGTAACAACAGAAAAATACCTTAACTTAGTAGAGTTTTAAAATGCATATACCCAGAGTGGCTAGGTGGCCCAATGGATAAAGCACCAGCCCTGGAGTCAGAAGTACCTGGGTTCAAATCTGGTCTCAGACATTTAATAATTACCTAGCTGTGTGGCATTGGGCAAGCCACTTAACCCCATTTGCCTTGCAAAAAACCAAAATAAGTAAATAGAATGCATATACCATCTCTTCTAAAATTTTCACTGGTTCATTGGGAGAGAAAGCTTTTTGCAAGCCTTAAAACTCTATTGAAATGTGAAATTATGGGAATTTGTTGCTTGCCATTTTTTAGGTAACTCTTCCCTCTTAACTCCAAGTCCTTAAGTCAAGCACAAATGGTATTTCATTTTATGATGGAAGAAGCATGTGGGTATTTATTTATTTATTTATCTCTTTCCATCTTCTGGAGACTTCAGAGAGGTGAACAATTATGGCTACTTTCATTGAGCAAAGTTCTTTACATCTACATATATATATACCAATATTATCAAAATCTACATATATACTAATATTATCAAAATCTGCATATATATACTATTACCAAAATAAATAAAAACTCATGAAACACTGATTAGATTCCAGGAAATGATCCAGGCACAGGAAATTCATATCCAAAATTCAGCCCCTGCCTTCAAGGAACATACATTTCATTGGATAAAATTAATGAATCCTTAATTAATTTAATTTTATTTTTTTTGGCAAGGCAATGAAGTTAAGTGACTTGCCCAAGGTCACACAGCTAATTTAAATTAATTTAAATTTAATTATTAAAAGTCTGAGACTGGATTTGAACCCAGGTCCTCCTGACTCCAAGGCTGGTGCTCTATCCACTATGCCACCTAGCTGCCCCCTGCTTATTTTATTTTTAACATTAAACATATTTGTTTAGTCCTTGGAGTTTTTCAAAGAAAATTACTCTGTTTGAGTTCTGGTTTCACAATAGCAGAAGAATGTTCAGATGGATGCAATTCATTTCTCTTTTGGCTTCTTACAGTATTTTATTCCTTAGTTGAGAACTCTGGAATTTGACTATGATATTTCTTGGAGTTTTTAATTTTGGGGTCTCTTTCTGGAAGTGCTCTATGGATTCATTCAGGGATTATTTTGTCTTCTTATTTTAGGATATTAGGACAGTTTCCCAGGATAATTTTCTGCATGATATTGCCCATGTTCTTTTTTTTTTTTTGATCTAGGCTTGTAACTAGACTAATAATTCACAAATTATCTCTCCTGGATTTATGTTCCAGGTCATTTGTTTTTCCCAAAAGTTATTTTATAATTTCTTCTATTTTTTCAGTGCTTTGATTTTGTTTGGGGGAGTCATTAATTTCCATTTTTCTAATTTTTAAGTGTTTTGTTTTCTTCAGTTAGCTTTTGTGTTTCCTTTTCCAGTTTGTTAATTTTAATTTCTGGTAAGATGCATTCCTTTGCTCAGTTTTATTATTTGATCAGTTATATTCTTTTTCCAATTGATCGTTTTTATTTTTAAAGGAGTTGATTTCCTCAATCAATTTTCTACAATTCTCCTGAATGACCATTTTTCCCATTTTTCTTCTTCCTGTTTGATTTTTAAAATTCTTTAAGTTCTTTCATGAAGTTTAAGATTTGAGGCCTGTTCATAAACTCCTTTGAGACTTCACTTATAGGCAATTTGTCATTGCTTTCTTCTTCTGAGATGGCATTTTTATCATCCCTATCTGAATAGTAACTTTCTGTGTTTAGTGCTCTTTTGGCTATTTTGCTCATGTTGTAACTGAACTCTGCTTCTAGGATATAGGGAGTATAGTTCTGAGCTTTATGTGGTCCCTGATCTGACATCTGGCTTATTGTTTGCCAAAATGCTGCCTTTGTAGCAGAAGTTTGTTTCCTTCTTTTTCTATCATCCCTGAAAAGGATTGAAGGTCATTGTAGATTGCTGTCTGTGATGGGTCATGATTGACTCAAATTCAGTTTGGGGGTCAATATTCTGGCAAGGACCCACTCTACACTTAGGCTCTCTTATATACTTTGAGAATCCATAACATTTCCATTCTTTAAGTTTTTTATTATTTCTTTTTGCCATTTAGACATTTTTATTATTATCAAAAAAAACCAGTTAACTTCTATCTTCCATTCAATCAACTGCCATGGTACTGGCCCCAACTAATGCTTCAGACAACCACATGGAAAGGGGTCCTGCCAATCTGGTATGCAATAAAATTGGCACCATCTATGGAGTTCTTGAGGTCCTCAAGAGTGGCAAGACCTGTTGGAGGACCTTAGATGGGGAACAACGTGACTAACTCTCTGGTCATTCTACTCTCCTCCACCAAGGCTGCCCTCTACATCCTCCCTTTTTTCACTAAGGGCAGCTAGGTGGCACAGTGGAAAGAGCACCTGTCATGTTGTTAAAAGGGCTTGAGTTCTCATCCAGACCCAGAGGCTTGGCACATACAAGCTGTGTGGTCTTGGGCAAGTCACTAAACCCTAATTACCTCATCCAAACTGGTAACTGGAACCAAATGACTCAGAAGGAGAAAGTGAGACTGGTGACTCAGCACAGTACCCCCGCCCAATTCAAACTAATTCATGTACTTGTCATCACATCCACTATCTGTTATCATAGTCTTCTTCCAGAAGGAAAAACAAACATCACCATCCAATCAATTGTATATAGGTTAAGGGTAGGTATTAAAGATCTTACCTGTCAAGCAAAAGAGTTAATATATGATCCCAAATAAAACAGGGAGCTATAGGAATTTATCAGGAAGAAGAGTAAAGCTGTCTTATATTTTAAGAAAATCTGTTTAATATCTATGTGAAGGATAGATTGGAGAGGGAAGAAATTTGAAGTAAAGGGAATAAATAGAAGGTTAATGAAGTAGTTTAGACAAACAGTGATGAGGATCTGCACTCATTAGGGTGGTAGCTATGTGGAAGGCAGGGAATAAATATGACAGATATTACAGACATATTACCAATAAGACTGGATAACTGAGTGATTCCACAGACTGAAAGAGAATGAGTAATTAAGGATAACATTAGGTTGGTAAAAACTGTATGATTGGGAACAAGATATTGTCCTGGACAAAATTATAGAATTTGAAAAGAAGGGGTTTGACATGTATTTATTTGGTACCATAAAGTTATGCTTTCCATTTTGTTTTGCTCTGAACCAAGCAAAATGAGATAAAAACAAAAATCTAATTGACATATTCTAAGAAAGATTAAATTAATCAACTCTAATTTAAATGTTTCTAAGGTAGAGATTCTAAGAATTTTCTATCTGGCAAAGATTCTATTTTCTTTTATATAATTATAATTTTGTGTTGACTTCTAGACCCATTCCCAGGTTTCCTAAATTCTGCCATCCTATAAACACCATGATCTGGGATTCCAATTGCATGAGATCCCAGGTGTGTAATTTGTACAGCTGTAAGTCCAATAAATAAAGCATTCAAAAATGTTTTGTAGAAAGCTCGACCTTCACTGTATTGATTTCTATCAAAACAATCTAAAACTTTTAAAGCATGACCTTTTCTTCTTCAAAGACAAAAAAAAATCTCAAAAAGTGATAACACTGCAATGTAAAACACCAGCTTTGCAAAGTGTCATTAGGGAATAATAGATGATATTAACAGCCTTCCAGACTCTATGGTACAATGATAGAATGTTAGAGCTTTAGCACATCTTAGATGTCATCCAAAACAGCCCTTTCATTTTACAAATAAGAAAACTGGGATCCTGAAATAAGAAGTCATTTGTCCAAAGTAACTCAGCTAAGCAATTGAAAAGCCAGAATTATTGTTTCCAGACTCCAAATTCAGGAAGTTTTCTAAGATAACATAAATATAATTAAAATGAACCATGACCTTATTTATACATCAGTTATATTTTATCCCATACAGACTGATTTATACTATGCCATTCTTGCTCATGTTTTGGGGTACAGTGAATAAATAATAAGTCACTGAGTCTAGAGAGAAGAACACCTGAGTTTAAATTAGCCCTCAGACACTTTTTAACTATGTTACCTTAGACAAGTCATTTAACCCCATTTTGACTCAGTCTTCTCTTCTGTAAAATGGAGATAATAATAACTATCTTCCAGGGTTGTTGTAGTGTTCAAATAAAATAATAATTGCAAAGTGCTTAGTACAGTTTCTAACACATAGTAAATGCTGTTTTTTTTTAGTTGTTTCAGTTGTGTCATGCTCTTTTTGACTCCTTTTGGAAGTTTTCTTGGAAAATATTGGAATACTTTGCCATTTCCTTTTCCTTCTTGTCTTTCAGATGAGGAAACTGAGGAAACAGGGCTTAATAACTTGTACAGGGTCACTGAGATAGTCAGTATTTGAGACCTGATTTGAACTTAGGAGGATGAGTTATCCTTATTTTGGAAATGACATTTTGTGCCACCTAGCCACCATAGAGTAAATGTATATAAATGTTAATCAGTATCATTAGTAGCATCGTTATTTTGCTAGGTCCTTTTTCTTGAAAGCATTAGATTTCTAGATTCTGTCTCTTTTACATTGCAGTTATCATTGAATTAATTTAACTTTTCCTATGTTATCTATCCCTCACCAAGTAATTTCTATTTCTGATCATGTACTTTCTATATCATTATATAAATGATCATTTCTTTCTTGTGGATTATGACTACAAAATACTTCAATCTATTTATGGTTTCTTTCTCCCTCAGAAAACTCTCTGCTGCCTGTAATTTTAATTGCAAATTATTATCACCTGTACAAATTCAGATCTAGCTAATTACTCATACAAACTATTTTGATATACTCTCAATGCACTAAACTTCCATTTGTACAATATATTTTGGGTATTAGTCATAATTAATTTTCTCATTTATATATGAACTATTAAACTGATCTCTATGAATCTTACTAGGGGAAGGGCCAATAATATTAGATACCATAATAAATCCTTTGATTTTAGTTAATTTTCAATATATTCACTGAATTCAATTATTAAAGTTTGATTTAGTTTTATAGATGCTATTTACCTGCTCTGGTGATATCCCATTCAAAAGCCTCATTTAGGTATTAAGGTGATGCACTGTCCTCAAAGGATATGACTGTTGAATTCCAGAAAACTGTCTAGCTAGAAGACCTTGTAGTATGGACTGAGCAAGAGAACAAGATACAGCTTACCTAATCTTGGAGACCAATTACTCAAGCAGCTTCAGGGACTTTGTTTCTATTCACATAGAGCAATTCATCAAATCTAGTTTCCAGACCACAGAAAGATTAAATTGTCCCACCAATAAGTCAATAATAATGCTAATAAAAGTAAGGGTCCTTGAAGTACCACTACAACAGAGCACACACACACACACACACACACACACACACACACACACACACACACACACACACAGACCACAGACACCAAGAACAAAAGTCTGGACTTTGAGTCAGTAAAACCTTATTTTATGCCTTACTTCTGACACAAGCAGTATGAACGTGGGCAAGGATCTTCAGAAATCTGATTTCTTTCTTTTTGAAATCTATAAAATGGGGATAATATTCACAGTAAATCTATAAAATGGGCAATAGCATTCACAGCATTTACTGTAATTTGTAGTGAGGATCAAATTTAATAATCTATGTAAAAAGTTTTACAAATCTTGAAGTATTATATAAACATCAGTTATCCTTTTTTACATATTCTCAATAAGTTTTATTTCCTTTATAATTGGCAACTATGATTTTATATTATAGTGATGTAATATAACAATATGAAATTTCATATACATAATCTAACATAATCTTGTTATATTACCAAATCGCATAAATATTATGTCATATTTATTGTTATATTATATATTATCTTTTCTTTGTTCTTTGAGTAAGTTCAAAGACACTGTTAAATACTAAGTCCTCTCTAAACTTTCTACCTCCCACAGAACTCAATCTAGTGATCTGTAAATACTGAACATTTAACCACAGTTGGATTGATTCTAATTGTTTCCAAAGACCAGCTTTAAAATTTTTGTTCATATTTATGAAATTATTTTTGAGAAAATTTTAATTTCACCTTAGTTATAGTTATTTATAGAAGGAATGAAACTTTAACTTGCCCATGAACTGCTACATGAGAAGATTTTACTCTCATTTCTTCAAATAGAAGCGGTTTGTTTCAAATAGGTTGTGGTTTGACTACAAAGTCATTCTGTTCAGTTCTTAGTAACAGGCTAAGAGTATGATAGTGTATTATAGAACTCCAGATGTGGATCATTTTATTGAAGAACTCAACCACTTTTACTTGACAACAGAATTACAGGTTGTCAGGCATAGTTGCCAATTTGACAACCCTCAAAGAAGTCAAAGATTCAATCCAAATAAGGGGTAAAAAGATTGGGGAGATTGTAGATTATGATTGCTAGTTGGAGTACAAGAAAAATTCCAGAGAATCAAAATGGTATGATCTAAATACTATCCCTTTTATAAGTTATTATTAGCACTGAAACAGCACACAAAACAAAGTGTTCACTTGGAAAAGAAGGCTAAATGACTTCAAAGTTATATAAAATTTGATAGTAGAAGTATGTGACAAATACCTATTTAAATGAAAATCAGTGA
The DNA here is from genome assembly GCF_037893015.1 of Macrotis lagotis. Taxonomy (NCBI): domain Eukaryota; kingdom Metazoa; phylum Chordata; class Mammalia; order Peramelemorphia; family Peramelidae; genus Macrotis; species Macrotis lagotis. Next base: position 336,359,898 of record NC_133666.1, read on the forward strand.
GTCAAACATTTTAGAAGAGGAATGATGAAACCATGATGCTAAAATGAGAGAGGAAGAAGTTAGTAGAATTTTGAAATTAGGAGATTTAAAATAAATAGATTGTGGTATTGGAAAGATAAACGCTCTATCAAATAATCATTCATGAATTAAGCAATATGCATCTATTGATGACTATCCTAGTGTTCCCTGTTCTAGGGAGTCAATCTTTTTTCACAATCAATTTTTTTTCCAAGGCAATGGGGTTAAGTGGCTTGCCCAAGGCCACACAGGTAATTATTAAGTGTCTGAGGCTGGATTTGAACTCAGGTACTCCTGAGTCCAGGGCCAGTGCTTTATCCACTGTGCCACCTAGCTGCCCCCACAATCAATTTTAAAGAGCAAATAGACCACCTACTTATAACTAAATGTAGATTAGATTTAAAAAAATTAAATCATATCAGAGAGCTGAAGTTATAATTGTACTACTCCAAGTCTTAAATAATCATAGAACATATTTAAATGAAATAGAGCCATTTCCAAGATGGTGAATTTTCATAAACTAGTGAATAGTGGAAGTATCATATTTTGACCTTTCCACTCCACACAGCCTGATAAAATATATGAAGAAGTGGCAAATGCATTTAGAATTAAGTTAAGAAGAGTAGATAGGCATGACCTAATATAAGAGAATATAGCTGTACTTGATGCAAATCAAAGTTAAACTCACTTGGATTCATTTCTGAGAAGTTTTAAATAAGGAAGTTCCTAAAAGCAAAAGTCATGTACCATCTTATTACTAAAAAACCAAAAAAAAAATGGTGGGGGAGTCTTAAATAATACTACTAATAATAATCTATATTCCTCCATTATCTATCACTAATTATATTCATAATGATACTACTGATCTGTATTTCTCCATTATATCACTATATCACAGTCATAAGAATGGTCTATGTAACATCCAAGAAGATAGTCTGCAACAAATAATAATGATGATATTTGTTTTCAAAGAAGACCATGACATTAGGGAGATAAAGCCATGACAAGCACATGAATTAGATTTGAGTGAAGGGATGCTCTGTGCTAAGTCATTAACCACACTTTCTCTTCCAGAGTCATCTGGATCCAGTGGCCAGATATGAATCAGGACAACTGTAGATGGTCCTGGATGCATTCAGGATTGAGTGATTTGCCCAAGGTCATACAGCTAGATAGTATCAAGTGTCTGAGACCATATTCAAAATCCTGTCCTTCTGACTGCAAGGTCAGTACTCTAATAAATCCTATCATCATAGTTGAAGTGCATGCTAGATCAGTATGAACTCTATAGGTTTTACTGCACTTAAAATTTATTTTATAACAAATTTGATTTGGAGATAAATTCAACCTTATATCTTTTTCAAAAAGTTGTCTCCAATATATATATATATATTAATGTCATAATTATTGTTATATTCAAACATAAAGAAGAATTCATTTAATGATGACTTCCATATCAATAGGTGAAACATAGGACAGGAAAATATATATTTGCTTGGAAGTGTTACCTAGTGCAATGCAAGATGTTAGTTCTACAGCAACACTATATCCAAATCTAAGAGAAATTCTTTATTGACAAAGAAATTCTAGAAATGCTTTCATTTCTAATGTAGTCCTATTGATCATATTAAGCCCACTTGGATTTCTAGGTCTTCTCCATGAAGATTCATGATCATTCAAAAGAGAGAAACCCAAACATCTTCCCAGGAAGAAAATGCAACCAAATTTAAGAATCAGGTGAGATATGTGTCTTAACGTAGTTTTCAAATTATAAAGTGAAAGACCAATTTTGGGATAATTTTGCCTTCAGTGTCTAAGATAGCACCTGAAATGAAGTGGGTGATTAATTAAAATGTTATTAACTTGAATTTCTAAATTGAGAATAAAATATCCAAACCCATTTAAATCAATTATTTGAGCTATGAGCTATTCCTTTTAAATGAAAATGTTTTACTATTTTCTTTGTTTATCAGAGAAGTTGAACCACTTTTGGTTTTAAGTGATCCATGTCATGGATTTGTGACATATTAAGAAATACTATTATCATATTTGGCTGCTTTCTTCCATAGAATGTCAAGGTCTAACCTGCCTTATATTGCATCTTATTACATCTCAGGTGGTTTTATAAAGCTTTTAGGAATCAAAAATTTTCTATCCTCTATATTTTTAAATTCCTATCCTATTTTACATATGCAAATTCTGTTTTTCAAATTTTTCCATGCAAATTACATTTCTTTCTTGATTATATTATGTAGCCTAATTTATATTTCATCTATTTTTTCATTTCCCTCATTTTACACAATTGGTCTTGTCTTATTTTTAGACTAGGGCAATACTCTGTTGCATATTTTCAATGTAATACTTTATCTACAGCTTGGCAATATGGTTGATTTTGGAAAAATATTTTTTTAATTTATACATCTACATCTGTAAGGCATATGCTTTATACTTCCCCCATCTATAACATTTTGTTGACCCTCTGGTCTTGCTTTTTTCCCCAACTTTGTTGTTATTTTTTGTTTTGCCTCTTGAATCCACAGAAGATTATTTTTAATTTTGAATTTTTAGTAGAAATATTTGCTTTCTTTGGAATGTGAACATTTTGTACTTAATGATTTGTTTCATAATGATTCCTCTCAACCTTTCCTTTTGAATTTTCCACAGAAAATTTCTTGATAATTCTGACTTAAAGGCAATATGGGAAGTCAGTTCTTCATCAGGAAACAGCTCCATCTTAATGTTGGTTTTCAAATTGTAACAGGAAATGCTTTAAGAAATCTGAAATCAGGGTGAGAATTTCTGAGGTACTACTCATGAAGACATTCACATCAATATCCTAAGTGACAATCTTTTCTAATAATCTCTGGAAGTATGGGTAAAATAGGTTCTATTAATAAAGCTAAATATTAAACAAAGAGTCCATTGGTTTCTTCAGACTTCAGCTTTTTCATGCTTATCTTTTGGAGCCTTGAAAATAAGCACTGAAGCCATTTTGCTATTTTCTCAAGTCCAAATGTGAAGGGCTCAAAGGCATACTTTTCCTAGGAAGGTATTCACAAACCATTCTTTCCCCTTTTCTTTAGTTTTTTACTTCCCCCTTTTCTTTAGTCTGTCATGTGAAGGGACAATCAAGACTAGTTTCTTCAGATTTGTTTTTATTATTTTTGATAATACTATTTCCATCTCATTCTAACATCTAACTCCCCTTTTCCTTCTCTGCCAAATCAAATGCTATCCAAGATTCAAGACCTGTGTGGAGTATATCATTTTCTATGCTAATCTTTCCAGCTGCATTGGTCTTTCTCCTCTTGTTCTCTCTTATTCTCTTCTAAGTCATTCATTACTTGATTCTGTAATACTTATCTCAAGTTCACTTTTGGTTCTAAGTGAATTTTTTTCTCTCACAAAATCTCAAAATTCTTAAGGAAATGAAATGCTCCTCATGGGACTCAGAATGTTACCATATAGTTAATAGATATTTTCTTATTCAATTTATACTGAGGAGAAAAAAAAGAACTAAATTAAATAAGAATTCTTCCCTCAAGAATATCATTGCTGTTCTTAAATTTCATTTTAACTCTCAATTCTATGCTTCTGAATAAGTTGTTTGTGATGCTTATAAAGATTTCTACTCATCTCCATCTCTTAGAATTTAGGATTTTCTTGAAAGCTCAGCTGAGTCTTCATTTCATATCTGAAGCTCTCCTGATCTATCCAGTTATTGATATATCCCCTACAAAAATCAGCTTGTATGTATTTTATCTATGCCTTCAGTGGGGCATTGACAATAAGCAGTGCTCTCAGCTAGGTAATTTTCCAAAACAAACTATAGTGAAAGTATTAACTGCATTGATAAGAAAAGTTGTACACCAGGAACTCATTCCATCAATAAAATTGCAGGTCCATGGGGCAGCTAAGTGGTGTAATGCATAAAGCACCGGCCTTGGAGTCAAGAGTACCTGAGTTCAAATTTGGTCTCAGAGACTTAATAATTACCTAGCTGTGTGGCCTCAGGCAAGCCACTTAATCCCCATTTGCCTTGTAAAAATAAAAAACCTTAAAAAAAAATCACAGGTCCAGTGCTTATTCTAGTTTTACAAGCAATTATATGGATGCATATGCCATCTCTTCTCTAGACTTCTTTTGAGGGTGGAGCTAGCTTCAATTCACACTTCTGTGTGAAGGAATTTAGTAAAATTTTAAATAATATTTGATTTTGGTTGTGGCAGGATTTGGCCCTGAAGAAATATTAAACATTTTTAGCATTTTTCATTGATGTTCAATACTCTCTTTTGTACATTACATTACATTTCATGAGATCAATTCCTCATTTCTATGTAACTACAATGAAGATTTCTTCAGGGCAGCAGAATCTTACTTTTGACAGTTTTGTGATACCTCTTACATGTGTGGGATTTTCTTTTGAGGAAGGAAGGCATAGTTATAGAAATTTAAGAAGACATAAAACTTCTGTGTTCTAAGAAAGCATTTCCTATGTTGAAATATATTCTAAATAACTGAACCACTAAAATGTATCCAAACCACCATGTGTATGTATATATATATATATATATATATATATATATATATATATATATCAGTATATTTCAGAAACAGTTATGAATGAATCATGAAATCATTGTCTTGATCCAATTAGGAACTATTATAATGGATACTAAAATATGGGTTTTGTGGGAGTTTTGGTCAAGTGAGTGCTATAGAACCAAACCCATTTAATATATGTAGCTAGAATACTTTAAGATGATGGAGGAGGGACTGTCAATCATCTGGGCTACAGCATTCCCTGGATAACCATCTGCAATCATTTCACCCACTTAAGAAGCAAAGTTAGAAAGTTTTCATTTAAAGTGAACTATCCCTGTCTCTATTCTCTTCCAAAATTCCACTGTCTTATTAATAAAAACAAGATGAGGTTTCAGATGATTTACAAATTCATATTTAAACTAGAAATGAATTCATTTGCTAAACTAATGACTTCAAGCAGCAGGATTTGAAAAGAATTCTTCATGATACTGCCCACTCTTTTCTTGAGAAAAATTGTCCATATTGAAGATGACCTTATCTTGTACATTGTACAAGATCATTGATTTAGACTAAGATAGGTCTTTGCAATTTATGCAAAATAAGTCCTGGACAGTTGGAGTGACATATCTAAGATCACACGGTTAGAAATATGCAGGATTTTCACCCATAGTTCTTGATAGTAGAGCCACTATTCTTTCAAATCTATCCTGATATTTTCCCAGTGCATTCTAGCTGAATTGAATTAAAGCTGTAGAGACTCACAACTCCAGACTATGGACTGAACATAACTATCATCTTAAGTTCTTCACTCTTAGGTACAAATCCATTGAAATCAATAAAAGAGTCTGGAGTAAATTGGAAGGGAAAACAAGTTTAATGAGTTTGATACAAATTTTTCTGATTCATTGTAAGCATCTTAGTGAAAATGTAAATAAGTTTACATAAGGCATTTTGATTTATCACATATCTCATATCATTAAGTCCCAATCTCCACCTCCATTCCTTTATATTTAATTTCAAAATTCAATAGGAGAGTATAATATGTAATTGGCTACTGACTTCTAGGTAGGTATCATCCCTGATGTTCACAACAAATGGAACATTCTGTTTTCTGAGTATCCTTATCTTTCTGCTTCTTACTCATCCTAACACATTTCCCTATAGTGTGCTTTTCATTATCACTGCCTCATCTTAAATTACTTTGTTCCCTTTGAGGTACAATCTATTGCACCTTCACCTCATTTTTCCCTAGTCACATTTACTGACTTTCACTTTAGTTCAATTTTGTTCTTGCCTGATAAATGCTGAATTCAATCCTCTCTTAACTATGTTTTAAGACATCACAAATTAGGTTCTCTGATTTCACAAAAGAAAACAGTGAAATTTCTCATCAAATATGGTCAAATGCTATCGAACCTAAGGGAAGAGGAGCTGAACACCCTATAGAATTTTCAAAAATATTTTATGAGAAATATCATTAACATTTCATAGCACAGTGTTTTAATTGATTAAACATTATTATGATTTAATTTGTTTTAATTTGATTTAATTTATTTAAATTATTAAGTCTTTTGCTAGATTGTGTATATGAAAATGAACAAACAAAATAAAGCAGTTCTTGTTGTCAAAGACTTTACAATCTAAGTAAGGACTAAACCAAAGTAGTATGTGAGTGTAAAATGCAAAGTTTATATATAACCTTCTTAGCTTCAGAGATTTTATATACTATTACAAGGATAACAGAAAAAGACAAGTAATTCTAATATCAAATATTTATTGTGTTTATTATATGCAGCTCTGGTATAGCTTTCTGTTACATGATTTCAAGAGGAAGAAACAGTATTTATTAAGTTCCTACTATATGTAAGTCACTGTTAGATATTGTCAAGGTAACAAAGAAGAATATAATGCAGTTCCTGCACAAGAAAACAAATCTGATTCCATAAAAAGAAAAGTATAATGCAGGTGAAAATAAATGACAAGAAAAGTACAAGAGACAATGGGAATTCAGAAAGATCACTCCTGATTTTCTAGGGATGAAGATGAGAGGGCTGTGGGAACTAGAGGAAATTTTATATAGAAGAAAAGCACTAGACATGGTAATGGGAAAATTAAAAAAAAGTAGATAGGACTGCATTCTATAAAATATTTTTAATGCATTTTCCTTTAAGAAATAGCAGGTAATAGACATTTTAGATTATTCTAAATGAAAGAACAATAAATGCTTAAGATTAAGAAGAAAAAACTTAGGGGGGAATACGATGGCTATTTTTTTAAATATTTGAGAGTCTGCCATGTAGAAGTGAGAATAGAATCATTCTGGTTGGACCTAGAGGATAGAATTAGGGGGCAAATTGGGTGAACGTTTTAGGGGGAAAGATTACAACTTGACAAGAAAATTAACTTCAGAAAACTTAAACCTGATCAAAAATGCATTAAGCTTCCAACCACTTGCAAGGAATATTACAGAAGATAATCTCCCTTTTATGTTATTTGAACTAGAGACCCTCACTCACTTCTTGCAAGTGTTTCATTGGGCAAGGCATCAACCACTCTGAGCTTCATATTCACATTCAGTAACTAATAGGGTTGACCTTGGTGATCCCTATAGTTCATTTCAATTCAAATTTGATGACTCTATGAGCTTATGTTCTTATTTCTTGAGGATAATATTATTTGCCAGTTCATCATCTCTTTATAAAAGGAAATATTTATATTGAGTAGGATTAATTGAATAAGGATTATTTCAGGTGAATGAAGACAGAAGACTTTAAATGTATGATTCCAGGAAGCTGTGTTGAATAGAAATATTGGGTGGGTAGGAGGTTGGAAATCATAAAAAATTATGAACTGTAGAAGATGTGATGGAGGTTATAGGGAAAGTTCATTTGAATCAGAGAATTATAAAACCATCTTTGAAAAGAAACATCTGTCAATGAAGTAATCCTTTTGTAATATCACTCTCAGCAGATGATCATTTAAGGACCGCTTGACTAGATCTGTGGCAGGGAGCTCATTACCTAATACTATTTATTTATAAGTTTCCTTTTGATGAATGAAAATATGTCTCCTTATAGATAAAAGTCTTATTCTCTGAAGTAGCAAATAGCAAGTTTGATTCTATCTTCTACATGGCAATGTTTTAATCACTTAAAAATAGCAGACATGATGAAAAATCTTGAACATCAGAGAACATGAAGAGACAGATTTGGGGGGATAACTGGAATCAAAATAGAGAAATTCAAAATGAAGGAAAATGATTAATGATGCTGAATTTAAAAACAAAAACAAAAACTAGGATATATAGAATAAATAGATGAAGATTTTATCTTGCCTTGAAAATTAAATTTCTAACTTATAGTCATTAGAATTCAAAATTACCAAGGAAAGATTTTGTAATCCAAGGAATATAGTCTGCCACATATTGAAAACTTCTTATAATAGTAACTTATTAAACTATGTCAATGAACTTAAGTAACAGTATGTATGCCAGTCTTATGCAGAGAGATCTAAATGACTCAGTGGACTGAAAGTTGGGCCTAGAACCAAGATCTAAGTTCAAATCCATCTTTAGTTGCACACTAGCTATTTGATCCTGCACAAGTCATTTAATCTCTCTTTGCCTTAAACCACTAGAGAAGAAAATGACAAATTGTTCCACCATCTTAGCCAATATATGGCTCAGAGTGTCATGAAGAATCTGAAACAATTGAACAATATACATGCCAGTATTTTACCTTTCTTTTGAAAATTATAAAGCAAAATTTCATATTATCAGAACAGATGATTAATGAACTCTGTTAGTGTCCATATAAATTCAAGAGATGTCTAGAAGAGGTCTCTCCACAGTGAAAGCACTTCTTATCAAGAATTTATGGGAAAAATATAGGCAATAAGGAGGAGTATGAGATAGATTTTAGTTTTTATAAGGAAGGCTCACATAGATGAGATTCAATATTCAACAAAATATCAAAGTAGACTATCACAGCTTCAAAGAATTTCATAGTAGAAAGAGATCTAAGTTTAGCCAATCCAACTCATATTTAGAGAAATAAAGATTTCAATCTCCAATGTTATCAAAAAGCATCCATGCATGTTTTGTTCAAAAACTACAAATCAAGATGAACTTTTAGTCTTCCAAGATACAATCCATTAGAGCTTTGAATAGTTCAGATAGATAAGAACTCTTTCCTTATATTAAATATAAATTGATTTCATCTCATTGTAATATTCTCATTGCTTTCAGTTATGAAGCTTAGAAACTTTAGTGTTTAAAGTTAGTGGTCACCACTACCACTCACCAAACTCTCCCCATTGTATCATCTCTTTATATTATAAACAATTTCAATCAGTTTTTGACTGGCATAAACTAGATATCCTTCCCTGAAGACTCTGTAGTTTAATATTCTTTTCAAATTATGTTTTTCAGAATATAAAACAGTTGCCTTCATCTATGCAGAACCACACAGAACACAGACAAAGTCAAATCTTATGAATATAGTACCTCTCAGAATAGTCAAATGTTGAATTTTTCTAAAATAAAATGAGAATGATAAGTTGACTAAGAACTCAGATCATTTGAAATTAGCTTGTCATGCCTACTTCATCTTAAATTTATGAAATTGATTTTTAATTCAAGTTCTTTTATATTTATTCTCATTAAATTTCATCATTTTCATTTTGATGTGATCCAATTTGTCAATCTATTTTTAAAACAATTTTCCTCAACCAATCTGTTAGTTGTCTTTCATAGCTTTATAAGTTTTCATCAGAAAATTTTATAAGCATATACTCTGTATCAATGTAATGACAACTATTCATTCCTAAGGTATAGCACTAGATGTCTCATAAGTCAATATCAAAACAGTATAACCATTTTGGTAGTCCAGTTCACTTTCAACCCCAGCTAATTGCACTATCAACTGAACAATATTTTTGCTGTCTTTCCAATAAGATCAATTACTTTGATCAAATCTAGAAAAGCCATCTCTATAGCATTCATGTTTTTTTAAATAATTTCCAGAACTGAAACATAATTTTATTTTTAAAAAACACATAAGTATTTTTATGATCATGAATTCATTTTCCAGTTATCCATTTAAAATGTTTTTTTAGTTATTTGCAAGGCAAATGGGGTTAAGTGGCTCGCCCAAGGCCACACAGCTAGGTAATTATTAAATGTCTGAGACTGGATTTGAACTCAGGTACTCCTGACTCCAGGACCGGTGATCTATCCACTGCACCACCTAGCTACCTCTAAAAATACTTTAAAATATATTCATTCTCCCCTTTACATAATTGAAATGTTTCACTAATTTATTTTGAGTACATGTCTTTTTATTCCATTGCTGAAAATAGAAACATTAATTCTTTCCCACTCTGCAGCAGGAATTTTATCATCTAAGCAATTTTAGAAAGATGATTTATAGTAAGTCAGAATCACTAGGCATAGAAAAAAACAAAAAAATATAGTTTGTAAGAATAGAAGTTTAATACTTAGTAATCAGGAATTAATTCTTTTAATGATTCCAAATATTTTTACCCAATTACATGCAAAGATAGTTTTCAACATTCATTCTTTTGCAAGTTTGTGGGTTCCACATTTTTTCCTACTACTCTCCTTTCCCACCTTCCCCTTCATGGCAGCAAGCATTATGATATAGGTTGTACATGTACAATTGTATATAATATATTTCCATATTATCATATTGTGAAAGAAGAAATAGAACCAAGGTAGAGAAAATGTGAGAAGGAAAGTAAAAATAATAAGTTTTAAAAAGTGAACATGGGTCAGCCAGGTGGTGCAGTGAATAGAGCACCCGCCATGGAGTCAGGAGGACCAGAGTCCAAATCCAAGATCAGACAATTAATAATTGCCTAGCTGTGTGACTTTGGGCGAGTCACTTAACCCCTTTGCCTTAAATAAAATTAAAATAAAACAGAGTATGCTTTGCTCTGCATTCAAAATCCATAGCTCTTTCTCTGCATGTGAATGACATTTTCCACAAGTCTCTCAGGATTGTCCTTGATCACTGAACTGTTGAGGAATTAATTACAAAAAAAAGTGATCTAAAATATAATGAGCTTCATTAATGCAATACTAAAAAAGAGCAAAATGAATAAAAACATATACCCCTAAAATGATGCTAAATGTTTACTTTTAATCCTTTTAATAATATTAAAAGTGACTACTCTGTACCTAGAAAAACCAAAAGTTTAAATTTTTTTCAGAAATAAGATATTATGGCTATGCTAATTGAAATGAAGAAATGTAATTGCAACACAAAACAGTGAACATCCTTTATTTGGATCTGCCAATATCCATGAAGAAGTGAAACAACAATTCAAATCTAAATATTTGTATGTAATTATAACTATAATTAAAATAGTCTATTTTAATTTACCATGGTACAACTATTTGATTAAAAGTAAACAAATTATATTTCATCTACAAAAATTGAAGAAAAGGAGAATTTGCACATATTCCTCAATTTGATCAATATGACTTTCACTTCAAATTATATATGATGAAAGAATAAATATGACTTTGTGTCCTCATTCTTTCCTGAGTAGGGAGTAAATTTGTCATGTCAATATGTATTTCCCAACAATGTCAGGTCAAGAGAAATGAGGCAGTTTCAATGAAAAGTACTTTTCCCCCTTTTATAAGAAAATTTATGTATATGAAATGTTGTTACAATAAAAGTGTCCACTAGTTACTTTTATAAATTACTGACTCTAAATTTTCCTCCTTTGATTAATACTGTGATCCTTTTTGATTAAAAAAAAAATTTATACTTTATTGGCATTTTTCAAGTCCCAATTTTGAGATCAACATTTGAAAATTTCATTAAATTGAAAAAAAGAGAAGCAAAAAGTACATAGATGGAAGAATTTGTCTTGACAAATATTTAGTTAATCTACAAATTTAATAATCTTATATTGGAATTCAAAACCCAGAGATATTTTTGAAGTCATGAAAACCATGATTATGTCAACTTGCAGGTTTTTTTAAAACAAAGATATTTTGTTTGATTATATAATCAAATCAGTATTAGTGAATCAAATGATATTATCTGAACTTTTAGACATCAAATTCTAATCATTTTTCCTCTTTAATATTTGCCAAGATTTCTTTTTTATGTTGATAAATGACTAAACTGAATAAAATCATCTTCTTATTACATTGTTTCACTAATCTTCATTTTTTTCAAGTTATGGCTAAAAATTTGTTTACTTAACATAGTTAGTTACTACTCTATTCTCATTGCAATTCCACCTCCATTAAAGCCTTCTCATACTGATTTTTTTCAAATTTTATATTTTCTTTGAAATTATTTAAATTAACATCATTATTTAATACATAAGATAATGTCAAAGCAAAATCCCAACCTTGAAACTTAATCATGTTTTGGTAATTTGTCAGAATTTCAATTCCAAACAATATTTGTTTCCCTTAAGAAACATTCAAAAAAAATAGATTGCAAGTTATAAAAGAAGATGAATTCAAGTAGTAGATGATTAATGAAAGAAAATAGTGTATCTTAGAGATAAGATTGAGTTATGATTTTTGTAAAAAAGGACAAAGGAGTTAAGGACATACTGTATTTCCCTTGAATAAGACACATGCTTTTTCGAAACATTTGGGGTTCTAAAAACTGGGATCATCTTATACAGAGGTTGTAGATTTTTTGTACTTCTATTTCTTGCTTTTTCACGCTTATCTTTGCACTCATTGTTTCACATTTGTTAATGGTATATTAAGTTACATTTTGCCATGTTCTACCCAGAAATGACTTGGAAAAGATTTTTGTCCAGTGCTGAATTCAAGTTCAAAGTAACCCAGTTTGCAAAAGTGAATGGAAATTGTGCTGCTGAACATTAGTTTGGTCCTCTCCTCCAATTGAGACAACAATCCAAGACTGGCTACAGAAAGAAGAAACTCTACCAAAAAATGCCCCAGCAGAAGGCCATGAGAGAGGTCAGCCAAATGGCCGAATCTAGAGAGGAAATTGAAGAGATGAACTGAAGAGCAAAGGGCCATTGGGATTTCTGTGTCCACAAAGATAGTTCAGCAGGAGGCCAGAAGAATTGTTGATGAAAAAGAAGTGACTGATTTCAAAGGAAGACACAACTGGTGGCTCAGGTTCATGAAATGGAATGGACTAAGCATGTGTCCTCACACTAGACTTACCCAGGGAGTACTTACAGTCAACCACAGACCAGAGCCCAGGCAGGAGAGTGGGCAGAGCCTCTCCTAAGACAGGGATTCATCAATAAACACAATGAGAACAAGCTAACAGGTGGGAGTTTTAACAGTGATGAGGAGTTTTGTGAATTTTGTGATGAATAAAACTTGAGTTCAAGAACTTTATGTAATACATGTTTTTTCAAATTTCAGGCCCCAAATTAAGGTGTATCTTATACATGGGGAAATACAACAGCACAAAATAGAATGCTTTTGAAAATTAAGACTTGGGGGCGGCTAGGTGGTGTAGTGGATAAAGCACTGGCCTTGGAGTCAGGAGTACCTGGGTTCAAATCCGGTCTCAGACACTTAATAATTACCTAGCTGTGTGGCCTTGGGCAAGCCACTTAACCCCATTTGCCCTGCAAAAACCTAAAAAAAAAAAAGAAAATTAAGACTAACTAGCAATGAAAATGGTAGACATTCAGAAAGAAGTTTGAATCGTTTCTTTTCAAATCAGAGATAACTGGAACTTCTGTCTTGCCAAACCAGAATATGAAAATTACAAGATTAATTATAGAATTGTTAAGAAAAAATCTTGAGGGGCAGCTAGGTGGCGTAGTGGATAAAACACTGGCCTTGGAGTCAGGAGCACCTGGGTTCAAATCCGGTCTCAGACACTTAATAATTACCTAGCTGTGTGGCCTTGGGCAAGCCACTTAACCCCATTTGCCTTGCAAAAACTTAAAAAAAAAATCTTGAGCAATGAAATAAATTCCCTTGTTGCTAATGTCCATTCAGGATGCTGTCTAAAAAATAAAATTTTGATAAAGTTTATAAGAAAAATAGCAATGAAATGACAAAGTATTTAATGTGCTAAAGAATTGAGCTATGTAAAGAGTCAGGGAAATAAAGATGGAGGAATAGAATTTACTTTTCTAGACTAGACTCACATTTCTATGTAACTAAATTAATATACTTTATATATATTAAATTGCATAATGTCAACTAAATGGGAAGGGAAAGTAAAGAAATGATCTCAAAAATGCATTCCCTTTTGATTTATATGAATATAGGGGGTCATGTAGTTCTATATAGCCATTGTCATTGAACATGGTCATATGACAGCTTTCGGAATTATGAAGGCCTCCTTATTTTGATATTGTTTTGTTTTTGCATAGGTTACACTTCAAACTACTCTTTATATAAAAGTTCCATATTTTGCAAGTATACATAATACTTTAGGAGGGAGGCAGAATGTGGACTGGGGAGTCTCACAAAATACTGATCTTAGGGAAATTTTTCCTTCTTATCCTCAAATTAGTCCCTTTTCTCTAAGATTACCTTTTTATTTACACTATACTCATCTTGTACATTAAGTATCTGGATTTCTTGGCCTCTTGATTAGAATATGAGCTCCATGGGATCAAGAAAATTGTTTTTGCTTCTATTCCAAGCACTTTACATTGTACCTAAGTGCTTGTGGACAATCAGGATTAGTTACTTATTGGTTGATGATAAGACCCTATCTTTGGATGAAGAGCAGTTCCCATCACTGCTTTTTTTTCTAGGTTTTTGCAAGGCAAAAGGGGTTAAGTGGCTTGCCCAAGGCCACACAGCTAGGTAATTATTAAGTGGCTGAGACCGGATTTGAACCCAGGTGCTCCTGACTCCAGGGCCAGTGCTTTATCCACTATGCCACCTAGCTGCTCCCACACTGCTTTTCTAATGAATTAATGTTTCTAGGAGTAAAGCACAGCTGAAAGCATTGTCAAACCAAACTATGCAAAAGGAATAAATAAATAAATGAAAATAAGCAGAACTGTGGAAAGGCTGAGATGTACAAATATATTAAAGCAGAAGAGAATACACTTCACAAATTCATGAAAGATGGATGGGTATGATCTCAACGGAACTAAAAAAGAAAAATAACTTATTAAAAAAATGATTTCCTATGACACAGAGAAATTAAATAAATCTAAAATGACAACTATTTTAAAAGTCAATTAAATACTAGGATGTGACAAAATAGCAGTCAAGAAAATAAAATATTAAATAATGTAATCCTAAATTGATACTACCTTGAACTGTACTAAATGCCTGAGTCAAAGAATAAATTATAGTGGCAATAAAAAATTCATGGAAGGTATCATAAAAATTTTTTTAAAAGCTTTTTAAAGATTTACTTAAATCTGACTCCAATGGAAAAAATAATCCCAAAATTTTACATTAAAAACAGAAAACTAAACTTCTTGTTCTAAGAAGGCAGAATGAGAGAAAAAATTCCTTACAAGCCTCAGAAATTCTCCTTTCAACAACTTTTAAAAATGCCTCAGAAATGATTTAGGAGGAGGGAAATAGCTTCCAATATAAGAAAACAGCCTATCTCACCAGAATGCTAGGGGAACACATTCAGCAAGAATTAGAGGAAGACTGCATATTAGGGGTCCTACAGTGAAGCTCCTAGCTCTGGGGAAATTCATCAGTGAGGCCCTAGGCCCATGTAAGTGAGCAGCTCTAAGACAAACTGGTAAACCCAGGGGAGAGGCACAGTCAATTCCCACTCTCAAGGGCAGGCCACTAGTTATGTCCCCAGGTCAGCAGGGGTCACACCTCAAGTACAAGGTAGAAGGGATTCTGTTCCTCTCTGCAATCCAGCACTGAGGTCCAGCAACTGAGGCAGGTCACCCATGAAACTCCACTTAGCCAGCATGCCAACAGGGAGTATCCACTCCAATCAAAAAGCCAGCAAAGAGGTCACCCCTGAAGTGCAAACTGAAAAGTCTTTGTACAAAGAAAATGAAGGCAATCAAGATTAGAACAAACACAGAAAACTGGGAAACAATACTCACAGTCAGTATTTCTGATAAAGGTCTCGTTTCTAAAATATATTGAGAACTAAGTCTAATTCATAAGAATGCAAGTTATTATTCCAATTGATAAATGGTCAAAAAATATTAAATAATTTTTCAGATGGAGAAATTTAAGCTATACTTAAATGAAAAATGCTCTAATTAATTATTAATCAGAGAAATACAAATTAAAATAATTCAGAACTACCACTTCATACCTATCAGATGTCCTTATATGACATAAAAGAAAATTGATAAATGTAGGAGAGAATGTGAGAAAACTGAGACACAAATGACAATTGGTCAACTTTTGAACTGATATAAACCTTCTGGAGAACAATTTAGAACTATGCTCAAATGGCTATAAAACTTGATTTAGTAAAACCATTACTAGGTTTGTATCTCCAAAAAAGGGAAAAAGGCCAACCTATACAGTAATATTCATAGCAGCTCTTTTTTTGTAAAGGCAAAGAATTGGAAAATGAATGGATGTCACTCTATTGTGGGAATGGTTGAATAAGTTGTGATATATGGATGAAATGGAATACTATTGTGTTATAATAAGTCAGATTTCAGAAAATTCTGAAAAGACTTACATGAACCAATGCTGAGTGAAGTAAGCAGAAATGGAAGAACAAAAAAACAGTGAGTGATGATCAACTATGATAGACTTAGTTCTTAGCAAATACAGTGAACAAAGACAATTCTAAAGATTTGGAATGAAAATTGCCATTCTCATCCAGAGAAAGAATTGAATGGAGTCTGAATGCAAGTCAAAGCATTATATTTTTCACTTTTTTAAAAAATTTGTGTTTTTCCTTTCTTTTTTCCTTTTATCCTGATTCTGCTTTTATAGCATGACCTATATGGGAATATATTTAACATGATCAAGCAAGTATATTCCAAGTCAGTTTACTTGCTGTTTTCAGAGGGAAATAGAAAAAAGGGAGGGAGAAAATTTTGCAAAAATTGATGTTGAAATCCCTGCATATATTAAAAAAGACACTTGGAATGCTAGAACAGAGGCTAACTTTTACATTAAAGAACAAAGTCACAAAATTAGCAGAAAAGAGAAAAACAATCAGAAAAAGAACTTGACTATAGAAAAGTTATTATAATGACAAAAAATAAGGCACAAACTTAGAAAACAATGATGTCAAAAATGACTACTTGCAAATACTCAAAGAAAATGTATATTTGGCTCAGGTCTCAAAGAAATTCTTTAAGACCTTAACAGGAATTTAAAAATGTAAATAAGATCTATAGGATAAAAAAAAAACAACCTGTAAAAGAAATTAGAGTAATATAAAGGAATTATGAAAAAAGAATAAAAATATAGTAAAAAAAAGTCAAAAACTAGAAAAAAACATGCAAAATCCACTGAACAATATTCCTTCTTAAAAACTGAATTGGCCAAACGGAAAAAGAGATACAAAAGTTCACTGAAGAAAATAATTCCTTAAAATTTTGAATTGCACAAGTAGAAGCTAACAATTTCATTAGACTCCCCCCCCAAAATCAAACAAAATCAAAAGATTTCTCATTAGAAAAATATGCGAACCAAAAAAGATCTAGGAGAGATATTTTAAGGATTTTTGAACTAACTGAAAGTCATGATTAAAAAAGAAAAGAACCAGGATAGTATCATTCAAGGAATGATCAAAGAAAGCCGAACTGATGTCTTAGAACCAGAGACTAAAATAGAAATTAAGAAACTCCACAAGTCATCACCTGAAAGAGATACCAAAATGAAAATTCTCTGGAATATCATCACCAAATACCAGAGTTCACAGTTCAAGGAGAAAATACAGCAAGCAGCCAGAAAGAAGCAATTAAAATTTCATGGAGTCACAGTAAAGCTTGCAAAGGATTTAGTGACTTCTACATTAAAGAATCTGCGGGTTTGAAATATGATATTCTGAATCTCAAAAGTGTTAGAAAAACTGAGTATAAGCCTTTAAGGGAAAAATAGACATTTAATCAATTAGAGGAAATTGAAGTTAATTTTTTTAAAAATTGAACTGAATATAATCTACAAATGTAAGATTCATGAGAAACATTAAAAATAAAGCTAGAAGAGAAAACATAAAAGATTACATAAGATAAACTCTATATTCCTACATAGTAAGATGATGTTTAAAAAGCTTAACACAAAAAAAAATTAATTAGGAAAAATGAAAATAAAGAATGGAAGGGGAAAATGGAAAGGGGGTGGTACAAAATGCTTAAGCCATGCTTTCATCATAATTAAATCAAAATTGAATTATGATCAAAATTGTACAGAATTAGAACAAAAAGGAAACACATGCAGTTGGTTAGGGAAATCTTTATTACTCTATAGGGAAACAAAAAAGAATAAGGGAATAAGATTGATAGAAAAGAGAAAATAATAGGGGAGGTGTGATCAAAAGTAAAGCAATTGTGAGGTGAAATAAAATAGAATGAAAGACAAAAATAAGAAAAAAAGTAGGATAGATTGAAACAGTTATAATTGCAAATATTAATGATTTGAACTCATACATAAAATGAAAAAGAATTTAAAAACAGAATCCTACAATATTCTGTTTCCAACAAACCCATTAAATGCATAGAAACACCACAGAATAAAGGGAAAAGGCTAGAAAATAACTCATGCTTTTTAAAAAAAAGGACTAACCCTGATTTCAGTCAAAGCAAAAGCAAACATTGATCTAATTATATAGGAGGGAAGGAGAGAAGCTGTATATTACTAAAGGGTACCATAGACATTGAAGTAATAGCAATACTAAATATACAGTCACCAAATGGTATAACAGTCAAATTATCTTTTTTTATTTTAAGGGTTTATTTTTTTGCAAGGCAAATGGAGTTAGGTGGTTTGCCCAAGGCCACACAGCTAAGTAATTATTAAGTGTCTGAGGCAAGATTTGAACTCAGGTACTCCTGACTCCAGGGCTGGTGCTCTATCTACTGTGCCACCTAGCCTACCCCACTGTGCCACCTATCTGCCCCAATAGCCAAATTTTCAAAAGAAAATTTAAATGAGTTCTGGAAGGAAACAGCAATTCAAATATACTAGAGGGAGATTTCAATTTTCTCTTCTCTGAACTAGGTAATGCTCAATATAAAATAAATTAGAAAGAAGTTAAGAAGAAGAAAAGAATTCTAGAAAGGTAGATATGACAGATCTCTGATGAAAATGAATGAGGATAAAAATGAATATGGGATTTTCTCTGCAGTATGGCCTTACACAAAAATTAAACATTTTTAGGGCATAAAATCTCAAAAAAATGCAGAAAAGCAGAAATTTTAAATACATCCTTTTTAGACCATAATGCAATAAAAATACATTCAATAAATGTCAGTGGAAAGATAGAGTAAAACTTAACTGGAAGCTAAACAATGCAATCCTAAAGCAGAAGTGGGGCAAAGAATAAATCACAGAAATAACCAACAATTTAATTGAAGGGAATGCCAAAATTAGCATGCCAAAATTTGTATGATTCAGGCATACTGTATTTCAGGGGAAATTTATACTTCTAAATGTTTAAATAAATTAAACAAAGAAAGAGAAGATCAACAAATTCGACAAGCAACTAAATAAAAAATTAGAAAAAGAACAAATTAAAAATCCCTAATTAATCACCAAGTTGAAAATAAGAAAATGATTGAACTAATTAAAAAAGAAGCAGTTTTATGAAAAAAGTAAAACATAAATTATTGGTAAACTTAATTTTTAAACAAGGAAAGATGTAAACGAAGTTTCCAGTATTAAAAATAAAAGGGGTGAATTCACTACAAATGAGGAGAAAATCAAGACAATTATTAGGAACTATTTTACCTAATCATAAGTCACTAAATCTAATAATCTATATGAAATGAATATTTACTCAGATTAATTGCAGGAAAGAAGGTACTTAAATAAACCAATCTTGGAAAAAGAATAAAACATCAATGAATTTCCCATGAAAAAAATGTCAAAGGGTAAATAGATTCATGAGAAATTCTACCAAACATTTAAAGCGCAATTAATTCTTATAAATTATTTGGAATAAATAACTTTCTACCAAATTCTTTTTATTACAGAAATATGTTGCTGAAATCTAAACTAGGAAGTGCAAAAATGGAAAAAGAAAACTAAAGATCAATTTTCTTTGTTGAAAAATTGAAATAAAATACTAACAATGAGATTAAAGCAATGTATCACAAAGATCATATACTACAACCAGTGGAATGGAATTATACCAGGAATATAGATAGGGCTGATTCAATATTACAAAAAACTATCTGCATAACTGACCTAATCAGTAGAAAATCAGAAAAAAAATCATGATTATCTCCAATTGATCCAGAAAAAAAGTTTTTGACAAAAGATACACCCATTCCTCCTAAAAAAAACTAGAAAAAAGGAGGAAGAAATGTAACTTTCTTTAAAATGATTAAGTAGTATCTACCTAAAGCATTATCTTTAATGAAGATTAGCTAAGATGAGGGGTGAAATAAGGATGTCTGTTATCACTGCTATCATTCAATATTGCACTAGAAATGTTGGCTATAGAAATAGGAAAAGGAGAAAAAATGAAGGAAATAGAATAGACAAAGGGGAAACTAAACTATTATTCTTTGCATTTGTTATGATGGTATACTTAGAGAATCCTAGAGAATCAACTAAAAAAAACAGTTGAAATAATTAACAATTTTAAGTAAAGTTAAAGGATACAAAATAAATCCACATAAATCATCAAGATTTCTATATATTACCTACAAACTCCAACAGCAAGAAATCCCAATTTACTTGCTTTTAGAGTTGAGAAAACTGAGGCAAAGAAAGGTGAAGTGACTTTCCCAAGGTCCAACCACTAATATGTGTCTTAGGCTTGAATTGAACTCAGGTGTTTCTTTGTCCAGGTGCAAGTTCTGACTACCACACCACCAGCTTGTTCATGTGTGTAAATGTGCATATATAAATGTATATTATGAATATATGTGCACATAAATATAAATTCACACATTTAGTGTTTTTGAATATAAATATGAACTAAAGAGAAACAAGTGGAAAGATAGAGATAAAAATTGGATTTCTTCTCATTGGCTCATTTTAGTGGGACATTTAGTGGAGAGTTCTGGGGGGAGTGATTTAATAAAATGGAAAAAAACCCCACAATATAACATTTAGCACTGTTAGAAAATTTAATAGACTACATCAGATAGAGTTCCCTAATGCAAGGAGGAATCATGAAAGTTGAGCAAAAGTTTAACAGTTATAGAGTAGTAAAATTCTTTCAATGAGCAGGGTTAAGACTTTTGAAGTTCCATCGTTACTACAATTCAGAAAATACATAGATTCTATTATTTCAGCATTCTAGATTTCCTACTATTTAACAAAATCAAAGCAATATATTTTTACATGGTACTTATTATATAAAGCAATCTCTCAAAAACAAACATGAGAGCACAAACATTACAAATATATGTATATATGTATCTCTTTATATATATGTGTGTGTTGTATGTGTGTTTGTGTGTATACACATAAACACACACATGCTACACAGTATTATAATTCTTCTTTTATTAATAAGAAATTTTTAGGATGTTTTCCCAACTTTATACTTCACGTAACTCCTCAGAAAAAGCAACATAAGAATAAAAACCACCTTCTTTAAATAAAAACCAAAAAACGAATTTCTTTTAAAAAAAAGCATTGACATCTTTTTTAAACTTTTAGTTCTACTTTCACAAATGACATTACTGAATCTCTTCTGTAGTGAAATATTTCTTTATATTGAGACATTGTA
Organism: Macrotis lagotis; assembly: GCF_037893015.1. Taxonomy (NCBI): domain Eukaryota; kingdom Metazoa; phylum Chordata; class Mammalia; order Peramelemorphia; family Peramelidae; genus Macrotis; species Macrotis lagotis. Next base: position 336,381,278 of record NC_133666.1, read on the forward strand.
GAGTCAATTAATAAATTTTTGAATGATTGAAAAATGTGGGTTCAATTTTTAAAATATTGAATTCACTAGTTTCTTACTTACCAAAAAATCATTGCTAAGTAACTTAAATTCCTCCTAAGATCTATTCATAGGAAATATCTTAAAATAAATTATTAGAATTTCTTCATATATATATCTATATACACATATATTATAGATGTATATGTATACATTTCTATGTATTTGTATATATATACATATACATATATATATATATATATATATTTCTACTCTAATAAGAAATAAAATACCATAATTCTGATGGTCAGAAGTAAAAAGTGGTATGTAAATTATTATTCCCCCTAGCTTTCCAAATATAAAAATGAAGTCGACATGTGTATTTTACTATCTCACAAAAGAATTTAATAGATAATTTTTATTCTTCACTAAGCTTCTTGTCATTCATGTCAGTCCTAATGGATGAAAAAACAGTCCAGGCATGTGAAGGTATACATTACTATTTGGGTTTTCCATATGTGATGTTCAACCATCAGCCTGTATTGCAACCTAAAGTTGTCATAGGAAAAATCTATAAACATATGATTAAAGTCTATTTAGGTTGAGCTGTATGCAAGAGTTTATTGGGCTACAATTTTACAGAAAGAGATTTTTCATTTCTTGTAAGATTAAACTTACTAATTAGATCTAGTCCCCAAATTTATTCAACTGCCTTTGGAGATAGTGAATTACTCATTATTGGAGAACTTCATGAAGGGTCAGGAAGGGTCATGATTATAGTCACTTGCCAGATTAATTAAGAATACTTTTTTTTTAGTCAGGTATGTCTATGATACTTACGGTGTAGTATGGGTAGAGTATACTAGCTGTGTAACCTTGGGTGAGTCACTTATCCTTTCAGTATCCTAAGCAATTTTCTGATAACTACAATAAAAACACATTTGCTGATTTTTGGTGAGGGTTTCTGCACCAATACTTCACTATGTCAATAATTAATAAGTATAGTTTTTAGAAATGGATTTGCATATATGCTTCTGAGGTTCCTTTTGTTTGTAGGATTCTGGATAGACAGCATGCATATAGCATGATTGAACATATTCATGAATATTCCTTGTATAATTGAATTGTAAGCTTCTTGAAGACAGAAAATAAATGTAATAGATTTGCATCCTCCATAGTTTCTAGCAAAGTGCCTGAGGGGAAAATAGAAAGCTCTCAGTAATTACTTGGTGTTTTATGGATTCAGCATTCTACTTTGCCTGCACAAATCAACTCTAAGATTTCATAGCAAATTTCTTTTAGTTATAAAAATAAAAGCCATAAGGCTCCCCCCACCCCCTCCAGATTGATAAGTGAACAGTTATGATGAAGAGAATATCATTGGAGGGTATTAATTCCTCTCTAATGCTAAATGTATGTTTCTGGGAGCCGATTTTAATTATCATAAGAATTTATCACCATAATGTTAAATTTTCAGCTTCAGGAAAATTTGAAACATGTGAAGACATAAAACAGTTTGAAATAGATAATACCAAAAGTCAGTTTGAAGCATGACTACTGTGAGTTGCAGTCAAAGCTGTGTGGTTTGCTTGCCAGTATGATTTCATAAATTAGTCCTTTGCAGATGTCCCACTAAAAGAAAACGATATAAGCACGAAAGGTTCTAAGTCTGTAAAAGAACAGAGTTTGTTTGATGGTCAGCAAAGCTAGATATTGCATCATTTTATATGACAGATCTCAAAGTATATTGTGTTTAATTAATGATATCTGTAGTGACAAGCAAAGAAAACAAAAAAAGATTTGGAAATGAAGGGTTTTTCCTACAGCTGAGAAATGACTAAATAAACTGAGGTATATGAATATGATGGAGTACTATTGAAATGCATTTGTGATTATATAATTAAAGACTCATCACTCTTAAAAACAAAACTTAATAGTGTGTAATTATAAATATATGTATGCATGTATATGATTAGAGAGGATACATCTGTTATAAATAGATGTATGGACATAGATTATACCTATAGAAATGAATTTTATAGATATAATACATTATAATACTCAAGTTTACATCTGGCATGGCTTTAGGAAGACAGTAAACACATTTTGTAAATCCTGATTCTCTTCATCTTTTTTCCTTTTTGGCCAGCCTTTTATCATGGTGTCATACATTGATACAAGCCATTGTATGGAACGTAGGGTCACAGTGCTCCCCCTTTATTTTTGTCACTGAAACAAGCATTAAAAGAACCCATAACAGGATATAGGAATTACAGAGTCCTTGATATTAGTCTAGAATGAGAAATTCTGAAGAACCATAAAATTAAAAAAAAAGAAAATACTATTTCAAAGCAATTGATTTTCTTTTAAAAACATGCATACATGAATGTGTAATACAAATTTATATATAAAATTTTATGTACATTATTCTGAGGATTCCATAAGATTTATACATGGTTCCTAAAAAAGTAAAATACCCCAAACTTGAAGAAAATTGAAAGAAATGTGCAAACCAGGACAAAGAGAGGAAAAAGAGGCATTAGGTAGAAGCTATGAAATGTACGTTATGGTAATATTTGCACACTTAAATTTAATTATACATTGTGAATGTCAGTCATTGTTCCTTCCAGACTATGATGTAATTTAGATTTAGGAAAAGTTCTGTATTTTTACAGTGGTTCTGTTCTTTTCATTCTTTATCATCATAGAATTTCTCAGAATTGTTAGTTGTTAAAATATTACTGTGACAATATAGATAGTTCTATTGACTCTGCTTACTTCTGTTTTTATCAGTTCCTGTGGCTTTCCAAATCATTTTGCAATTATTTTTTCTGTGGCAACTGGGTGGTGTAGTGGATAGAGCACAGGTCCTGGAGTCCGGAGAACCTGAGTTCAGATTCCCTTAGACACTTAATTATTACCTAGTTGTGTGACCTAGCAGTGTTTTATCTTACAAAAAAAAAACAAAAATATTTTTCTTTATTTCTTACACCCCAGTAGTACTTCATCACATTCATATACTTCAGCTTATTTTGCCATTCATCAATTGTAGAAAAGTCCCTTGGTTTCTAATTTTTATTTCTTGTTACTATAAAAAGGACTGTTATAAATATTCTTGTGCATAAGGCTTCCCTCTTTCTTTGATCTTTTGAGTATAGACTTAGCAGGTTTAAAGGCATATATTCTTTAGAATTTGTTTTTTTCAGTACACATTCCAAATTGCTTTCCAATGTGATTATGGCCATTCAAATTTTCACTAAGAATGCATTGATGTACCTGTTTTTCCACAGATCTTCCAACTTCCATTCTTCTTTTTCATATTTTTTTCCATTCTGATGTATGTGAAGATTTACTGCAATTTGCCTTTCTCAAATTAGTAATGATTTGGAGTGATTGCTTCATTATGGCTATGTGTAGGCTAGGTTTCATCCCTTGAAAACTTAAACCTTTTATCCATTGAGGAATTTCAATTTTCTTGTAAGTTTTAATCAGTATCTTATATATCTTAGAAATGAATCCTTATTCATAGAAACTAGATGCAAATATTTTCCAGTTAATTTCTTTTGCAGTCTTAGCTTAACTAGGTTTGTATGTCTTTTAATTTTATGTAATCAAACTTGTTTAATTTATCTTCTATGATCTACTGTATTCTTTGATAATGAATTTTTCTATATTCCATAAATCTAATAGGGAATGCTCTGTGTGTGTGTTTCTCTAATTTCTTTATGATGTGACATTTTATTTAAAGGTGAGATACCCATTTGTGCTTATCTTTGAACAAGATGTGAGGTTTTGTTATATATCTAATTTATTTCACACAATGGTTTAATATTCACGATAGTTTTTTTTCAAATAATTAAAAAAAAGGCAAAACAAAATTAAAACTCATACCTTCCAAAGTTCTTATTAGTCTTCACAAGGAAAGATGTTACTTTCTTATGTTCAAGCTTGAATGAAGGTAATTATGGAAATCCATTCCACTGTTGCTGATAAGCAACTTAGAATGTCTAAAAGAGTTACTTGGAGCATGGAAAGCTTAACTAAGTAATCCCTGTTGACATGTCAGTGTATATTAAAGGAAGGGTTTGAACTGAGGCCTCCATAACACCAAGATTAAGTTAGAAAATATATCTAAAGACTCAAAAAATTCTTAGAGAAATTATTGATAGAATTTTTTTTTAATTTTCTTGATCACTATCATTACAAATAATACTATTTCCATCTTCATCCAAAACTGGTCTCTATCCTGCATTTCCTGTCCTTTCCCCCTAGTTATATAAAATAAAATTTAAATTTAATTAATTGGTATATGTTGCTGTTTGGAAAATAACCTAATTCTTAAAACAAAACAAATGTTTGATCTTCCCAATCAGTTAGGTGGGGGGACAGAATGAGGCTAGGAGTCAGGTTGTTGGAAGTCCCACTATGGTCTTAAGTACAGATGAGTTGTATGACCATTAGCAAGTCTGTTTCAGGATCTTAAACCTTAAATGAGGATAATGATAGTGTCTACATCACTGGAATGTTATGAGGATCAAATGAGAGAATGATTAGCACATAATAGACTTTCAATAAATATTTTCCCTTCTGTTCCTCTTCCTGTCAAATTTTGCTCCTATAAGTCTCCATGGTTCTGTCAAGAATACAGCAATGAAAGCTTTATCCTTTATAACCTTGTTCAATTGAAAAATTCACTTAAACATTTGCTGAATATATATATATATATATATATATATATATACACACACACACACACACACACACACACACACACACACTGTCCATGGTAAGCTCTGGCTGGCTTTGATTTTTAATGATCTATTTTCTTTGTCTTTCTCCTTTGAAGAAGTCAAGCAGCTATTTTTAAATTTTAATTCAGTATTATTTCAACATCATCACTCATTTCTACATTTTACCTATAAACCAAAAAGTGACAGAAACAAGTTTTAATTAACCCTTAGTCTCAAACAAAGCTCTCATTTAATTGAAAATCCAGTAATGTGATGACAATGTAAGTAGTGATTAGTCGAATAAAATGACAAATTTACTATTCAATGAATTTTTTTTCTTAAAATTGAATCATTCAAGTATTTACTGAGAACTACTTAAATATCAAAGCATGACTATAGCAGCTCACAATTCAATAGCACAATGAAGATTACAAAAGAGATTTTTTCACAATAACACTGTGAAGTAGGTAGTTTGACTATTAACTTTCCCAGTTTATAGAAAACAAAATCTAAATTCATAGATTAAGTAATGGTTGAAGTCAGACCTCCTGATTACCTGTCCAGCATCCTTTCCATGACACTATGTTCCCTCTTGATACTAGTTCAATGAGTGTCATTGGGATAATAGCTATTTTCTGACTCTATCCCTTTATATAACTTTTTTATACTTTCTCATTTTTTCCTTCTTTATTTCTAACCCAACATTAGCCTCAATCACTAAACTTTGGTAATTCAGATTCCCTTTTATAGTGTTATTTTCCATCAGCTAGATTGAAGAGGAAAAAAACAGTAGGCCTGAAGTCGAGACAATCTTAGCTCAAATACAATCTCAGAAACTTATTAGTTATATGAATCTGGACATATCATTTAACACCTGCCTGCCTCAGTTTCCTCAATAGTAAAAGGAATATAATAATAGCATGCACATCAAAGTCTTGCTGTGAATTTCATGTGTGATAATATCTGTAAAGAGCTTATCATAGTGTCTAGTAAAGAATGTGTATTTAAAAATGTTTTATCTATCCCCCATACATGTATGTTGAGAACTGTAGAACTACATTACTATGTATTTCCCCAACCCCATCTTCTCTACTAAAAAAAAGTTTAGATTTACATAGCACTTATAAATTCTCCTTAGTGCTTTTCCTAATACATACTTATGAGGTAGAAAATGTTATTACCATCATTTTATAGTTTAAAAAAGCAAAGGTTCAAAGATGACAAATGTCTTTCCTAAATCAGAAAACTTAGAAGAGTAGGAAGCAAGATCCAAACCTATAATCTTCTAACTAAATTCTGGCCTTCTATTTAGCAATAATCAGAAATTATTTTTTTGTGTGTGCAAATAATTTATTATAGAAACAAAAGTGTGAGAAGACCCCAAAGGGAAACCTAGATCATCTTGTTTGTATTCCTTTTTTTCAATGTTGATCCATTTTAATGTAATATTCTAAAATGAAAAGAGTAGTTCTAGAAAAAGTGAACTTTTATATTGAATATATATATATATGTAAGTAAACAGAAAATCATATCTTTAAAGACTAGATAAAATTCTTAGGTTTGTTAGAATCTTTATCAAAAGATATATTTTATTATAAATATTTATCATTTATAAATACAATTTATGATAAAGATACATTTATTAATATAGTCAGTAGTGTAGGGTCAAGGAATCAGAAAGCCCAAAACACCCTGTTCTCTTCTGGCATCCTTTTTTCTTCTATTTTTGAGATAAGGATTTATCTTAATGGCCAGATTCCCTTGTGAAATGTTATAGTCCTAGAAAGTCCACCAAGTAAGTTTTTATGGTAAATAATCAATGAACTTGCTTACACTTGTTGCCAGAGTTAAATCAATTGAATAATCCAAATTTTGTAATCATGATAGTTCAGTGTCTAGTAGTTCATAATCAGTGAAACTTTTGATTGTACTCAGCTGAGGAGACAGGGAAAAAGGCAAGCATATAGGTCAATGCTAAGAGGTATAACCTGCCTGGCCCTAGATTTTGAAAAATGCCAGAATCTTCTATACAAACAGTTCACTGCTCTTCACATCACAGACTTCAGCAGCTTAATAAGTCCCAGTAGCAAGGCAAGGGATCATACTTCTTCCAGAGCATCAAATCAACAAACAAGGGTGTAGGAGGGAGGCTCTAGAGAGCACCAGTCAGTCAGTTAGTGCCTCCATTGCCTTGGATTCATATGAAGCAGGATGAGGGAAGGTCAACCTTTAAATGACTGAGTGCTCCATTCTAGCAAATTGCATTTTGTGTCAAATTGATAGACTTCTAGTAATCATTATTTTGTGCATAAAGTCTTATCTTTATTTCACACTTAGCTTTAAGACATTCATAAAGGACAATAAGAGGAAGAATTATTCCTTGGCTACTTTTGGAATGAGATGCCCTAAATAATAAAATTCAGTATATAATGCTTCTTTATTAGATTATCCTCATGTATTTTATGATTTGGCCCTTCTCCTATATAAATATTCATTATCTTTCTAATTAATATTATAAAGTTTATGAAAATACCGTGTAGTATCAAAGAACAACATGGACAAAGGGACTGTTTGAAAAATGACAATATTTCACCAATGTCTAATTTTAGTGATAAAGGCACTAAAAGTCCAAAGTATACAAAAAAATTACCCAAACAGCAATGATCATTCCATATTAATTCTCCTGTTTGTCCTTGGCTTAGTCATTGTATCTCCCTGAATTTCATTTTCCTTATCTATAAAATTAGGCTAAACGGACTCTGGATGAGAAGCTACTTTATACCTTAACTTAGACCCTGTAATTCTAGACAGATATCAGGATCATTGAGCTCATCATCATTTTTACCAGGTCAAATCAATTCTACAAGTCAAGTCCACAAGCACTTGTTATAAGCATTGTGATAAATATTCTAAATAATGAAACTTTGTTTTGTCTTCAGGTTTATCCACTACTCCAAATATTAAATCATACAAAAGCCATGCAATTATAAAACTAATGAAAAATAAAGGGGATATATACTCATATCATTTTTACTTATTGATATGGTAAACTCCTTTCTCCACACTCCATTCCCTAGTGACTCACTTGTCAAACAAAAGCTAATTGAACACTTTTGACTGAACACAATGTTCTTAGTTGTACATTGCCTGTGGGCCTTCGAAACACTAAAGATATGAATAACTCAGTTTCTTATTTAATGTCTGAGGTGAAAGAAAGCAGGTAAAGTCATCTAGGTACCCTCTGAGGTGGAGTGAAATGGCCTTCTAGGCCATTAGAATTAAAAAAATTGTATTTGTGTATTTTATTCATTTAGTCAATCTTATATGATAATCATTATTATTGTATCTAAATATTTTAAAAGTGGTTAGGAAGGAAAACTGTCTTTCAGAGTGCCTGAGACCTAAGTGGCACTTTGGTTCAATATTTGACAATGCAGTCAGAATATTCATCTAGTTGACTTTGATTCCTCTTATGAGAGGTAACCAACTGATTTTCTAAGTTGCCCATTTTACTTTGTATAGATATTAAGAAAAAATGATTCCTTAAATTCCTTAAAAAGTGATTCCTAAATGAAAATTTTACCATGTTCAACTTATCACCTAGTTTTATATTCTAGACCAAGCACAGTTACTTCAATGAATCTTCCATTTGACGTTATAAATATTTGAAAGTAGGTATCATCTCCCCTTTGCCATACCTTCTCCATCCTAAATAACCTTTGTTTATTTTTTATTCTTTCCATTTATTTGTTTATTCTTTTAAAAGTTTTTTAAGTATTTTAATTTTCCCCAGATAAATTAAAAAGCAATTTTAGCATTCATTTTTAAAATTCTGAGATCCAAATTCTATCCCTTCCTTCCCTGCCTTCTTTCTCCCTTTCTCCCTGTTCCCACCCCTGTTGCCTCATTGAGAGGATCAACAATTTGCTGGTTTGATATAGGCTACATGTTCGGGGACCTATCCTGAGCCTTCACCTGGATACGTACCTTTCCCAGATCTTCGGACACATGGACCTTCCTTGGGGACCGAAGGCAATAACTGGACAGAACACCCGGTTGCAGTCTAACAAGCAGGTCTTTATTGCTTACATAGCAGCAAAAAAATGGCTCTCGTCTTCCCCAGCCCCATCCCTTTTATAGTCCTCATCTCCTCCCCCGAGCTCCTCCCCATTCCTCATGGGCAGAGCCACTCCTGTTACTGGGGCCTTCCCAGCGCCCATGTGGGTGGGTTCACACCCCCAGGCATCTCCTAGCCCATAGGTGGCCAAGGTCCAGAGCTGGGTTTATGACAGCTACACATGTATAGTCATGCAAAATATTTCCAGAATAGTCATGTTATGATAGGAAATATAGACCAAAAAAAATCCCTTCACGAAAAAAAAAGAAAGTAAAAAAAATATGCATTTAGTCTACAATGAGACACCATTAGATCTTTCTCTGGTGATGGATAGCATTCTCCATCATAAGTCCTTCAGAGTTGTCTTGGATTATTGCATCAATGACAATAAATCCTACACAGCTGATCATTCCACCACATTGTTATTTCTTTGTACATAGTACATTGTTCTGTGCATCAGCTCATGTAAGTCTTTCCTGGTTTCTCTTAGAATATCCTGCTCATCATTTCTTATAACACACTAACATTCCATCAGAATCTCAAACCACAATTTGTTTAGTCATTCCCAAATTGATAGGCATCCCCTCAAGTTAAAAATTCTTTGCCACCAGAAAAAAGCAACCATATATATTTTTGTACAGTTAGGTGCTTTTCTTTTCTTTTCTTTTCTTTTCTTTTCTTTTCTTTTCTTTTCTTCTTTCTTTTTTTAAAAGCTATTTTGGGATAAAGACCTAGAAACATGCTTCTAGGTCAAAAGGTATATATGACCCTAAAATCTTTTGGGCTTACTCCAAATTACTCTGCAGAATGGTTGAATCAGTTCATAAATCTACCAACAATGTCTCATTTTTTCTACATTCCTTTCAAAATTCTTCATCCTGCTATTCTATTAGCAAAACTAATAGATATGAGATAGTACCTCAGTATTGTATTAATTTGAATTTTCTAATTAATGGTGCATTAGATTGACTATGGATCGAGGGCTATGGATAACCCCCAAACACTTTATCCAAAAATTTTTTTTTTATCATTTATCAATTGAGGAATGGCTTATCTTTAGAAATTTGTTGGAGAAGTGGGACTTTTATAAGAGAAATTTGGTTTTAAGTTTTTTTCACAGTATTACTAAATGTATTTCCCTTTATCTTTTATCCCTCACCCATTCAAATTTCCTATAGGGTAAGATAAACTTCTATACCCACCTGAATGTATATGAAATTTCCTCTTTGATTCAATTCCTATGAGAATGAGTCACTCACTTCTCTCAATTTCCCCCCATTCCTCTTCTCTGTGAAAATTTTTTCTTATATCTTTTATCTGAAATAATTTATTTAATTCTACCCCTCCCTTTCCCTTTTCCTCAGTATCTTCCTTTCTCACTATTTAATTTTATTTTTATTTTTTAGATATCATCCCTTCATATTCAACTCATTTTTGTGCCCTCTCTCTGTATATACTCCTTAACTGCCCTGAAAAAGGATAGAGTTCTTATGATTTAGCGGTTTCATCTTCCCATAGAGGCAGCTGGGTGGTACAGTGATTAGATCACTGACTTGGAGACAGCCTCAGACACTTTATACTAACTAGTCGTAAGACCTTTGGCAAGTCATTTAAGGCTGATTGCTTAATAACCAGTCATCCTGATTCATATCTGGCCAATGGATCCAGATGGCTCTGGAGGAGAAAATGAGGCTGGTGACTTAGCACAACCCGCCCCCCCCCACTCCAATCCAATTCTTGAACTTTTCATGGTATCCCATCCTTGATGTCATGGTCTTTTTTAAGAATGAAGGACATGGGGCAGCTAGGTGGTGTAGTGAATAAAGCACTAGCCTTGGAGTCAGGAGTACCTGGGTTCAAATCTGGTCTCAGACTCTTAATAATTACCTAGCTGTGCGGCCTTGGGCAAGCCACTTAACCCCATTTGCCTTGCAAAAACCTAAAAGGAAAAAAGAATAAAGGACATAAAAAAACACAACCATACACACACACACACACACACACACACACACACACAAAAGAATGAAAGACAAACATTGCCATTATCTTCCAATATAAGAATACAATTATTCTAACCTTAAGTTGTTTATGATTTCCTTACTGTTTATCTTTATAATACTTCTTTTGAGTTTGGGTTTTAAAAGTAAAATTTCCTGTATAACTCTGGTCTTTTCATCATGAATGTTTGAAAGTACCCTATTTCATTTAATATACTTCTGTTCCCCTGAAAGAATAACCAATAATTTTGCTCAGTATTTGATCATTAGTTGTAATCCAAGCTCTTTTGCCTTCAAGAGTAAAATGTTCCAAGTCCTCTGATGCTTTCATCTAGAAGTTGCAAGATCTTAATTTTTCCTGACTATGGCTCCACAGTACCTAAATTATTTCTTTTTGATGGCTTGTAATGTTTTCTCCTCCTGAGAGTTCTAGAACCTGTCCATAATATTCTGAGGAGATTTCATTTTGAGACTTCTTTCAGGAGGTAACTGGTGAATTCTTTCACTTTTTTAAGATTCTATAATACCAGGACAGTTTTCCTTGACAGTTTCTTGAAAGATGATGTAGAGGTTCCTTTTTTCCCATCATGGCTTTTAGTTGTTACAAAAGTTTTTATTACATTTAAAATTTGTTTACACATTAATAAAATAGTCTTGTTAGTAAGACTGCATAACAATCACTTCTTTCCTCACAAAAAAATAGAAAAATCTCATGAAAAATAAAGTGAAAGAAAGAGAAAAAAATGTACTTCAGTCTGTATTCAGATACCATCAGCTCTGTCTCTGGGATGAATTGAATTCTTTCTCATAAGTCCATCATAGAAATTGTTTCCATACTTTTTTCCCACAGTTGCTATTGCTGATTGTATTTTCCTCTATTCATTCCTCCTCAATCCCATTAATTCTATTTTCTCTCTCCTTCATTTTGTCTCTCTTCAAGCATATGAAAGGGGCAGCTGAGTGGCATAGCGGAAAGAGCATAGGCCTGGGACCAGGAGAACTGGAGCCCAAATTCCACCCCAGACATTTAACAACCATCCAGCCCTTTGGTCCCAAGCATGCCGCCCAATCTCACCACCTTAAAAAAAAAAACACAAAAAAAGTATATTGTATCTGCTTACCCATTCTCTATGCTCTTCTCTATCACCTACACCCTCCTCTCCCCTCCCCTGACCCCTTTCTCCCATTCCCTTCCTCTCCTTTATCCTCTAGTGTAAGATAATAATATACCATATTAAGTATGCATGTTGTTTCCTTCCTGAGCCATTTCTGATGAGAATGAAGGCTCACTCATTCCCCCTGCACCTTCTACCCTTCCACTCTATTGCAAATGTTTTTCCTTGACTCTTTTATGTGAAATGTTGCCTCCTTCTACCTCTCCTTTCTCTATCTCCAAGGACATTCCTTTTTCACCAATTAACTTCATCTGAATAATATATTATACCTTCATATTCAGCTCTCTCCTGTGCCTTGCCTAAGTATGCTCCTTCAAACTGTTCTATTAATTGAGATGGCTTATGTGATTTTTTAGCATCATCTTCTCATGCAGGAATGCAAGCAGTTCAACATCATTAAATTCCTCATAATTTTCCCTTCTTGTCCACCCTCTCAATGCTTCACCTGAGTTCTGTACTTGGAGATAGAACTTTCTGTTCTGCTCTGGTCAATTTAACAGGGACACTTGAAATTCCCCTGTTTCATTGAAACATCATCTTTTCCCCTGGAAGAGGATATTCAGGTTTTCTGTGTAGTTGATTCTCAGTTGCATTCCAAACTCTTTTGCCTTCCAGAATATCATATTCCAAACCTGATGATCCCTTAATCTAGATGCTGCTAAATCCTGTATAATCCTGACTGCAGCAAAACAATATCTGGATTGTTTCTTTCTAACTGCTTATAATATTTTCTCTTTGACTTGGGAGTTCTGGAATTTGGCTATAACATTGTTGGGAGTTATTTTGGGGGGGGGGGATTTTTTCAGGAGGAGATTGGTGGGTTCCCTCAGTTTCTATTTTTGTCCTCTGCTTCTAGGATATCAAAGCGATTTTCCTGTAGAAATTCTTTAAAAATGAAGCAAAATCTTTTCCTGATCATCACTTTCATGTAGCCCAATAATTTTTAAATTGTCTCTCTAGTGTCTTTCTCCAGGTCAGTTGTTTTTTTCAATTAGATATTTCACATTTTCTTCTAGTTTTTCATTATTTTGATATTGTTTTATTGTTTCTTGATTCTCCACAAAGTCATCAGCTTCTCTTAGCTCCATTCTACATTAGAAGGATTTGTTTTCTTCAGAGAGGTTTCTTATTTCCTTTTCCATCTGGTCAATTCTGCTTTTTTAAGGTATTCTCCTCATTAACATTTTTTTGAAACTGCTTTTTCTTTTTGATATAAATTTTTTAAAATTTTTATTTGCTTAAGGCAATGGAGTTAAGTAACTTGCCCAAGGTCCCACAGCTAGGCAATCATTAAGTGTCTGAGGACAAGATTTGAACTCAAGTCCGTCCTCCTGACTCCAGGGCTGGTTTTTAACATGTTATTTTCTTTGGTATTTTTTTGTATCTCTTTGACCAAGCTGTTGACTTGTTTGTCATTTTTTTCCTGCATTGCTCTCATTTCTCTTCCCAATGTTTTCTCTGCCTCATATACTTGATTTTCCTGAGTCCAATTCCTATTTTTCTTGGAGGACCAGGATGCAGAAGCTGGGACTTTATCATATTCTGAGTGTGTGTTTTGATCCTTCATGGGACCAAAGCAATTATCTCTGGTCACATTCTTTTTTTTTTTCTTTTTACTCATTTACACAGCCAGTGTCCTAGTTTTGAGGTGTTTACCAAGGTTCTGAGTGCCCCCTGCAAGGACCTCAGTTCCTTCAAGGTTTTATGAAAGTCTCTGACTGTTCTCTTGCCTGTGCTTTGGTCTGTGGATAACTACAAGCACTCCCCTCTGTCCTGAAGCTTTCAAGAGGGTCCTAGTTCTACTATGGCAATAAGGGGTCCTAGATTTTGACCAGGGTCTGCATATGATCAAAGCACAAGAATCTTGTCTCAGGGATAGTGGAGAGATCCCATTAGTCTCTCCCCAATCTCCTTACCTTCTATGGACTGAGCACTACAGAAGCAGTGTCTGGGTGGCTCTGTGGGCCTGATTCTGTTTCTTGGGGTTGGATTTGTGCTGAGGTACATGCTGACCTTGGTTCCACAACCATTCTGGCGGAGGTTTCCGTGCTGCTCTTCCAAGTTGTGCTTGGTGAACCCTGGGTTGGAAGGTGTGGAAACCACTTCTGCTGTCATCAATTGATGACCCCAGAGACTCAGGTACCCCATGGGCTGCTTCTGGAAAGCTGGAGCTCATTCATTTCAGCATGGTGTCACCCGAGCTGCACTGCCCTGCCTTGTGATGCTGGTGGAACAGAGCCTTCCCATGAATCTTGAAGATACCTTAGGCTGGAGAATTGCTTCACTGGGTCTTTCTATGGATTCTGCCTCTTCAAAATTTAGTTGGAGTCATCATTGTAATGTTTTCTGGAATATTTTGGAAGAGAGCTTCTGGGAAATCCTGCCCTCATGCCATCATCTTGACTCCATCTCTTAGTTCAATAATTTTTGAATTATCTCTCCTGGATTTATTTTCCAGGTCATTAGTTTTAGGTTTGTTTTTGTTTTTGTTTTCTCCAATGAGCTATTTCACATTGTCTTCTAATTTTTCATTCTTTTCATTTTGTTTGATTGTTTCTTGAGTTTTCATAGTCATTAGCTTCCATTTGCTCAATTCTAATTTTTAAGGAATCATTTTCTTCAAGGTACTTCTCCATTTGGTCACTTCTGCTTTTAAAGACATATTTCTTTTCATTGGCTTACTGTGTTTGCTATTTGTTCAAGTATGCGTTTTAAGGTGTTATTATTCTCCAGTATTTCTTGGGTCTCCTTTGTCAGGTTGTTGACTCAGTTTCCTTGCATCTCTCTTATTTCTCTTTCCAATTTTTCTTCTGCCTCTATTACTTGATTTTCTAAATCCCTTCTGAGCTCTTCTATGACCTGAGACAAATTCATACCTTTCTTGGAAGCCGTGATAGTAAGAACTTTTATTTCCTTATCTTTTACACATAGAAACTTTCTATGGTCAGATTTTTTTTCTGATTGCTTATTTTCCCTGTCTATTATTTGATTTTAACTGTTAATTAAGGGTTCTGCTTCCAGGTTTGAGGGCTCAAACTACCATTCTTCAGGTGGTTTGTGCAATTGTTTTCAGTGATACTTATAAGAATCTGGAAGTTTACAGTTTTTTGCAAGTTGATGTGATATAAAGAATAGGGTTGCTAATCTCCTGGCACCTGTTCTGGTCTGCGAGAAAACACAAGCACTCTTTTCTGCATTGTAATTGTGAGAAAACTCCTGGAACTTCTGCTGCCGTAAGCTCTGGGACGTTACTGTTCTTCCTTGCCCTGATCTAAATATGGGCAAAGCAATAGAGCGATTCTCAGTGTTAACAAATAAACAGGTCTCCTTCTGACCTGTTATTCAACCCCCATACCATCTGTGGACTGAGAGCTCTGGAGGAAGCCACTGTTGCTACTGATTCAATGGCTCTGAAACCTGCTCCTTCATTTCTGGGACTCATCTACCTCAAAAAAAAAATCAAACAAACAAAAACAAGAACAAAATGACAGTGATTGGAGCGGCTAGGTGGTACAGTGGATAAAGCACCAGCCCTGGAGTCAGGAGTACCTGGGTTCAAATCCAGTCTCAGACACTTAATAATTACCTAGCTGTGTGGCCTTAGGCAAGCCACTTAACTCCATTTGCCTTGCAAAAACCTAAAAACAAACAAACAAACAAAAAATCCAACAGTGATTGAGAGAACCAGGGTGCATACTTCGTGCTTTGCTTTGTTTCTTTTCTTAATAAGAATGGTTTTTGAGCAACCATGTTTAATATAGTTGTTATTAAGTCACTTTATTTGTTTCTGATTCTTCATGACTCCATTTGGGGTTTTCTTATTTTTCATTCTGATTTGGCATTCCCTTCTTCAGTTCATTTTATAGAGGCAAAATTAAGGCAAATAAAATTAAATGACTTTCCAGGGTCATACAACTAATGTCTGAGGCCAAATTTGAACCCAGATGAGTTCTTTAGCACTCTATCCATGATTTAATATGAAGATGATATCAAATATAATGAGAAAAAAAAGTGGTCACTTGTTTTATCTGAAATAGTTCAAGTTTTCAGGTACAGTTGAAATCTATCATAAGGTATTGAGAGAACTCCCACATATAATAACTGAATCTGTTTTAATGATTTTTGAAAGATGTAGGATATTGGTCAAGACTCTGAAAATTTGGAGGATACATGCTTTCCTAATTTCAAAAAAGAACTGGGAATTAATTTATCAAAGTATAAGCCATTGAACTTGATTTTGATATTTTTAAAAAATTCTAAAACATATTAGACAAGAAACAATTAATGTCTATAAAAATTGGTTATGATATCATCTTCTTCCATAAAGAGTCCTACTACTTTAAGCAGATGTCCTTTTATCCTCTTATAAAGCAGTAACTGCTTTTGTGTCTCTGAATCTCTGGCACAATGTCTGGGACATGGTAGGCACTTAATAAATATTTTTTTGACTGTCATAAAAACTGGTAATCAAGGAAATGCTTGTAATCAGGGAAAATAAATATTTTTTGTAAACATTTAATTAATTCATTCATAGTCTTGTGAGTAAGTCTGAGGTATATATCCTTGACAGTAAAGCATTTAATGGCTAAGTGTTTGGACCAAAAGAATAGTCATTAATGGTTAGATGTCAAGGAATAACAGATTTCTAATGAAATTACCCCAAGATTCTATACTGGATACTAGGCTGTTTCATATTTTTATCAATGATGTAGACAAAGGTATAAGTGACATGACCATCAAATATGAAAATGACACAAAGTTGGGGAGAATTGCTAACATTGCAAAACAAGCTTGAGAGCATGGAGCTTGCTGAAATGAATAAACTGAAATCTTAAATAAACTTAAATCTTAAATAGGGAGAAAAAAATTCACTTTTAAAAAGATGTAAGCCGTATAAGTACCAGATGGTGGAGCCATGTGTAGACAGAAATTTTTCTAGCTGCTGGGACCTCTGCTGTTAAGTTATTGGGACCTGGACTGCACTGTGGCTAAGAGCCTCCTGCTGGCTTTCTCATTCTCCCACCTCCTGGTACTGCCCCTTTACCCCCAAAGAGGCAGACCTTCACTGAAAATCCTCCACCATGTCTACAGTTGTCTACAGTTGAAAATTTCTTTGAATCCTCTCTTTTTCTTGGTGGGATCTGTAGTGTGAGTGTCAGAGTAGAAGCTTCATGTATCTTTGGTAGGGGAAAGCTCCAGGAGCATGTTAGCTTTGCACCACCATCTTGGCTCTGCCCCAGAAGTAGACAGAAAATTTTAATGCAACTATCTTTGTGGTCGATGAGTCTATGCTAGAGGATGGCAAAAGAAAAAGAAAAAAATCTAGCACAATATTGGTTAATTTAAGAAAGGCATAATGTTTAGGAGAAATGTAGTTGATGTTGCTATTGTACTTTGTTTTGATGAGCAAAATTGTGAGTAGTCATTCCTGGGGCGAATTTAAGTAGAAAAGAAATTGATCAGCTGAAATGAGTCAAGAGAGCAAATAAAATGGAGAAGGAGTTTGAGAGTTTTTTTATATAGATTTTCCTTAAAGAAACAAGGAGGAGAGGGAACTAAGATGGTGGAGAAAAAGCCAAGACTCAGATAAACTCTTCCAAATTCCTCCAAATGCCTTTAAATAATGACTCTTAAACAGATACTAGAATAGCAGAACCTATAAAATAATGGAGTGACACAATTTTCCAGCCCAAGACAACTCAGAAACTCAGTAGGAAAGTTCTATTGCACCATTTTCTCCTTACTTGTATACTATACTATGCTAAATCCATTAATGTGAGATAATTTTCCCCACCATTTTCCCTCTTAGTTTACTCATTTTCTCTTCCCTTTTCTACCTTTAAAATAATCAAAACACCACTTGCAAGACCCCTGCCTTATTTAAATTTTTCTATGACCCCTGATGATATTAGAGTTCTTAAGGAACATTTGCATCTTCTCTCCCTAATGCATAGATATGTACTTAATCCCATTGTGCCTTATCACTTCTAATTTATATCTACCATTTCATGTTCTCTTCAAATCAATATTTGTATTTCACTCTTTACATTAAACTCTGATATTTTCTTCAAGAATACTTGAAATAATTCTTCTTCATTAAAAGATCATTTTTCCCTGTAAGCTTTACCTGGTAAGCTATTTTTGATTACATGCATGTATATTTTCTTCTAGTAGGAGATTTTATTTGAGCTCGTTGCTCAAATAAAATTCTGTTTATTAAATAAAGTTCCGTCTGTTAAATCTTTTGTATTCCTGAATTTCCAATAGATATCTAAAAAACCCCACAAAAACAGCAGGAGCAACAACAATTTTGTTGTCTTAAACTATATTCACTAACTATAAATAATTCTTAGATTTGAAGTATTATTTAAATGATTTTTTAAAAAATTAAATTTAACTTTATTCTGAACTTTACAAACAAAAATGAATACATCATTTTCATATATAAAGCAAAACAATAAAACAAAATAATTGGTTCTTTAAAACTCATATGTAGCTTGCCTTTCCTTTATGATACAATCTTTGATTACTTAATTATATGCTTCTTGTCCTCTTTTTCTCCTACAATTTATATTCTTCTTCATAATTAAAATATTAAAATGATTTTCGCTTCTCTTCTTTCTTTTTCTTTTTTTCTTTCCTTTTTTGTTTTATATAGGCAACCCTATTAATAGATCACTTTCTTCTTCCTAATCACAATCACCCCAAATGCAAAACATGCAAACACCCATCTTTTGGAAAAAAAAACAAACCCCAAAACACCTTAGTAACAAATATCCATACAAGCAAAACAAAAATTTGCAATGGTCTCTCATTCTGTACATTGTGTCTATCACCTTTTTTTCCCCTGGGGATGTTGGTAGCATGGCTATTTAGTAAATTGAATAGAGTTGTCTTTAAAAGATTTTTTTTTTAATAACATCGCTTCTGTTACAAAAACTGTTAACTTTTGTTCCACCCACTGAACTGTGCATCAGTTTATAAATATCTTCTTAACTTTCTCTGAAACTGTTTTTATCACTGAAAATAAAAATAATAATTTGCTACATTCAAAAACCCTGACATCCTCTATATTCTGAACATCCATTATTATTATTAATGTTTATTATTATTTTATTATTAATATCATTGTTGTTAATATTCTACATATTTTCTATTTCTATAGCATAATCATTTAGAAGTTCAATTTGAATGGTAATGAATAAGAAATTATTTTGTGTAGTATTGTCATTATGATCCATAAGGTAAATACAAGTAATTAATATTTTTCTAACTATTTTGATTTATCTAATTTTCTTTAATGAGTCTCTCAAAAAATTGAGATATTTTCTTTGAATGTTTTAAATAATAGACTCTTTTGAGTGGAATTTCTTTTGTTGTCGGTTCCTCTTTTGCTATTACAGAAATGTCAAAAATTTATGAAATATTTATTTTAAATCCTGTGGCTTTGCTGAAATGTTGATTCAAATAATTTTAGCTTACTTTGGCACATCTGTCAACATATGAACATATGAAAGAGAGAGAGAGAGAGAGAGAGAGAGAGAGAGAGAGAAGAGTAGAGAAGAGAAGTAATAAACCAATGCATATTGCTTCAAATTCTCTTCCTTATAGTTTTAAATATCATATTGAAAAAATATCTAGTAATACTGGTGATAATGGATGTTATTGCTTTCCCATTGATGTCTCATTTTCACTTTTGCTAATGTTATTTGTTGGTCCATTTATCACAGATTTACTTTTAATTTTCAAATGTTGGGATATTTAAATAATAAACCTTCTTTTGCTAAAAAAATTATTTTTTATTTTGAATATATTTCCATGTTAAATTTGTGATCTTACCATTGACATATAATTGTGCAAGATATTTTCTAATTGCTTCCATTTTTGCATCATTAGTTGCTTTAGAATTTTCATTTTGATGCAATTTTGATTTTGTATTTCTTTAAAAAAATACCAGTTAGAATTATTTTATTAGGTTTCTTTAAATGCCACCATCATTTTATTTAGAATTTAATTAATAATTCTTATTATATATTTTTATTTTTTCAATTTATATTTTGTTTGCTTTTTGATGTTGAGTTTTTTGGATTTGATGCTGTTATAGATTTATTTTTCATTCTATACACAATTCATTGACTTTTTCTTTCTCTCTAACATGGCTGAAAATTTTTATTGATATAACATTTTTATATCACAAAATTGTATTTTTGATAAACTTTTCTATTGTTTCTACACATTTCTAGGATAAAAATAATATCCATTTAATTTTAATTTATTCAAAAGATTATCAACATAACTTTCCCTGAATTATCTTCAGAAAAGGATACTGGTCCACATTTCTTTCTAATGATTATAAACTATCTATGGCTAACTTTAGTAAAAATTTATAAAGGTTTAATGCACAAAAATATAAAATAAAATCCATTACATTTCAAAAATCATCAGAGATCTAATGTGACATTTGTCACCTCATTTCGTTTTTACTATTGTTATATTTGTCTAGTTTTTAGAAATACATTGAGAATCCATAAAATATAATTTCACAGTCCATTTCTTCCAGAATTTGATTTAATTTCCTGTAAATAATGCAATTTGTGATTTAAATTCCTTTAAACATAATGTAGTCTTATTTACCTCTTTAGGTTGTTTCTATTTTAACATTATTTCTCTAAAACCATGCTTCCTTTACTGAATTTACCTGAAAGATGAATGATTTTGTTCTTGCTTCTTATTTCAATTACGAAAAAGCATGTATGTTATTATTGTGTATCTTATGAATTATAAGCTGTTGAATATTTCTTTCTAATACATTCTGATTTGCTCTTGTTTTATGAATTCATTGCATTTTCTATTTATGAATGAATTCATTCCATTTATGTTCATGATTATGATTATTCATGTGCATTTCTGTTCTTTTTGTACTTTTACTTCCTATGCCTATTTATTGAGAAATACAAGATAGTGAAAGAAATGCAGCTTTTATACAAGTAATTTATAATGTGTCATCTTTATTGTTGATTTTAATATTTGCATTGTTTCCAAATCATTTATTCAGATGACTGTTTTATGTTTTATCTTTTTATTAGCTCTTCTTCATAGCCTAACTCTGATACCAGCTCAGCTCTCACTGACCCTGCATTTCTTCTGAAGTCTTTCTGTTCTCTATCCCTTTCCTTAACTTGTCTCCTGAACTAGAGCAGTCTGTGTGTCTCTGTCTGTCTGTCTGTCTTTCTGTCTTTCTGTCTGTCTGTCTCTCTCCTCCCCTCTCTTTCACCTCCTACCCTTTCTTGCAATGTGTGGTTCTGGTTATAAGACTAGGCTATGCTCTACCCAGAAATTGTTGTTTTTACTCAGATTCTTTATAGCTTGAAATAGATTTTGATCTCTTCTATTCTCTCCCCTTCTTGTACAATTCAAAACTGAACTTGTTACTATACTTTGCCAACCTGGATAGACCCAAGCCACATTTTTTTTTGCTTTTTCAGCAGTTCTTTTGGGTGATCACAGATGCTTTCCTTCCCAGATGTTGACATATCCTTGTCTACTACCTACTCCTGTAGTTCAGGCAGAGGCTTCCTGGGTGCTGGTCAAGTCCTGTTTCCCATTGTGAGTCTAAGTTGTTTGAATACTGTGCCTTCATCCATTCAAGACTTGTCACCATTCTGAGCATTTTTTTTAATTTTTTTGCAAGGCAAATGGGGTTAAGTGGCATGCCCAAGGCCACACAGCTAGGTAGTTATTCGGTGTCTGAGGCCCGATTTGAACTCAGGTACTCCTGACTCCAGGGCTGGTGCTCTATCCACTGTGCCACCTAGCTTCCCCAATTCTGAGCATTTTAAAATTATTATGTGGTGCTAGAAGAGATGGAGGATCTAATGCCAATTTCTTATTGCTTTATTTATCATTACTACTTCTGGTGAATTTCAGAATATTCTTGGGGTACTTTTTTAGCATTTGGATTATTCAAGTCCTACATATCATTATATTAACCTGAAGCATGATGACATTTTTGTCAAATATTCTTGAAAATCTTTGAATAAATATGTTCTTAAATAGCCTCCACTTATATTTTAACATTTATAAAGACATAAAGAGGTGAATGAGTTTGTTTTTTAGGTTTTTTTGCAAGGCAAATGGGGTTAAGTGGCTTGCCCAAGGCCACACAGCTAGGTAATTATTAAGTGTCTGAGACCGGATTTGAACCCAGGTACTCCTGACTCCAAGGCCAGGGCTTTATCCATTACGCCACCTAGCCACCTAGCCGCCCCCCTGGTGAATGAGTTTTTTAAGCATCTTTGTTCATTGTTTTGGGTACTTCATTGGAACTGCTTTTCTTTGTATCTTCAGAATTTCATTCTGAGAGCTATCATTTTTTTCTTGTGCTTATTTTGTATAATATTCTCTTGGTTCTGCTCACTTTGCTCTTTATTATTTGGTCAATCTTTCATTTGTTTTCTAAAAGCATTGATTTCATCATTTCTTATAGCACAATAGTATTCTATCACAATTACGTACTACAATTCCTGTAATATCTGCTTCTTTGCCACCATAAACATTTTGGAACATGTAGGATAAATATTTTTTTTTACTTAATGCTCTTTGGAAATAGACTAAGTAGTGACAATCCTAAGTCAAAGGCAGAGGTAATTTACTAACAGTTTAAACAGAATTCTCACTTGCTCTACAGTATGTTTAGATCATTTTACAATTCCACCATAAAAGTTTCTGTTTTAGATTTCCCCATCTCTGGTGATAAGATCTAGAACTATAATTCCATTCAATAATGAGCTCTCATATGTACAAACTTCTTTTACCTTGAAAATGTGTAAAGAATTAATATTGTGGGATAAGAATTCATTATTTGGTAAAAATTGTTTGGAAAAATGGAAAGCATTATGGAAAAAACCAGGCATGGACCAATATCTCACATCATTTACCAAGATAAGGTCAAAGATATAAAGAGAAATTTAAAAAAAGAGTAGAACATATATTTATCAGACTTATGGATTGGTGAACAGTTTATGAATAAACGAGATATAAGGAGTAAAATTAATTGTAAAATAAATAATTTCAATTGCATTAAATTAAAAATATTTTGTATAAATAAAACAAATATAGCAAAGATTAAAAGGAAAATCAAGAAAATTAGGGGAAATTTTTATAGACAGTTTATCAGATAAAGGTCTGATATCTAAAGTATATAAAAAATTTGTCAAATCTATAAGAATATGTTTTTCCCCAATTGATAAATGTTTAGAAGCTACAAAAAAAAGTTTTCACATGTAAAAAATAGAAACAATTTAGAGAGGCATATAAAAGTTTCTATAATATTTTTGATTAGAGAAATGCAGATTAAAAAAACCTTGAGATATACTTTTATACCTGTTAGATCAATTAAAATGATAAAAGGGAAAGTGATAAATGCTTGAGACAATGTGGAAAAATTGGGACATTCATTTTGGTGGAATTGTAAAACGATCTAAACATATTGTAGAGCAAGTGAAAATTCTGTCCAAATTGTTAACTATCTCTACCTTTGACTTAGAATTGTCACTACTTAGGCTATTTCCAAAGAATATTAAGTGAAAAAACATATTTATCCTACATGTTCCAAAATGTTTACAGCTGCTCTCTTTATGGTGGCGAAGAAGCAGATATTACAGGAATGCCGCTCAGTTGGGGAATGGCTGTAGTATATAATTGTGATAGAATAATATTATGCTATAAGAAATGATGAAATCAATGCTTTTAGAAAACAAATGAAAGATTGACCAAATAACAAAGAGCAAAGTGAGCAGAACCAAGAGAATACTATACACTATAATACCTATATTGTTTTAAGAATGACTTTGAGAAAATGAGTTATTTTCTCTATTTTAAATATCTAAATTTGCTATTAAGAACACATAAAGAAAATCACTTTCCAGAGAAAGAACTGATGAATGTAAGTATGTATAGAATTATATATGTGTATATATGTTTATATAGATAGATATGCTGTATGTATGTATATATATATGAAGAGAGATAAATATATAGATACACATCTTTGCATATATTATATAGATATAGATAATTGTATCTAATGGTAGCCAGCTATGAGGCAGAAGGAAGGAAGGAAAAAAAAGAAAAAAACGTGTTATTTTTTATGTATTTAAAAGAAATAGCAAGTTTTGAATGGTAGATTTTCAGTTTCATGTGTTTTTTTATTTTTAAGACATTTTTATTTTTTTAGATACAAAAGGAAAATAATTTCTCGCCTATCATTACTGGTACACTCCAATTTTAGTGAAGATTTGGTAATTCAGTTATTTTAAACCATAGTTCAGAAATCAAAATCTTATTCTTAATTACCATTTAATAATCACCTGTTGCCTTCCAAAATATTATTTTCTCCTCTTTAACTTCTTTAAGTTAACCACACAGTAGTGGTTAAAACATTCCCCATGCACCTGAGCATTTTCATGTATTTACTCATGATTTCATGTTCCTTCACAGAGCTTTCTAAGTTCTTCTACTAGTTTGACTGAATTCCATGTGAATCACCAGAAATAGTCAGTAGTCATCCTGCTTGCAATATCTTGAAAAGTTCTCTATCATGTATTAAGTAAATATGGAGAAGCAGCAGAGCTCTCTATTGTTAACAAGGTGCCACTAGTTAGAAGTCTCAGAAATCATTGACAGAGATCCACCACCATTGCTGTTTTTAACAACTACTTTATTATCCTTTTTGCTTCTTTCTCATTGTACTTATTCTATTATTTTAGTGATTCTCGGTATTATGTAGCTTGTGTCTCTCATTCAGTTCAACTCCTTCTTCTCCTTAGATAGTATGATTGAGGACCTTCTCTCTTTTTCTTCTTTCAATTTAAGTCCTTTTTCTCTGCTAAGAGAATGGTCTTTGCACAGTAAGTGATTAAACAGAATTGTCTAACAAGAAGGCTATACCAAGATCAGTAATTAAACAGTAAAAGAGCAGCTAATTGCCCTTAATGAATTCCTCCCTCTATCCTCATCTACTATACCTTAAAGGGCTCATATATGAGATTGCTGAGTTACTTTTAATTCATAAGAAAAATAATAAAGAAAGGGAGAGATTCTCCATGATTGAAGGACAAAAAAGAAAAGAGTTTCCAAAAAGACAGTGGCCATGAATTCAGAATTCCATAAACTATAAATTAGCAAGCATGACTGTTTAAAGAGATGGTTACTAAACATTTAGAAAAAATAATACTTACAAAAAAACAAGAAAGTTTTCTTATGTGGAGAAATACATGTTTCCTTGTTTGACAGTTACTAAATTTGAAGTTCAAGTAAATCAGATCTCATAAAACAGCTCATAGGAAAAGGAGAATTTTTGCCTCAATTTAATATTGTTAAGTGATTTGGTACTGATTGAATCCATGGATTCAAAGAATAGTTATTAATGGTTCAACACTGACTTGTGAGAATTGGACTGTTAAACATTTTCATCAGTCTCTTGGATAAATTCATAAATATCATGTTTATCAAATTTACAATTGTGACAAACCTGAGAGCAATACCTAATACAGTACATACCACATTTAGTATCCAAAAACTTTCAAGACATCCTAGAAAACTGAGTCAAATAAAGAACATAAAATTTAATAAATATAAATGTCAAATCTTATATTTGCAGTCTAAAAATCTCTCTTCTCCATGAAGCTTTCTTTGATTCCCCCAAATAAAATTAAGTTCTTCCTATTCAATTTTTTTCTGACATAATTTTGTTTCCTCCTTTTTCTCTTTTACATATTATAACCACCATAGAGTAAGCTCCTTAATAGCAAGTTTTGTATAGTTTTCCAGTATTTTGCTCTTAAAGTCAACGTGCAGTGGCCTTATCATAATAGAGATTCAATATGTATTTTAAAACAATCAAATAGAATCAAATGCACGTTGTAGGTCTTCTAGGGTCCAAAAGAAGTAAATTAAGTTAATCTGACAACAGGGGAGGACCAGATGAAATTGTTGTATAAAGCCTTCTTAAACCTTGAAATCGGTGTCTAGGGCAAAGAAAAAGGGGATACTGTAAATTGAAGGGCTCTTCAGGAGTCTACATACATACTCACATGTATAAAAATCACATATCTAGAAAGCATCTGCTTAAAGATGGTATTGTACTATCCCTGGGTATTGAACAAAATACATTTTGATCTACAAGTCTGAATCTTTTTATTTAGAATTTCTCCTAGAAGAGTGTGTGAGAAGAGGAACTGAAGACTGAGAACTCTCTAACTTTGGTCAGTCTTCTCCAGATCTTGTTTATATTCCCAACAGAAAACATTTTAGGTAACCAAATTTCTGCTTTTAACTTTTGTTTTCATTGAATTACTTTGTTAAAACAACTTTCACCCAATTAAGCTAAGGAAAAAATGTGGATTTTCTGCCTCTATCAGCAAATACAGCAGTGTGCACACATTCATAGCATTAAGGACATGGAGTAGCATGGAAGAGAAAAGCTATTAGTCAGAGTATGCCAGAGAAGTTATAAAGACATTGATTTCCAACTCAAAAAGAAAAGAATTGAGACCAGCTGTGGATATTGATATCTTAATTCTGGGTAATTTTATTTTATATGCAGATATCTAAATTGTTTGTGGGGGCACAAGGAATATAGCATCTAATCTTCTTTTCTTAAATTACTAAATAGTTCTTTGAAGATGTTGACCATTGTATAATGTTAATGATTTTCTGTCATATTTTTCTTCCTATAGTTTTAGTTTTCTAAGATATTTTTATTTTCTCACTCCTTTTATTTTTTAAAGAATTTTTTCTTATCAATTAACAAATGTAGAAATATTAAACAATTAGGAAAGAAAATAGTTTATGGAATAATAAAATTCCATTATATTATTTATATTTTTAAATGTATGATAAAGTTAATACCATAGTAATGAAACTGCTCCATTTTCCAGTGTCCCTTTCTGAACCTCTTAAAATTCTTTGCTTCATTTTATCATTTTTTAAAATTTCCTTCTTTATTTATATTCCTATCTCTTCCTCTCCTCTTTATAATCCTCAGTAGCTTTGAAAAGCCAGAATCTCAAAGTAATGAAGACAGTCTTCGTTGCAAGGGTTTTGTAAACAAGATACAAAAGAGCATTTTAGTTCACTCCTTATCCTCTCTTGTATCCATGCACAGAAGTTGTAATTCCATCAATTATGTTTCGATGTAAATGTCTCATTTTTATGGTTAAAGAGAAATTTAAGATCAACACAGTTTAGTGACAGTTCTGCTTTCCAAAATCACATCAAATATAGAATATGACCTGGAGTAGTTGTAACAGTCTTTTTTTTTTTAGATTTTTCAAGGTAATAGGGTTAAGTAGCTTGCCCAAGGCCACAAGGCTAGGTAAGAGTTGAAACAGTCTTAAATCTTATCTATTTTTCCTTTTAAAGGTTATAAATAGTCAGTCATAACTGGTAGAGGACAAGGGGTAGTTTATCAGAATCAGTTTTATTGGGTTAATTCATTTCCACAAAGTTTCTTTGTGTGTAACCTGTGTCCTGCCTCCAACTCCTCCAAAGTCATTCAATAAAGAATGTATAGGTCATCTCCTCCAGACCTCTACAGATGGGTTTGTGCTCTATTCTGTAGAAAACCCCTATTTCTGACTATTTGTGTTTTCCATTTTACATCACTCCCATCTCTAACCTTAATTTTATCAATACTTAGTTTTGAAAAGCACTGATTCAGAAAATATATATATATACATATATTTGCCTTTGTGCATAATTTTCTTTCAAGCAATTATAGAAAAGTCTAAAATTCTGAGATGAGCAACTGAGTAGTTCATACTCTATGTAACTGTATCTTTCCCCCTCCCACTTTCTTGGACTGATTTTAGAAAAAAGTTCATGACTTCATTGTTTTTAGCCTGTTAATTAACTTTTTGTACATTTTGTACTGAAAATGGTTGAATGGTTAAGCAACAATATTGAAAGAATATATAAAAGGAAATTATTGAAAGTCAGTCTTCAAACTTTTACTAAAGATTTACCATATACTTAGCACTGTGTTAAGCACTGTTATTACAATGAAGGACAAAAAAAATCCCTTCCTTTCACTTTTTGATAGAAGAGATAACATCTGGAGACAATGTCAGAAGGAAGGCATTAATATTGAGGGAGCCAGGAAAGTTCCTTGCTTCTTATTAGGACTGGAGCAGAAATATGAAAGCAACCAAAGGGGAAAAATGAGACAATGTTATTTGGATTTATCAACAAATCAGTTTAATAAGTATTAAGCAATTGCTCGCTAATATTACAATTAATGTTAACAATTGAAAGCATTGCAAAAATCCTTTCTCTTTTTTTCTCTCATGCTCTCTCTTCCTATTTCTCTCTCTCTCTCTCTCTCTCTCTCTCTCTCTCTCTCTCTCTCTCTCTCTCTCTTTCTCTCACACACACACACACACACACACACACACACACACACACACACACACACACACACACACACACACACAGCACACAGCACAAATTATACCCATCTTTACAAAGGAAATTCCATTCTTCCTTCCACCCTCTTCAATATACCTCAACTGAGTGTAAGCTTTTCTCATTAACCTTTCTGTTTTGTACTTATCAGCATCTTTTTCTCATTGTTGCTGTGATTTTCTAAACAATTGTGAATGGGGGGAGAAAAGTCACAGCAATAATGGGTTCATGTCACAATGAACATAATAAGGAAACTAGCAATAGTAAACTGAAAAAGAAAGATGGAGTAAAAAAAAAATCAATCCCAGGCCAAAGGTCAGGATTGTGATCACAAGCCTGTGATTTCATTGTCAGTTCATCTGTCCTTTGAATGTGTCTTTCATTACCCTGCCTGAGAATCCTGCCTAGATAGAGGAATGTTCCTGCAAGGTCATGGAAGCAGAATCATGTTGTGGATGAAGTGTAGATAAAGTGGGAAAATTAGTTAGTTACCAGGGTTGTTCTTCTTTGAAGTCCATTGAAAAACTGGACAGAGGTAAATATGTGGAAGTCATTGTTTATTTCTTGAGATTGACCATATGATTTTCACTATTCATTACTAAAATGTTGCCCTTTATCACCCAGCTCACTTTTACTTTATTAATGCTAAGATTAATCTGAGAGGGAAAAATTAGGAAGCTAAAATTCTATAATTAGAGAATTTCACAATGTCAGATGATATGATATGAGTATATGATTAAGATAATAGTTACATTGAATCATTCAACTGTTGGTAAAAACAAAAATATGTCAAATCAACTTATGACAGCTACTTAATCTTAAATTTCATTATTTTTCATTTTAGTCATTAACACATTAATTATAGGTCTTTTTATCTTTTAACATTCTTCCCTCTTCCCTTTTTTCCAGCCTCACATATCATTTTAGTAACTAGACCCAATAGATCACAATCTCATTCTCCAACCAATGAAACGGGGGGGGGGGGGGGTTGACTACAAGAAGTCAAGAAGTAAAATAGACATGGAATATCTAATGCTTAGATTCCTTGAGCAAAAACAGAACTCCAAAATGCCTGCCTCATTTCTTTCTCCCAACTCAGTTGAAAATATTTATTTTCAATATTTTAAAAAATAATTAAATTTTGTTTTCAGATTCATATTTTCTATCTCCATTGCTGTTCCAATTAAAAAGAAAAGCAAAAATCCCTATTAAAATTGCATATACAAGAAGAACAACATCTCTGTTACAAATAAAGTCAAGCAAAAGTCCCAAATTGGTCATGTCATTTATATATACACAGAGCAAGCATACACACACACACACACACACACACACATACACATACAGAAAAATACACACAGACACCCATATGCATTTATGTGTGTAAATGTATGTCTGTATATGTGATGATATAACTTTCTCTTTCTAGATAAATTATAAATATCTCTACCTTTATAACTATATTTCTGGATGTCTTGTTCTGTCTCCCCAAACACATACAAACACACAAAACATTGGTTATATGTGAGTGCATTGTTCCTCTTTCATAAGATCAGGATTAAAAGAGGATAATTTGTCTTTAGGTTTTTGGAATTGTGATTAGTGATTATGCTCATCAGACTACTAAGTACATTCAGGTTTATTGTTTTCTAATAATGTATTATTGTATAAATTATCTTGGTTCCATTTACATCCCTCAATATCAGGTTTCTCAGAAATCATTCATTTCATCATTTCTTTAAGCACAATAGTATTCCATTACATTCACATGCCATAACTTTTTCAGCTATTCCTCAAATGATAGGTACTCCATAAGGTTCCAATTCTTTGCAAAAAAGAGTTGCTATATTTTTTACATGGATCCTTTTCCTCTTTTAAGAATTTAAAAAAATTGATTTAATAATTTTATCACACACAAGCATTTCAAATCATTTTCACATGCATTATCTTATAGCACCATCACAATAAGAACTTATTTTTACATGCAGAAGAGCAGACTGGAGTTGTCAGAGTTTGTGAATCTCATGATTAAATAATGTCAGATGAAAAACTAGAACTCAGATCTGCTGCACAACCAATTTATGTATCATTATATGACATCTGCAATGCACAAGGCTCTGTCCTAGGCATTGTCAATACAAAGATAAGACCAAAATAACTTCAGTCATCACACAGATTTCAGGAGAATTAACAGGTAAAAACCTTATACATACATAAGTACATGCTAACATACAAAACATATACAAAGGAGATGGTGGGGAATGAGAAAAGTACTAGGAAAGATATGCAAAAATTATCTTAGTCATAATTATATCAATGTTTGTTTCTTTTCTCACATCACTATCCAAGAAAAAATAAAAATTATTAAACTATTAATTTTTGGTTTCTTTTAAGTGGCTTAGAATCACTTGCCCATAATAATTTTTTAAAATTATTTACATATTTGTGTGGTCATTCACACAAATTTTTGGTGATTAATAGTATCTTCTGAATGGCATCTGGAAAAGGCAAGGCCAAGTCCTTCATAGGAATTATTCACAACATGAAAAGGAGGTGGAAGCATTTAATAACTGATGGAGATGTCAGTGTAAGGAAATATTTGACAATGGAATATTTTGATATGCTGTTCCTCTACCATGTGATCTTCATTTTGGTTCATTGGAAAAAAAAGTGGTCTAACATACTTGAAAAGACAGCCACTCCTGCTGCAAATGTGTTGCAGCCTTTATCAGCCAGGATTACTTAATTGGTGATCCCCTTGTTTCTGACTGACAAAGAAATAAGAAGATTTATGAAGTTGAACCAAAGCTGACAAGTTCTGGTCATTTAAGATAACCCAGTTTTTACCAGTTTCACAAATGAGGTCATGGAATCACTGGCCTAATGACCTCAGCAGCAAGAGTGAAGAAAATATCTCTATGTCCCAGAGCATGTATACTACTCTTGAAAAATCTTTTTTAAAGATCATCACTCCTGCAAAAAAAAAATCTTTTTTTCAAAGCTTTCTTTGGCACCCAAAACATTCAAAAGCATTTTTTTCTAATTGTTTCCACCTCTCATTGCTCTTCAGTTCACAGCACTTAGAGAAGGCAAGTATCTGTATAGAAAATGCACTTTAATATCCCCAACCAATTCTGATTTCTATAAAAATGGGGTGAAAATGAGATATAGGAGTGTTTTATAGCATTATCAATGATCTTGAATTTGGTATTCAGAAAATTTGACACGAACCCCTACATTGATGTTTGGCATATTAGAAAGAATATTTCATTGACATCAATGTCCTACACTTAAATCTTACTCTGTTGCTTACTACCTTTGTCAGGCTATTTAACTACTCTGGGCCTCCATTGGTTTGACTTTTCTTCCTTAAAATGTACACATTTGCATTCTGTTGAAACCTATGGATCCTTTTCTTTTATGCTTTTAAAACCATAAACTCTTACAAACTAGATTTCTAATCTAGGAAGGCAGAAAGCTGAGAAATATTTTTACAATCAATGATAATGATAAAGGCCTCATTTCTAAAATATATAGAGAACTGAGTCAAATTTATGAGAATACAAGTCATTCCTCAATTGAGAAATGATCAAAGAATATGATGATGTTTTTATATGAAAAAATTAAATTATATACAGTCACATTAAAAAGTACTCTGAAATTATTAACTCTAGAGAAATGTAAATTAAAACAACTCCTCTCACATTGCTTAGATTAGCTAATATTACAGAAAAGGGAAATGATAAATATTGAAAGGAAATGGGAAAATTGGGACACTAATGCACTGTTGGTGGAATTGTGAACCGAGCCAACCTTTCAGGAGAGCAATTTGAAACTCTGCCCAAAGAAAAATAAAACTGTGCATATCCTTTGATCCAGTAATATTACTACTAGATCTGTATCCCGAAGAGATCACAAAAAATAGAAAAAGTTACCATGAACAAGAATATTCATAGCAGCTCTTTCTGTGGTGACAAAGAATTGGAGACTGAGGGAATGCTTATTAATTGTGGAATGGCTGAACAAGTTGTAGCACATGAATGTAATGGAATATTATTGCTCTATTTGAAACAATGAGACAGATTTTAGAAAAACCTTGAAAGACTTACATGAACTGATGCTGAGTAAAGTGAGCAATACTAGAAGAACATTTTACACCTTAATAGTAACATTGTATGAAAACTAGCTATAATGGATTTAGCTCTTCTCAGCAATACAGTAAACAACGACAATTCTAAAAGACTTGTGATGGAAAATGCCATCCACATCCAGAGAAAGAACAATGGAATGTAATTGAAAATCAAAGCTTACTCTCTTCACCTTTGAAATATTTTTTTTGATTTTCCTTTCCCATGGTTTTTCCATTTTTGTTCTGATTCTTCTTTCATTATGTGATCAATATTGAAATTAGTGTAACATAATTGTGCATGTATAAATAATATCATATTGCTTGCTATCCAAGGGAGGGGGAGGAACGGTGGTAGGGAGAAAACTTTATCAAAATGAATGTTGAAAATTCTCTCTACATTTAATTGGACAAATAAATAAAAAGACTAATTGATAAACAAAAGAACAAACAAATAATTAAATGGATGAACAAACAAGCAAAAAATGAAGAAACATAAATTACAACAGCAAGGAAAAAAACCCTCAAATCTCTGGACCCCAGATTAAGAACCTCTGACCTGCAATCATGATGGTCCCTTTTATCTCAAAATATATCATGTTAGATCAACATGTGATGTTGTGAAGCATGGTATAATGAAAATATTATTGAATGTAGATTGAATGAGGATTGTAAAAACCAGAATTTGAATGATAGATTTTTTTATTAAAAGGTTTTTTTATTAAGATATCTTAACAAAAATGGCACACCTCCCTCATGGTAGGAGAGAGGGGCTTGACTGTTATTATTTAATATTCAATTCTCTGAAAAAATATCTGCAGAACAAAGGGGTTGGATCTTTAATATTTCCTCCAATTATAAATTTTAGTATGTAATTAAGTTCCCTATCTCATATAGTTATTTATTGAATGATAAAAAGAATTCTATCTCTTACCTTTGTAGCAAGCAAATATAATATTATTAAATATCTAAAATAATGTTATTTGTTCTCCAAAAAAAATATATATGGCTACATTTGTACATACATATGTATATAAAGATATTATACATGCATACATATGAATGGTCATATATACTATATATAAACATAAATATAATATATTTATTAAAATGTACATCTTATGTATATTTGTCGGGATAAATAATTAAATAATTATATGTTATATGTTCATATTTTAAATATAAATTATATGAATTGCTTGTTTTTATATATAGTTTGTTTGCTTTTGTTTGTAGGGCATACCTCAGTTTTTATTGTGGTTGCCCTAGTTGTTGAACAATATAGGTTAACAGCGTGTGTGTGTGTGTGTGTGTGTGTGTGTGTGTGTGTGTGTGTGTAGTTTTAATTTTCTCCCCTTTCCCTGGCTTACTGATATTGTTCCAGTTTCCCCTCCTCCAAAAAACCCCAAAACAAAACAAAGTTATTAATTAAAATTAGCCTCTTACCTTTTTTTGTAGGGAGAAAGGCCCAGTGGACCATCTGTTCTCCTGGAAACTGTGAAAGAAATAGAATTCATATTATTCTTTTCATGGCCAAAAGAATTTCAGTTGGTATTTAAAATTGTTACAGTCTTTCATCCTTTCTGTCCTTATCCCCTCCATTTACCATGTTGTGACCATATGCTAGAGATTCAATGCACTATATTTTCTCCTTTTTGCTTTCTGTCTAACATCTTGGCAAGTTCAATTTCAGCATCTTCTTCTTAAGAGTATTGTGGTCTTCCTATTATGTGTGAAATACATTTGAAATAAACTCTTGTTAAGTTAGTTAACCACTAAAGGATAGATTGATTTAGATCCTAAGATTATGTAATTCTGCTAGACATGAACATACCTATTGTTTTAGATGAGAATTTAGCCAACGATGGACAAAACTGAGCTGCTATAAACATATACAAAAACTGTAACAGATTTTATTCATGTACACAATACATTAAGATAGTAATAGGATTCCTGTGATAGTTATTTTCTAGGACTGTCAGAGAGATGGATCTTTCTCTAATTTCTTTGCAAAGCTGTTTTATAATATTCTTGTGTATTCTCTGTTCCCAAATTCAGTGGGTGATGGGAAGACAAAACACAACCACCTCCACTGATTCTTAAACTATGTATCTGAAATGCCTCTTCAACTGATGATTATTAAGTGTCTTCTCACTGACTCTTGTTTTGGCTTTGATTTTCTTTGGTAGCCAATTGTTTTAAGAAATGTTTATATGTGTGCTGTCATGACTATACTTAGCAACCATGATAGTAATTTAAAAAAATTACAGATTACAAACATTTTTTAAAAAGGACAATTTATCTCATACATTTTATAACAAAGTCAGGAAATTTAAAATATAATATCAAAATGTAAAAAAGGTTCATTAAAGTTTGAATTTTCAATGTGAATCTCATTTTAACTCAATCACAGTTCATCTCAGGATTACAAATTACAGCGGTAATAGAGCATTGACCTAGAATTCAAAAAACCTTATTGCAAGTTCTATGTTCTCCATATTTACTATAAATTGACTTAGGAATAAACACTGACACTCCCCATAACTGATATGTTAAATCAAATAATTGGGCTGTATAACCTTTAATATGAACATTTCATATTTAATATTACATGAAAACATTGCATAAATTTCATGATAATATTAAATATTACTGATCTTAAAACAGATTATTACAAACATATTATACTATATAACAATTAAAAGATATCAATGAATTAAAGACAAATTTTTTATATTTCCAGAGATAATATCATTGTTAACTTCTTCCTCCTCATCATTGATTGCCTAGAATCTTCTGAATTTGAACAAATATTCCCTTTACAGTAGTATGATGAATAAAATTTGACCTCAGAAATCAATGCAAATCCTGCATCAGATATTCTCTAGAACTATGTCTTGCCCAGATGTTGCAAATCTATATTTTTAGAATTTCTATGTTGGGATTTTCTTGTATTCATGAAAGAATGGGACCAATGGAAAGGTTAAGGAGGAGATCATTTAATAGAATGGCTTGGGTTTTTTTAACTCAAATGCAAAAGTTGTCTCAGACCATGAAACAAATAATTTTGCTTCAACTTTTTAATACTTTTAATACTTTGTCCATTGTCACATGTTTCAGCCTCTTTGATTTAGTCATTTGTCTTAGAGAGTTACTGAATCTAAAAATCATTATTTAGCGGCCAACCTGGGGATAGCTTCTTCTGAACTTAACTCAGATAATCTTTTCATAGCACATGTGCAGTCTAAGACTGGGCTAGTCTTATTCTTCCTGCATAGTAGAAGTTTTGCTAGATGGTCTATTCCAGAATCTTTGAGAGCCTATGGTCATCTCTCTCTAGATAGTTAAGAAGAAATAGCATCATGGAATTTTAGTTAAAAATAGTCATTAAAAATAGTAATGATTCTATTTTTAATGAATATATTGACTTACTAAGAAGGTACTTCAGGGTCAGCTAGGTGGCACAGTGGATAGAGCACGGGCCTTGGCATCAGGTGTACTTGAGTTCAAATGTGACCTCAAACACTTAATAATTACCTAGCTGTGTGGCCTTGGGCAAGTCACTTAACCTCATTGCCTTGAAAAAGCCTAAAAAGAAAAAAAAGGTACTTCAGAGGGAAAACATTTAACTCTAATAGAAAACTATGTGATTAAGCCAAAAGCAGATTCTAGATTCAGCTGCACTGTATGTACACTGTGCTTTTAGAGCAGGTGTATTCAACCCATAGGCTGCACATGACCATCAAAGTCCATTTATACAGCATTTTTATATTTCAGTACTATACACTTGGTAATATGGATCACATTGTAGTCACAATAAATGCTAAATTCTATATGCAATCTTTGACAAGTTGTTGTGGGCCAAAAGAGCCAAAAGGTTGGACTCCCATGTTCTAGAGCATGAAGGTCATGCTGTCAGTAGAACACATAGAGGAACAGTTTGAGACAGGACTTAAAATGCATTAGGTAAATTGTTTGTTCAGAACATATTTATAAAAATCTGTAACTTAAAGAAGTTTCTTTCATGGTTGCTTAGTATAGTCATGGCAGCACACTTACAAACATTTCTTAAAATGATCAGCCACCAAGGAAAATTAAAGCTGAAACAAATCAGTGAATAGTTCCTAATCACCAGCTGAAGAGATATTTCAGATACATAGTTAAAAGACTCAGTAGAAGTCTGTATTTACTTTTTTACCCTTTCCCCTTTTTTCTCTTTATATTTATATTTTCACCTTTCCCTTCTAAGTTCCTTTCTTTTTTCTATTCTTTTTTTTCTCCTGTATGGTTTATGCTTCTATGTTTTCTGTTTGTGGCCTCATAGGGATTCCTTAATTCCATATGACATATTTGGCAGTAAATACTTGACTGACCCTAGCCAAAAAGCTGAGTAAAGAAGAAAGTTTGAAAACAATTATTCCTCTAAATCAAACAAAACTAATCTGTTACTAAAATCAAAATATTTTGAGTTTTCTTTTGTTTATTTAAGTTGAATTAAATACATTCCCAAAATACTTGAAACCTCCACATGATCTTTGCGGTATGTAAACAAGGGATGAAGTCAGGAATTGTAGTAGATACTTTGGATTCCAACTTCATCACTTTGAAATGAGTAAGAATATTGATATGTGTACATGCACGCATGTATGTATCTATGTATATATGTATACAGAACTTTATATGTTCATATTCCTGCAATATATACATTATTATTGTCATTGCAGCACTTGTACCATTTTCTCTGAAATTGATATGGTGCTAAGTATTAATTCATTTGCTCACTCAGATTGAGTTTTGGGGCCTAACAACATATTTAGATAAAATATTTTCAAGATTTTAAAGTGGCATCTAATTGGTTGAGTTGACCCTTCAATTGAACCATTCTGGCTAAAACATTATACTTTATATGAATTCTAAGGTAATAAAAAGCTCTTCACATGTTGTAGTGTTGAAGAATTGTGCCCAGACTACATTCCTAATTCCTCTAATGCCAGGAAAAATGGCCTAGAAAGAATTACAATTATTTAAGAATGTGATTAGTATACTTGTATAAGCTAGGAATTCCAATTTGGGTGATGGGAAAATCATGACAAAATACAACCATTTCCACTGGGTCTTATACTATGTAGCTGAAATATCTCTTCAGCTGATGATTATTTAGTAACTATTCACTGATTTGTTTCAGCTTTCATTTTGCTGGGTAGCTGATTGTTTTAAGAAATGTTTAAAAGTGTGCTGCCATGACTATACTTAGCAGCTGTGATAGAAATTTTTTTAAATCATATATTTATAAGGATGGTTTTTAAAAGAACAATTTACCTAATACATTTTAAGTCCCTGTCTCAAACTTTCAGATTGTTCCTCTCATGTGTGCTACTGACAGTGTGACCTTCAGACTCTCTGGCTCATCCATCATACATTGAACTTTTCACTCTATTCCATACTCATCTCATTTTTACAATGCCTCCCCCCAAAAAAAACCCTTTGTCCAGATCCCTGTTCACCACTCACTAGGGATTCTGTATTTGTGTAGCTATATACAAGAAAGGAGACAGAGGCAAGTAGAGGAAAGAATAACCATTCTCTATCATAAAAAGAAAGCACTGATGATCATGTATTATCTCATCTAGCACTCTCTTCTCATCATCTTACATAATAAAACTTGCAACTTTTTACTCCATTCTTGAGTAACTATAGTTAGATTGCTCAATAATAGTGAAATATATGAATATGCATTTACATATATACACATACATATACATATGTGTATATGTTAATGCCAAGAATCACACATTCGGAGAACTCAATACTAGATGAACCAAATGATCCTTTGGACAATATTTCCTGGAACCAGGGCTCCATGCCTCTCCCCAGAAATCTCTCTACCATAACACCCACACTCAAGTTATTATACTCATATCTTAACTTCATACATTTAGATTCTTCCCTTGTGTGAAATGATCTGATAAGTGATCTTTTAGCTCTAATTTTGAACAGAATTACATTTCCATACTGCTCCCTGGTTAACTGTATACTATGAAAGGGGAAAGAGAATAAACTTTATCCATTTTGGTAGATAAAATTTGTGTATTCTTTCATACTTTAGAATGTAAGCTTCTTGAGAGTCTTTCAGGACTGTATTAGTACCTTCTGTATGTAGCACATTTTCTGGCACATTATTGATGCTTAATAAATACTTTACTAATCAAACTAATCTTAGTTCTTTCTCATAATGTATGGTAATCACAGCAGAATCAAATATTTGGCTTGATCAAAACACTCATTATAAATGCATTTTGCCATGCTTTGTAATGATAGCTTTTACAGTGAAAAGGACATTAAAGAAACAAGTAGACTAGTTCCAATAAAGCTAGGCTTGTTGAATGTTTAGATTCAATACTATCATGTTCACATTAACATAGCCTGACAATCTTTGCCAGGAAAATGAAACTCACAGATACTGTAACCCATATATTGTCTTTTACTCAAGTTATATTCATTAAACATGGAGGGGAGGTAAATCTCTAGCATTCAGCTGGTATGAGGTATATTCAGTATTTTAGGTCTAAAACCCTTTCTTCTGCTTGGTCCCCCCCTCCTCAAATCAATGTTTTGGTTCTATTGCTCCTGAGTTAAGTTCATGTTTCCCCACTTGATTTACTAAATCTGGTATTCCTTTTATCTCAGGTTTTAATTTTGTATTTCTTACCAATTGCTGGATCATATCTGCCTATTTTTTTCCCTGTAAACCAAGCTGCATTCATAAAATCTAATAGCTAGGGGAGATCCCTACTGTTTAGAGCACTATCATCTTCCTAGTTATTTAGGCTCATACAGAAATGACATCCTGAACTGCACTCACATTCTCAACCCACACATTTAATCTGCAATGTTCACATCATTTCTACATTTACAATAACTTTCACATATATTCATTAGTCTCTATTCATATAGTTGCTACTTTTTGAGCAGATCCTTAATACCTTACACTTTGACTGATATAATATCTTTCTGGCTGGTCTTCTTGCTTCAAGGCTTGCTTTCGTCTATTCTTGATTCAAATGTCAATGATTTTTCTAAAATGAAGAATGACAAGTCATTCCCATAATCAATAAACTCCAGTGACATTCAGTTATTTCCAGCATCAAATATAAAAGCTTCCAGTTGATATTAAAAAATCTAAACAATGTGCCATATCCAGTGTTCTTACACTTTACTCCTCTTTTGTTCTCTTCAAACCAGATTCACTGGTCTTCTTGATGTCCTTTACATAAGCTATTCTATCTTCAGGCTCTATGCATTTTATCTGGTTTGTCCCCTTACCTGGAACAAGCTGTCTCCTCACCTCTGTTCCTTTAAGAAACATCTCAAATCAGACCTTTTACATGAGGCTTTTCCAAGTCTTCATTCATTCTTTTTCCAAGTGCCTCCTCTTTGGTAGTAACTCCCATTCACATTGAATAGTAAAATCTCTATAACTATCTACACACATATATGGATGTCTATATATGCTTAGATAAATATGCATTAGTGAATAGACAGGGAGACAGATAGTGAGAGAGATAAAGAGGAAAAGAGAGAGATAGCCATTTGCTATTTATATGTTAATTGCCCTGACTTTCTTGAAAGGAAAGATGATGGTTTTGGCTCTTTTTGGTAAACCAGGACTTAGTGAAGAAGTTAGATGGTATGATAGTATACTAGACCTGGTAGAAGGAAGACTTGACTTGAAATTAAGCCCCCCAAACTTACTATGTGACCTTAATCACTTTAGTTTTCTCAACAGTAAAATAGATCATTATGGAGACCCTGACCCTTTGACTGACTAGCAGCAAGACCCCACCACTAGGACCAGCCAGAAGCAGGGCTCTCCCTTTATAGCATGCCATAAGCAAGACGTCACACTAAGGGCAGGCCAATGAGAGGCCCTGTTTCTAATAAAGTCCTCTTCCCAGAGTAAGCTGGCAGCTAGGTCCTGAAATCAATAAAAGCTTATAACAAGGCCTTGAGTCCAATTATAGGAAGCTAAGGACAGTGGAAAAAAATAGTGCCAAACTCTTACATAAAAGTATAAATTCATAAAATAGACAGAAAGCATGAGCAAAATCCTTTTGAAAAGGACTTTACTATAGATTGTTTTTATGGTGACAGGGAGGACCAATGACCAAAAATTAGAAAACAACAGAGTCAAAATGTAAAATGTAAAACCTCACAAAAGAATTTCAATTGGTCTCAGGTTCAAAATGAACTCCTGGAAGAATTATAAAAGAATGTAAATAAGGCAAAAAAGAAATATAGGAAAAAGGTGTGGAACTAGAAATAAAAGTAATAAAGAGAATCATGAAACAAAGGCAAAATTTGATAAAAGAAACCAAAAATGGAAGACAATATAGAGAAATTCACCTCCAGAAATATCTTCTTCAAAACAGAATTGCCCAAACTAGAAAAAAAGATCCAAAATTTCACTGAAGAAGATATTTCCTTAAAAATTACAATTGGACAAGAAGAAGTTGATGGCCCAATGAGGCAATAAATTATGAAAAAAAATTCAAAAGAATAAAACATTTTTAAAATGGGAAATTTCTCATTGAAAAAGCAACTAACTTGGAAAATACATCAAGGAGAAATGATTGAAGGATTAATGAAAATTTTCTGAAAACCATGATCATAAGAGAGCTCAGAAATTATCAAAGGAAACTGCTCTGAGATTCTATATTTAGAGAACAAAAATAAAAGTACAGATTCACTGGTTAACACCTGAAAGGAGATAATAAAATGAAAATTCCTAGCAATAACACAGCCAAATTTCAGAACTCTGAGGACAAGGAGAAAATGCAACAAGCAGCCAAAAGAAAGAACAATTTCAATATTATAGAGTCACAGAGAATTGCACAGGATTTAGCCACTTCTACATTAAAGAATCAAAAAATTTGAACTATGATATTCTGGAAAGCAAAGAATTTTGGAATACAATGAAGAACCAGTCACTGAGCAAAACTGAAGATGATCCTTCTGGCAGAAAAATGTCTATTTAATGAAATAGAGAATTTTCA
Source organism: Macrotis lagotis (assembly GCF_037893015.1). Taxonomy (NCBI): domain Eukaryota; kingdom Metazoa; phylum Chordata; class Mammalia; order Peramelemorphia; family Peramelidae; genus Macrotis; species Macrotis lagotis. Next base: position 336,422,937 of record NC_133666.1, read on the forward strand.
AGGATTCTTAATTAAAACACCAGAGTTATATGAAAAATTAATTTTCAAATACAAGATACATTAAAAACATAAAAAGCCAAAAAAAAAAGAAGAAATAGAAAACATGAGAGATTTAATAAGGGTTAAATCATTTGTTTTTCTACATGGAAATATAATATTTTTATCTTTTAAGAAGTTTATCACTATAAAGGCAACTGGAAGTAAATAAAGGCAGTGGGTACAAGTATGAGATCATTGTAATGAAATTATGTCTAAAAATAAAAGAAAATTTAAAGGGTGAGAAAAAATTGTACTGGAAAAAGAAGGAAGTGGATTAGAATGTTGAAAATTAGAGCACATAAACGAGTATAAAATAGCTATTATAATGGTGGATAAGATGAATGGCTGAGCAATGATTGAATTTTATTCTCATTAAAACAGGTTGAAAGAGTGAAAATAGATATAGATTTAGATACAGAAATCTATTATACATTCTAGAAATCTCAGATATAGAAATCTATTGTATATTCTAGTGAAATAATAAAGGACAGGGATAGAGAAGGTGAAGTCTGCTAAAAGGAAGTGTGAACTTGAGTCAGTGATCAGAAGTAAAATACTATGAGGAAGGAGAGAGAGAGAGAGAGAGAGAGAGAGAGAGAGAGAGAGAGAGAGAGAGAGAGAGAGAGAGAGAGAGAATACTATATACTATGGAGGAAAATAAAAACTTAATTATTATAACTTTAAAAAGTGAATGCAGGGGCGGCTAGATGGTGCAGTGGCCCTGGAGTCAGGAATACCTGGGTTCAAATCCGGTCTCAGACACTTAATAATTACCTAGCTGTGTGGCCTTGGGCAAGCCACTTAACCTGATTTGCCTTGCAAAAACCTTAAAAAAAAAGTGAATGCAAGGAACTCACCCAGAAAATGAAGTAGATAGCAGAATGGCTTAAAACCCAAGATTTCACAATCTATTGTTTTATACATTTGAAACACATAGACAAACAGAGTAAAGATAAGGAATTGGAGCAAAATTCATAGTAATCATAGGCTTAGACAAAGCAAAAGTAAAATTAGATCTAATTAAAAGTTAATGGACTATCTTGTTATAAACAAGTAATATAAATATTCATCATATATGAACAAAAATCAGATAGCATATACATTTTAAAGGAAAAGATACAGGATGTAATCGACAATAAAGTTTCACTAGTAGATCTCAACTTTCTTGTATCAGAACTAGATAAATCTAAAGAAAAAAAGAAATAAAATAAAGAAATTAAGGAGGTGAATAAATTTCTAGAAAATATATGAGAATAAAAAGAGTATACATTTTCTCAGCAGTATTTGGCACCTACAGAAAACTTACCATTCATAATGGCATGAAATGCAGAAAAGTAGAACTATTTAATGCACATTTAAGATAACTAATTTGATTTATACAGAAGGAAAAAATACTAGTATTAAAAAATGAAATGAGTGAATTCACCATAAAAAGAAGAAATTTAAGCAATTATTTGGAGTTATTTTGCTCAATTATATGCTAATATATCTGACAATCAAAATGAAAAGGATGAAAATTTATGAAAATATAAATTTCCCAGGTCAGAAGAAAAGGAAATAGAATACTCAAATTTATAAAAAATAACTAGAACATGACTTCAATAAATTCCCTAAGGAAAAAATCTCTGGGGTCATATGTATTCACAAGCAAAATCTAATAAACAGTTAAAGAACACATAATTCTAATACTATGTAAACTGTTAGGAAAAGTAGAAGTGCTACCAAATTCCTCTTAAAATACAAATAAAATGTTAATACCTAACCAGGAAGAGTCAAAAGAAAAAAGAAAACTATAGATGAATTTCATTAATGAATATTGAAGCAATAAGTTGAAATAAAACACTATCAAGGAATTTACAGAAATATAATACAAGGATCATGTGAATTTTATACCAGGAATGCAGGATTGGTTAATAATTGAGAAAACTATGAACATAATTAATCATATCAATTAAAAAAACAAATCATAAGGATATTTTTAAAAGATGCAAAAGAAAAGGTTTTGATAAAATACATTCCTACTGAAAACTTTAGAGAGCATAAGAAAAAAATAGAGCATTCTATAAAATGATTAAGTACTATCTATCTAAAACTATCAATGGACATTATATGTAATGGAAATAAACAAAAATCTTTCCTGATACAATTTGAGTAAAGTTGCTCATTATCACCTCTATTATTCAATATTGTACTAGAAATGCTAGCTAAAGCAGTAAGAGAAGAAAAAATAAATTAAAGGAATTTATTTGAAATAAAACTATCAGTCTTTGCAAATGACATGATGATATATACTTAGATAATTTCAGAAAATTAACTGAAAAAAATTTAGTTGAAAAACAGTAGGGCAGCTAGGTGGTGCATTGGTTAGAGCAACAGCCCTGGAGTCAAGAAGACTTGAGTTCACTTCTAGCCTCAAAGGCTTAGTAATTAACTAACTGTATGACCTTGGGCAAATAACAACCCCATTACCTTACAAAGTCAAAAAGTCAAAAAAAGAAAAAAGAAAAAGAAAAGCATTAGCAAAGTTGAAGAATACAAATAAACCTACATAAATCATAAGGATACACACACAAACACACACACACACACACACACACACACACACACACACACATATATGGATATATAGATATATAGATATATAGATATATAGATATAGCTACCACAGACCAGAAAAAGGAGTTGGATTGAGAAATTGCATTTGAAATAATTGTAGGAAATATTAAATATTTGGGAATCTATCTGACAAGACAAACCTGGCAACTACATGAACCCAAATTCAAAAACTTTTATCATAGAGAAAAAGTCAAATCTAAACAACTGAATTTTTTTCATTGTTAAACTCAACCAATATGGTAAAAAATGTCAATTCTGACTTAGTTTACTCTTTTCACAGCAATAATAATAATATTAATAATAATAGACAATGCACGTATATAATACATCTATTATAGACAACTATTAAAATGAAATAGCATTCAAATTAAAAAATGAAATATGCAGGAATAAATATATTAAAATGCATTGATTATGTGCAGGTTCCATTATAAAGCATGCTTTCAAGCTGGAAAAATAAATACTTGAAGGAGTATTCTATTCTTGTGATTGGGCTGTCAATATTAAAAATGAAAAAATTAGTGGAAGTAAATTTGTGGTGCTCATTATCACTACTATTATTCAATATTGTACTAGAAATGCTAGCTAAAGCAGTAAGAGAAGAAAACAGAAATTAAAGGAATTTAGATGAAATAAAACTCAATTTTTGCAAATGGCATGATGTTAAACTTAGGTAATTTCAGAGAATTATTTAAAAAATAGGTCAAGCTATGAAAGAGATACTAGATTCAAATCATTAAAATGATGAGAAAATTCATTATTACTGGTGTTTCTCTTCTTCCTTCTCCTCTATCTCCTCTTCTTTCTCCTCCTAATACTATTAGCAAGCATTATTATTGTACTTTAAAGTTTTCAAAATATTTTACATGCCATTTTACTTGATATTCACAACAGTCTTGATAGGTAGAAATTATTATTGCTATTATCATTTTTCTGATGAGAAAATGAGACTTAGACACATTTTCTAAGATATTTGTCCAGAAACTCTCCTCTCTCTCATACATGTATATATGTAATACATTAATACATTCCTCTTAGCTTCTATTACTTTGACACTTTAAATATGCATAATTCCTATTTATCTCCCTATTTCCCTAATAATAAAGATAGAGCTTTCTTTTTCATACTTCTATGCCAGATTAGAGAATATAAAATATCATAGAGATTTACAGAAATATTAATAGCATTATAAGGGAGTACAAAGAGAATCTGTAGATAAGAATTTTCCAATCAAACATAAGGGAAGTAAAAACAAATAAGGAATCATGGTCAATAATTTAGCTATTATTTTACATGAGGGAAGAATTTGTAAACAGAATAATTAAACTTTGATCCTCTTATATTCTTCATACTTTGTGGGGAATGATATTAAATGGAAAATATTCTAGTAATCTTTGAATATTTAAGGAAGGGTGGAGGGCTCCCCTAGTATCCTGTTTCTCCAACAGTCTAATGCTGAAGGGAAATTAGTACTTATAGTTCAATCCTGCTCAATTTATTGTATTTGTGATGCCCAAATCAAGAACACAATTTCACTAGAGAGCAAACTGCTTTCACAAATCTCCAAAGAGAACAAAGGTATCTAAAATAAAAAGGAAAAAAAAAAGGGAAAAGATGCATTTGCTTGTGGGTGTTTTTCCATGCACTTTGAGTCTGTAGGCTCTATTAAACAAAGTCATGTGTTTATTTCTTTTTAAATTCATATGAGTTTATTTGACCAGGAATAAGGAAGGAGACAGGTGAAATGAGCATTGAACATGGTATCATGACTTAGGTGTCTACATCTGGTTCTACACAAGCCAGTGGTGTGACTTTGAGCAGGTCAGGGAAATTCTCAGACTTTTCATTTGATAAATTAGATTGAAAATAATGAATTGCCAGTATCACAAAATTATTATGTGGATCAAAACTATGTATTTATAAAGATTTATAAAGATACAAATATTAAATGTAGCATCAGTATCTATCTAAATCAGATTCCTAAACATAGTGCATACAATCTAAATATAAATATAAACATATATATGTGTGTGTTTATATGTATGTTTCTGTGTGCTTCTACTCCCATATATAGACTTGCTATCTGACTATGTATGCATGTATATATATATATATATATTTATACACACACACACATAGATATATGATAGAAAGATAAATAGATAAATAGATTGATAGTCACTTTGTCCTATGATAGGGTGGTAAAGAAGAAAAGTAGAAAGGTCTTTAGCAGTGCCAAATGAATAAGACATTAATTCTTATACAAGGAACTCAAAGTACTCAGAAGCTGGATAAAGTTATTCTTTATGGTTGTTTGAAGATATCTTGCCCAGTCTCTATTAACTCTGGGCACTGTTGTCACATTCTTAAAACTAGGATCAGAACTAAATGAATCAAACAAAAGAACAAAAAGGAGTCAAGCTTACATCCTTATTTGAATGACATAATTTCTTGGATGCAGCTGGAAAATATGACTGCATAGCTAGGAAGATAGTGATTGATCATCCAAGAAGAAGAAATGGGTTACTTTTCAGTCATTTTAGTTTGTATTTCAACATAAAAACAAGATATTTAGGTGTCCTACCTCCATGCTTGTTAATATACAATGTGCAGTTCAAAGCCCTAATGAGATAGACTGATTGATTATTTCTTGCTCCTTCTATGCATTTGAATTATTATTTCCCCCTTAGATTCAGAAAAAATGATCTATATAAAATAAGTGATAACATAAGGAATATGAATGATCATATTTTCTCAAATCAATACTATTAGGTGCCTTTCTTTTGTAATATCTTCAACAGAACATTGTAGGCTTTAATGTCACAAGCTTTTCATGGTGAAATATGCCTTGGAAACAAGTAATACAACTAGAAAACAGGAGCCTTTCTGAATTAAATGTTGAAGCAGAAAAAGGGCTCATCAAAGAACCTGAAAAAAATCAGGCTATACCAAATAACTGCTCTGGTTACAGTTTGTTTACAGTTTGGTGTTGGTTGTTTTTCTCCCTCTTTAGGTGAAGTTTCTATTAAATTTTGTACTGATAAGCAGAGGATCATCCCTCCCCCTTACCGTCAAGAATTCCATATCTGTCAAAATTTATTTTTTTCCTTCCATTTGATGTATTTGGGGAAAACAAAAGCAAATTCTGGAAAAGAAGTTGAGCAAAAGGATAGAATCATGAGGAAGTCCATATATAGAAATAAAAAAATGTATGCTTAACCCTTCTTGCTATTTGTGAATAAGATTCAGAAAAAATTTCCATTCTCATCTCATGGGAGAATAGCAGTACTTGGATATTTCCAGGTGAAGTTAAGAGCTGCTGACTGAAATGAATGGGAGAAAAGAAAAGCAGCAGCAGATTTTGCTTAATCACAACTAGATAATGATGGGCATTGTTGCAACAGCCTAAAATTCCTTAGTAGTCACAAGTTCCTTTCCTTCTATGTAGTTGTTAGTCTCTGAGATCCTTTATGCAGAGATCAGAAATGATCGTGTTTAGTAAGTGTGAAATTATGACTGGAAATTATAATAACCAATGAGGAATCAATATGCAGGTAGTCATAATTGGATTAGGACAACAGCAGGGGTAGGACCGGAAAACCTCATTGATAAGTAAATCTCAAAAACAGTTCTAACTTCTGATACACATCCCAACTTTCTTTGAATTCTTATACTTAGTATCCATGTTCCCAGATGGATCCTAGAAATGCAACTTACTGCTTAATCTTTTTGATAACTTGTGCTTTATTTAAAAAACCATGCAATAATAGAAAAAAAGTTTTTCCAGACAGATGGTTGGAGTGAAGGCTATAAGAATCCTATTGTTTTCTACAAATTGAACTCCAAATTATACTTGTCAGAAGTTTCCTTCTTGCTCAAATATTTGAAGCAATGAAGTTTAGCAGGGCAGGCTGCTAGTATATACAAATTAGACAAGATTTTCTGTGGCTTCCCACATAACACAACCTGTAGAATGCAATGTAAATGATTATGCCTGGATTTTATTCATAGACCAACTTTCTATAAACCCAGGTTTTTCAGTGTTTGTTTTGGCAACACTCCTGGGTGGGTTGTTAGATGACCTCTGAATGATCATATTTTCTCAAATCAATACTATTAGGTGCCTTTCTTTTGTAATATCTTCAACAGAACTTTGTAGGCTTTAATGTCACAAGCTTTTCATGGTGAAATATGCCTTGGAACCAAGTAATACAACTAGAAAACAAGAACCTTTCTGAATTAAATGTTGAAACAGAGAAAGAGTTCATCAAAGAACCTGAAAAAAACCAGGCTATACCAAATAACTGCTCTGGTTACAGTTTGTTTACAGTTTGGTGTTGGTTGTTTTCGCCCTCTTTAGGTGAACTTTCTATTAAATTTTGTACTGATAATCTTGAAATCGCAAATGTTCACTCATTCCCTGTAGGATGGAGTGCTTTGGTAAGAAGGGTTATAAAGATGAGAGGATTTAGCAGTGCTGTTGGGCTTCTGTCGATTTGAATTTTACTTCATTTTTGCTTCTAAAGCACACAGATAGACACTTGCCAGATGGGTACCATAAAAATAAAAGCATAACTTGCTAGAAAATGAGGATGCATCCCTTTGTGGAATAAGACCTATAATCTTTTATTTATTAAGATGTTATGTTAAATATTTGAAGAGATCAACATTTAATTTTAAAAAATCTGTTGAGTTTGAAATGAGCTCATGGTTTATGGATACCCAGCAAAATGACAATATAGAACACAAGCATTTCTGTTGGCTAAAATATTTCTTCACTTGCTCTCATTTAGCATCATTCTGACCACTGGGTCAATTATAATGAACTCAATCATAGATGTGTAAATTAAATGACAGTAAGTTTTTATATGTTAAGATGAGAAGAATAAAACAGTTATTTTTTTCTGGTTTGATGAATAACAATTGAATTTGCTAGCATGTTAATGCTGATCTTTTCTTTTTGAAACAAAGCATATTTAATTCCATCTTTTAATGCCCATTCCCTGGAGAAGAGAGGAGATACATTTGACTTTCATCTTCTTCTGCAGGTTAATCTGTTTCTAGTTTCTTTCCACACTGCCCTCTGCTACCTAAATTACTTTATTGGATGAAGAAGAACAATCTCACAGCAAGAGAAAGGCCAATCTCCTGGTACAGGGCAAGCATAGTGTTTCTAGATAGATTCTTGGAAATCTTAGCAAATTATTTGGTTCATCAACAGTATCTAGTAAAATAGTTGTGAATTCCAGGCAGATTAGAGAACAACTATTCCCATCTTCTACATCATATGATCATACTGTATGATTTTTATAATAACATGCCACTGCATGCTAAGTTGGAGAGAAGAATCAAGATGGATGACTACTTGGCATTTACTTAAGCTCTTTCACAAATTATTTTATTACATTCTATACTGGTTTGATATCCTTACCTTAAGGTTGTTAAAACTAAATCCCAAGAACAGATTTAAAAAGCTAGCACATTTATGATAAATTGTGGTAAGTCTGTTACTGGATAGTATTAGGATTAACTAAGCCAGATCACTTTTGATGATTCAAGATCATATTTAGCACAAGGGAAATGATAGACAGGTCAGGTTGAACAGGAAATAATGCGATGCATAATTCATTCATTTAGCATATATTGAGAGTTTACAAAATCACCAACATTGTTCCAGGCACTGCAGAAGAATCTAAGTTGTATGAATTTTTAATTTTAAAAAGTCGCTAATAGCCCTAAAAACTTCAGGGCTTAACCAAGATCATATGGTTAACATATGTTTGTAGTAGGATTTGAAACCTCTGACTTTGAGGTCAGATATCTATTCACTTTGCACATAGAGGGAAGGATATGAAAAAAAAACAATGTAGAGAGGACTTGTTCCTTCTTTTGTTTTGAAAGTTGTCCAGTGTAGGTCTCATCTTGTCTCACTCTTACAAGTATTCTAGGTTTTGTCTTATTTGATTTTCTCTTATCTTTTATGTGAGTAGTCCACAGAAACCTCTGTGTCTCTTTTTAAACCCCTTATAAATTTTCTGTTTTTCCTTAGAGGAGGTTGGTGACTTGACCTGTGACTTAATTGGTTAAGTCAACTCCACCAACAGAGGTCAACACCTTCTCTGAAACTTAAAAATCAATGGTAAATGTTTTACCCTACTGAACAGGATAGAAGGATGTGAACAGAAATGGGTGGGAGGGTATACACAGCCTGAATATGTCAGAAATTTTCCTAGCTTCAAAGTATCTACCAACAAACTTTCTTTTTTTTCACTTATTGCTTTTATTTTTGACCTCATGATAGGGATTTGAAGCTATTGAAACTTAAAAACCATCAAGCTTAGTCAAGAGCATCATCATACTTTTTAATCCAGCACTACTTTTTGCTGGGAAAAGTTTCTTTTATAATACTGATTTGTAATTTAATTTTATCATTTTTAAATGAAATATTTTCATGTTTGTATTTAGAAATCTATTGTTTAGAATCCTATTGTTGGATTTTGTTTTTGAGAGATACAATTGTTTACGTTGTATTAAATTTCCTGAAAGATCTTGTGCTTCCCAATCCTCATTAAATACACATCTCTTTCATCACCTCAGTCCTCCCTAGAGTCTGAGGAGTTAACTGCCCATAGTTTTTTTTTAAATGAACTCTGAATTGCTTAAATTTTATTGAAGATTTTAAAAGAAAACTTTAAAAAAATAACCAAACACACACACACACACACACACACACACACACACACACACACATTTCATAATCCATGTACTTGTTTTTTCTATTTCAAAATTATTGAACATCTTTAAGGATATGACATAAAAATCTAAGGCATTTTTATTAAATTAAAAAAAGTTAAATAGACAAATTGACATCTTTCCCTTAAAGTAAAGGGAGATTATTCTTAAACATAATTTTATAAGAAAAATAAATGTCAGACCTAGAATTGGGTGGAACATATTATTCAGTTAAAACAATAAAGCAATGTTTATCAAAAGAAACATGTTCTAGACATATAAAAATGGGAATCATTTAATATTAAAGTTGGTGTCTGTGTGATGTAATTTTTTTCAGTGAAATCTACATGCTTGTCTTATTATGCAAGTATTACTTTTTATTTTAATATTTTTTCCAAGGGTATGACTTGATCAAGGTCATATACCAGGTACTTATTAAATATCTAAGGTCAAATTTGAACCCGAGTCCTCCTGACTCTAGGACCAGTGCTCTCTATCCATTTTGCCACCTAGTTGTACCTATTTTAATATTTTTCATACTTCTTACACTATGTCTGGTTACATGTAATTTTTTAAAGTTTTTTAACTTTTTAAATGATTTTATATTCTTATCATTGTCCCAATATAGATACAAGATTCTATTATTTTTTATCTTTAAACTCTAAGAGAAACACTTAAGATTTTAAAAAGTTATCATGAGATCCAACACTTACTTTGTAGCTTGATTTGAAACATGTTCAACTGATTTATCTGAACAGTTACAAAGTATACTATTTCCAAAAGATGATGTATTTGTCTTTGATCCTCCAAAGCCTTGCTTTATAAAGTAGACTGTGAGTGTGTTATGAAAAAATCACTCTGAGATTTATCCATAAACCATCATATATTCATTTAATAACAAAAGGCTTGATCTTAAAAAGTACTACTTAAAATGTATAAAACAAATATGAAATAATTGTATGTAACAACCAGGCAGAAAAAAAATTCTGATATTTTCTCTGGGATGTATTCATATTTCAAGGAAAGAGAGAATTCCATCCTCACTTTATTTTTATTTAACTTCCTTTCCAACCCTTACACTTCCCATTATTCAAGATTTTTTTTGACTTTCAGTCCTCTGAATGTTAGTTTTAAGACTGCTACCCTCTCTACCCTAAAGGTTATTAGAAGCCTATGAACTCCATTTGCAATATGCACTATAAATTCTCAGCCCTAATTATCCTTTGTTTTTTAGGGCCACTTTTTATATTTTATCAGTTGGCTCAACCAACTCATTGAATTTCTTTTTTTTTCCTTTCTTCCATCCTTCCTTCATCTTCTTCTTTTCTTCCACTTTTCTTCCTTTCTTAATTAACAGAAGAGCTTCATGTTAATATCATGGGTCATTTATTTTATTCCTATACTTTGGAATAGTTTTACTATGGTAGAAGAATGGGGCTATGTAGTCTAATATTTCAAGTGTTCTGCTCCCCCATATGTTCTCCCACAAGATACTCAAAATATGGGAAAAAAAGTAAAATGGAAGCAAATAAACACATTGCAGAGCCATTGTTTTCCTTGTGACTCTCATTTGGAAAGTACATTGTGGATGCTTGATTGTCTTTCCTGGTGGATACTGATTCTTTTGAAATGGGGTGTTCCATTTAAGGCTGAAAATAGAAATAGTGAAGACTTCCAGGACAGAGTCAAGATGATTGCTTGAAGCTAACATGCTTCTGGAGATTTTCCCTACCCTAGATAGTTTGACATTCAAGCTACAGATCCCACCAAGAAAAAGAGAATATTCAAACATGTTTCAATGGAAGGTCTTCCGTGAAGGTCTGTCTCTTAGGGGGAAAAGGGGAAGTAAAGTCTAGGAGCTGGGAGAGTAGGAAAGCCAGCAGGAGGCTCTTAGCCACAGAGCAATCCAAATCACTACAGGTTGACAATAGCAGAGATCCTGGCAGCTAGATAATAAGCCAGCAAGGAGAATCCCTACCTCAGATAAAGTCTAAACTCTGGGAACATAGGGCAAAAGATAGAACTGGGTTGGTAACAAATCACTGGTGAGTCAGAACCTTAACATAAAGTAGGAGACAAATCCCTGGACTACATAGACAACATCTTGGCTTACAGTAAGCCAGGGTTCAGACTATAGCCCCTGCAAAAAAAAAAAAGCTTGGATCTATACTCCCTATTCCCCAGGAGCAGAGCTAAAAACAGCAAAGATAATCAAAAATAAGATTAAAAGGTGCTCAGTATAGAAAACTAGTGTACAGACAAAGAGGATCAAAAATACCATGTCTGAAGAAAGAACTAGTGAAAAATCACTCACAGGGGAAGTGTCAAAACAGTCAGTAAATTGGACTCAAATACAAAAGCCCATAAAAGAGCTTAAAAAAGAATTTAAAAACCAAAGAAGAGAGGAAGAAACAAAATGGAAAAAAGAAATGAAAGTCATGCAGGAAAATTATGAAAAATTGATCTGGGAATTCAATACCTTTAAAAAAGACAAAAAAAAGTAATTGAAGAAAATAAAATCCTAAAAACTAGAACTGAACAATGAATCTACGAGGTTACAGAATTCCATCAAACAAAACAAGAAGATGAAAAAACTGAAGAAAATGTGAAGTACTTTTTAGGGAAAACAAATGATCTGGGAAATAGATCCAGGAGAGAGAATCTATGAATTATCAGACAATCAGAAAGTTTAGATTAAAAAAAAGAACCTTGAAAACATCATGCAGGACATTATAAGGGGAAACTGTCCAAATCTGCTAGACAAGAAAACAATATAAGCATTGAAAGAATACACAGAACCCTCCAGACAGAGATCCCAGAATAAAGACTCCAAGGGCTGTTTTAGTCAAATTTCAGAACTCTCAAATAAAGGAGGGAATATTGCAAGCAGCAAAAAGGAAACAATTCAAATACAAAGGAAACATAATCAGACTCATACAGGATCTATCAGCTTCAACATTAAAGGATTGGAAGACCTCGGAAAAAACATACATCAGAGAGCAAAGGACCTGGGATTACAACCCAGAATGTACTACCCTGCAAAATTCAGCATATATTTTCAGGGGGGAAAAGATGAATATTCAACAAAATAGAGGACTTCCAGAATTTCCTGACACAAAGACAAGAATGGAACAGAGAATTCAATCACCAAATAGACAACTCAAGAGTTACATAAAAAGGTAAATGGAAAGGGGAAGGAAAAATCAAAACAAAACAAAATTTTGGTCCAGACCATCAAATTGTATACAGCCCTAAAAGGGAAGATATAACTTTTAATTCTTTAGAACTTCATTTCTCTTGGGATAATTAAAGGTTCAAATATAATTGAACAGATTGGACTTAAAGATATGGGTATAGTTGGGTCTTGCCTCTCCATTGAGGAGGTCCAAAATGACATCACTATGTTGGAAACAAAAAGCTCTTATTAAAAGTAGGGATGTTAACTTTAAACTTAAGTATCTCATTATCTTTTGACCCACTTTAAATATGCTGTGCTGACAAAAGTTTACCACCTTATTTAATGAGGGCATCATAAACTGCTAGGCCCTGAGTCAGTGTTTTCCATAACTTAGAATTATTTGTAAAGTTCTCAGGTGAGAACTTCAGAAACTCCCTGTCCCTAGAGTTCTTAAAATTCTTGTAGCTAATTAGATCAGGGTTTGACTTAATTCATGCTTCAATTAAAAAAGAGCTAAGTACCCTGGGTGGGGGTGGGATGGGGGGGGTAAAGTGTGAGAGAAAATATGCCTGAGGAGAGGGGCATACATAGTACAAGAAATGATATGGCTTTGAATGAGGAGTATTATGTGTACTTGAAGGGTACTTGAAAAGGGAGTAAGATAAAAATGATTATAATTATAATCTGATGTAAATTGAGGCAATGCTGTTTATCAAGCAATCAGTCAACCAATCTGGGTTGATACCTTGATAACAATATGAGTTTATCAAGTAATCAAATAATTAAACTGTGATTGATAATATCTGATTAATAGTATAAGATCAATAAATTATACAGGGGAAGAGACAAAAGATTTATAATGTTAGAGGGAAAGAAGGAAGAATGGGAACACTGAATAAATTCTATTCAAAGGATTTGGCCCAGAGAGGGAATAAGATACATTCCCACTTAGGTTTAAAAATCTATCCTAATCTACAGGGAAGGGGGCTGGGGATGAAGAGACTGATAAAGGGAAGATGAAGATAAAAGTAAAAATAAACTGAAAGTTAAACTTTAAAAAAAAGTAAAATTGGAAAGGGAGTAAAATTTTGGTGAGGAGGAATACAAGGAAAGTAAAGAGAAAAATATAAAGGGAAAAGATAGTATGGCAGAAAATACAGAATTAATAATCTGAATAGTAAATGTGAATGAGATGAACTGTCCCCAAAAGAGATGATAGCAGAATGTATTAAAAACCAGAATTTTATAATATGTTGTTTACAAGAAGTACTTTGAAGTAGAGGAATACACAAGGGGTAAAGGTATAAGGTTAGAGCAAAAGATATTATACTTCAACTAAAGTAAAAAAATCAGGAGTAGTGATACTAATCTCAGACAAAGTAAAAGCAAAATTTGATCTCATTGAAAGGGATAAGAAAGGAAACTACATCCTCCCAAAAGGCACCATTGGTAATAAAACTATATCATTACTAAACATATATAAACCCAGAGGTATAGCATCCAAATTCTAGAGGAAAAGCTGAATGAATTACAAGGAGACATAAATAGCAAAAATTTAATAATAGGGGATCTCAATCTCCCTCTATTAGAACTAGAGAGATCTAAACACAAAATAAACAAGAAGTAAGTTATGAAAATGAATGACATCTTAGAAAACTTAGGTTTGATAGACCTCTGGAGAAAATTTAATGGAGATAGAAAAGAATATACTTTTTCTCAGCAGAACATAGTACCTATACCAAAATTGACCATGTATTGAGGCACAAAAACTTTATAATCAAATGCAGAAAGGCTGAAATAATAAATACATACTTCTCAGACCATGATGCAATAAAAATTACACATAATAAAGGATCATGGAAAGATAAACCAAAAACTAATTGGAAGCTAAATAACTTCATTTAAAATAATAAGTTGCAAATAATAGAAGTAATCAATAATTATATCCAAGAAAATGATAATAATGAGACATCATGCCCTAATTTATGGAATGCAGCCAAGGCAGTTTTGAGGAGAAGCTTTATATCCCTAAATGCCTATATGAATAAAATAGAGAAAAAGGAGTTCAATGAATTGGATATGAAAGTAGAAAATCTACCAAAAACCCCCACTGAATTAAAGGTCCCAAATTAACATTACAAATTAGAAATTTTGGAAATCAAGGGAGAGATTAATAAAATCAAAAACAAGAAAATAATTGATCTCATGAATAAAACTAAGAATTGGTTTTATGAAAAAGCCAATAAAAAAGGCAAATTTTTGGTTAATCTGATTAAAAGAAGGAAGAAGATAACCAAATTACCAGTATTTCAAATGAATACTGTGAACTAACCAATGATGAGGAGGAAATTAAAGAGATAATTTGGAGCTACTTTGCTGAACTGTATGCCAATAAATTGGAAAATCTGAGCACAATGGATGAATATTTACAAAAATTCAATTACCTAGATCAACAGAAGAGGAAATAAATTACTGAAATAACTGAATTTCAGAAAAAGAATTTGAAGAAAACATCAATAAACTCCCTAAGCAAAAATCTGGATGGATTTACAAGTGAATTCTACCAAATATTTAAGGAACAATTAAGTCATATTCTATGTAAACAATTTAAAAAATACGAGTTCTGCCAAACTACTTTTATGACACCAACATGGTGCCAATACCTAACCAGGAATAACCCAAACAGACAAAGAAAATTATATACCTAATTCTCTAATGAATATTGATTCAAAAATATTAAATAAAATTTTAACAAAGAGACTGCTATGCACTATGATCAAGAAGGATTTACACCAGATAGGCAGGGATGATTCAATATTAGGAAAACACTCAATATAATTGAACAAATCAATAGCAAAACCAACAGAAATCATATGATTATTTCAATAGATGCTGAAAGGTTTTTCATAAAATACAACATACATTCCTATTAAAAACACTAGAAAGTTTAGGAATAAATGAAGTCTTCCTTATAATAATTAATGGTATATATCTAAAACCCTCAATATGTATTATATGTAATGGGAATAAACTTGGAGTATTTCTAATAAAATTAGGGTGAAACAAAAATGCCCATTATCACCATTACTATTCAATATAGTATTAAAAAATGGTAGCTGTAGCAATAAGAAAAAGAAAAAAGAAATTGAAGGAATCAGAATTGATTTCATTGCTTTCATTCTTTGCAGATGATATGATGATATACTTAGAGAACCCAAGAAAATCCTCCAACAAACTCCTTGCAACAAAAAATTCAGCTAAGTTGCAGAATATAAAATAAACCCACATAAATAATCAACATTTTTTTATATGAACCACAAAGCCCAAGAGCAAGAGCTAGAAAGAGAAATTCCATTTAAAGTAACTATAGACAGCATTAAATACTTGTGAATCTACCACTCAAAACAAACCCAGAAATTTTATGAACACAATTTTAAAGCATGTCTCACCCAAATAAAGTCATATCTAAATAACTGGAAAAATGTCAAATGATCATGGTTAAGTTGAGCTAATAATTGCTAAAATTGTTAAAAATGACAATTCTACCCAAATTAAATTGCTTATTCAGTGCTATACCAATCAAACTAGGAAATAACTAATTTACTGAGTTAGAAAATTTAGTAACAAATTTCATTTGGAACAACAAAGTGCAAGAATAGCAAGGGTACTGATGAAAAAAAAAGTATAGAGGCATGTGGCTCAGCTCTACCAGATCTCAAACTATACTATAAAGCAGAAGTCATCAAAACTGCCTCGTACAGGTTAAGAAATAGAGTACTGGATCAGTGAATTTGGATAGGTTCAAAAGAAACTGCAGTAAATGACTACAGCAATCTACTGCTTGAAAAACCCAATAACATAATCTTCTGGGATAAGAAATCACCATTTGACAAAAATTATTGGGAAAACTGGAAAATAGTATGGCAAACACTAGGCATAGACCCATATCTCACACCCTATGCCAAAATAAGGTCAAAATGGATACAGGATTTAGACATAAAGAGTAACACCATAGATAAATTAAGAGACCAAGAACTACTCCATAAGATCTTTGGAAAGGGGATAAATTTATGACCAAATGAGAATTAGAGTACATTATACCATGCAAATGAATGATTTTGACTATATTAAATTAAAAAGTTTTTGCACTAATAAAATCAATGTTGCCAAAATTAGAAGAAAAGCAGAAACAGTCTTCACATCTAGGAATTCTAATAAAGTTCTCAGTTCTAAAATACATAGAGAATCGCATCAAATATATAAGGTTATGTCATTCCCCAATTGTTAAATGTTCAAATGATATGAATAGACAGTTTTCAAATGAAGGAATTAAAGCTATAGATAATCATATGAAAAAATGTTCCAAATCATTATTGATTAGAGAAGTGCAAATTAAAACAACTATGAGGTATCACTTCATACCTATCAGATTGGCCAAGATGAGAAAAAGAGGAAATGATCAATGCTGGAGTGGTTGTGAGAGGATTGGGACATTGATGCATTGCTGGTGGAGTTGTGAATGGATTCAACCTTTCTGGAGAGCAATATGAAACTATCCTCAAAGAGCAATAAATATATTCATTCTCTTCGACCCAGAAATTCCACTTCTAGGCCGCTATCCAGATGAAATTATAAAGAATGAGAAAAGTCCTACATGTTCCAAAATATTCATAGCATGTCTTTTTGTAGTGTCAAGCAATTGGAAATTAAGATGATGCCCATCTATTGGGGAATGGCTAAACAAGTTATGGTACATGGATGCTATGGAATATTAGTGTTCTATAAGAAACCATAAATGGTCAGTCTCTGGAGAAACATGGAATGACTTATAGGATCTTATGCTGAGCCAAGGGAACAGAACCAAGAGAACAATGTACACATTGACAACAACATTGTGAGGTGATCAGCCTTGATGGAAGCAGCTCCTCCCAGAAGTTTAGAGAGTTAGGACAACCATTTTCGACCAGCTATGGACAATGTCATCCCAATGTAGAGGAAGAAAAGCAAAACAAAACAAAAAACCATCTTTCAGAATCTGATGAACAATTTATAAAAATTATCTCGTGTATCTCTTTCCCTTAATTCTAATTCCTCATACCAAAAATGAATAATTTGTAAATATGTTTATCAAAAACAGCTATGTACAATGCTAACCTGACTGTTCACCACTAAGGTGGGAGGGGAATGGGAAGGGAGGGTGGAAGGAAATTTTGTAACTTAAAAACATACATGTGCATAAGGATCATTTCAGAAATGAACTCATGAAAATGAGTCTTTTTTGACTCCAGGCCCAAGACTCTAATCCACTGAACCATCTAACTTCCCTCTCTAAAATAGAAAAGTCATTTAACTAGCAATACAATTTGTTTTTGTAAAAATTCAAATTCAGAGTAGGAGTAAAATATTAATCTATTTAAATAGATATGGCTGAGATCAGGTTTGTTCTTCCATATTTGCTTTTTATGTTGTCTTCTCTCCTTAAGTTACATCTTCTTGAAAGCATAGATCTTTTGTTTGATTTTATTGGTATCCCCAGTGCTTATCAGAGTGACTGACATATCTTTATATATTTTATATATATATATATATATATATATGTATATGTATTATATATATGTTTATATAAATATATAAATAACTTTATATAGTTTATACATTTCTATTTTTATTAATTTATTTATTTTTAGTTTGCAATATTCATCCATTTACAAATTTATAAGAAAACACCTTTTTGTACCAACCTCCCTTCTTTCCCCGCTCCCCTTGGCAGTGAACAGTCTGGTAAAAATTGTACATGTATGTTTGTTTAACATCTTCACATATTAGTCCTTTTTTATAAGAGGAATTATGATTAAGGGGAAAAAAAGAAAGAAAACCATAGGGGCGGCTAGGTGGTGCAGTGGATAAAGCACCGGCCCTGGAGTCAGGAGTACCTGGATTCAAATCTGGTCTCAGACATTTAATAATTACCTAGCTGTGTGACCTTGGGCAAGCCACTTAACCCCATTTGCCTTGCAGAAACCTAAAAAAAAAAAACCCCATGAGATAGGAAGGAAAAGTATAAGAGAAATTTTAAAACAAATTAATATGGTATATATTTATATTACATTTTTTCCCTTTAGATATTGTCCATAACAGATCTCTCAGCATTGACTAGCTCTCTGAACTTCTGAGAGGAGCTGCTTCTATCACAATAGATCAACTCACAATGTTGTTAATGTGTACAATGTTCTCTTGGTTCTGCTCCCTTAGCTCAGCATCGCTTCATGTAATTCTTTCCATATTTCTCTAAAATCCAACCACTCATGGGTTTTTATAGAACAATAGTACTCCATAACATTCATATAACTTGTTCAGCCATTCCCTAATTGATGAGCATTCTCTCAACTTGCAATTCTTTGCTACAGCAAAAAGAGCAGTTATAGATATCCCTGAACATGTGAAACTTCTAGTTTAATGTATGTTTATGATTTATTAATCTCTATAATTTGTCCACTAGTATCCACTACAGTGCATTTGGTAGTGTTTGTTTATTAAATTAGTTAAATATATCTTAAACAACAGGGAGCAGCTTCCTCTGGAATGACATGCAGGGCAGGTGGATGTTAATGGAGAAGATGAGGTGAGGGAATTGCCTGTTCCAGGCCCTTCCACTCCCAAAGAGGGATACCATAATGCTTCTTATGAGTTCCTAGTTCATGGCTAATGTGATTAAGGAGAAGCTAAGACTTTAAAACTTTGCAAGATCTTAGAATACTATATATTGTCACTAAAAAATACTTGAGCTTCTGTTTCCATTTCAACTCCATATATCTTTACATAAAGCAACAGTTTTCTGTTTTACCTTTAGAAATCCAAAGAAAACTTTTCTTTTGGCCGGCAACTAAACTCCAGATCTTGCCCTTTTCTTGAAGTCAGGGAAGGAGCTGTTTGCTCAAATCAACTCCATATGAAGTTCAACCCCACCACTTGGAAGTTGCCTCTCAAAGTATTTTTGCCAACTGTACACTTAAAGGAAAGATTGACCTTAGGGCCTATTTTTAATACAATAGAATATTGTTTTTTAAAGCTATTCATCAAAGATGTACTTCATTGCTCAGGGAGAATAGTTTTGTACCAGAGGGAAAAAATAGCCAAAATTTTTTAGTTCATCAGTTCATTAGTAGCAATGATGGAAAATTACTATAAATTTGAAGAAGGATTCAAATTTACAAAAAAATGTCCACTAATTTGTTTGGGCAATTCTTTGAATCAGAAAAATGTGCCTCATCGGGCCAAAGTAATCTCCTTGAGTAATTCTGCCTTTTTCTATGTATTACTTCACATGCTAAACACCTGTATCCCCCAGTCTGTAACAGAAAAAGAAAAAAAAACAGCAAAAGAACATTATGTCATTGGCCTCCTGCTGAAATATATATTCATATGTATGTATATAGATATACATGCATACATACATATTTGAAGCATATGAGGTGGCACATGTGTATGTATGTGTATGTGTATATGTACATGTACATGAATGCATACTTCCTTTTTAGTTTTCAAGGAGAAAATATTTAATTTTTTATACTGTTTACCATTTGACAAGTTTCTAATACTTCAGTCATATTCTCAAGGAAGGCTGAATTAAAGCATTAATCTGATTAGTGTTTGGAGAGCTAGAGAAAAAGCAAGGACACATAAGTTATATTTCTAACTGTGTTTCCTGAGGCTCTGCTAGGGAAAGTTAAAATTATTATACTTTCTAATTTGAGAAAGTTTTCCCATCACTTTTTAGAATATTGATCTTAGATGGTTGAAAAGATTGCATTGGAGGTCTCTGCAAATTCTAAGTTCATGACCATATGTCCCATCTTTTTTTTTTAAAGTTGTTCCTTTTATTCCTGCCATTCTAGTCCAAGTTAAAAAAAAGTATGATCTTCAACATGACATGGATTCAACTTAAATTATGGAGGATTAATTAAGTAGCATCAAATAGATTGCCTATATTAAAAATGACAAAAAAGTTTATATAAGAAAATGCTCAAAGATTTCTACTCAAGAAATTCCATCTAAAAGAATAACAATAGAAACAATAATTTTTGAGATGTGTGTTAATCTTGTAATTTAAATTTTGCAAGCACTCTACATATATGACCTTATATAGTATGTGACCCTACAATAGCTAGAGACATACCACATATCACACCATATTGCTGAATTGTTGCATTCCCAAATGTTAAGAAAGTCTTAAAAAGGAGGTATTTTTTTGAGAGGAAACCTACTTTTACTCAGCCAGACAAGCTGTAAAAATGAGCTTAACACATGTAAAAAAAATCCCCCTAAGTGAAAGGAGCTTTCATATTCCATCTCTCTTCTGCAATCCATTCACTTCATGAATAAGCTGAACTTCAGAAATTTTCCATAATAGGGTTAAACTAAATTAATGTATAACTGGAATTAACATTATAATTGTCCCCAGAGCCCTAAAGGCAGTCTCTCTCATTTTATAAATTGGAACACTTAAGCCTATATCATTTTCTTTAAGAATATTAGATATTTTAAATCCTGTGGACGTTTTGGTATTCTTCATTGAATGTGAATCCAGAAAGGTCTCTCATATAGCTTTGCTAGGGTATCCATAATAAGAATAGCAATAAATTAGTTTCCTGAATGTGAAACAGTAAAAGAAAGTCTTGGTCTGTCATGGTGTTTCTTTTAAACCTTTCCTGAAGCCACAAATTCAGTATTAAGTGAGTGGAACAGGACTCACATACTTATAATATTAGGTGAAGGATTGCAGTGAAAAGAGGTCTGGATTTGGAGCCAGAAGCCCTGGCTTTCAATCCCATGACAGCTAATTACTGCTTTTTGACACTGGGTAAGTTACAGGTCTCATCTTTCTTCTTTTTATGCTCAGGCTGTTGGATCAATTGCCCTTTAATGGACTGGGTGATGCTAGGTGATGCACCAGTTTGCCTAGCCTGGAGTCAGGAACATTCATCTTCCTTAGCTCAAATCTGACCTCAGATACCTACTTGCCATATAACACTGGGCAAGTCACTTAACTTTCTTTGACTCAGTTTTCCTCATCTGTCAAATAAGTCAGAGAAGGAAATGCCAAACCACTGAGAAAACACCAAATGGGATCATGTAGAGACAGACATTACTGAAAACTACTGAAGAACATCAAAAATGTATCTTTAGAGTTTAAGAACATGGGGTCAAACTGAAGGATGTCTAGAAGAGGGGAATTAGTATGGTTTATGTCAGTTATGTAAATCAACTGAAAGAAATTAGGGCATTTGGTGGGGGAGTGTAGGATATTTGCTTTCAAGTATTTGTCATGTAGAGAAGGATTTAGCTTTGTTCTCTTTGGCCCAATAAGCAAGAGCATAATTAAGGGGTAGAAACTTACCAAGAGAAAAATTTTGACTGAAAAAAAGAGGAAAAATGCCAAACCATTGCCACCAAACTTTCCAAAAGTGGTGGTGGAGGATTGGCTATAACGTCTTCAACCAGTTTGTTGAATTACAGTGAACCTTTCTTTAAGATCTAAATTGAACTTGGTTGTTACTGAGATAGCTTTTCACCTTTCAAATGCTGTGATCCTGTTATCTAATTTCACTTCTCTTCAATAAGGTAAAATAATGCTCTGTTTAAGCACCAGGGTGATGGGTGTTATTTCAGACTCTGCATGAACTTCTTGTCCTTCTACAGGTAAATCAGCTGAAAGTAATTTCACTCAATTTCTGCATTTGTTGAGTAAGCAAATAATATTGTTTGTCGTTTGTTTCAAAGGACATTAGTCCTTCAAAGGGGACTAATGACATCAATGCGTGTTGTCTTGGTTCATGGTTGAATTGGGTTTGTGAGGCAGAATTGCACATTCTCTCCCTAAGCCAGTGCTATCCAGTAAAAGCAGTGTCTCCATAATTAGAATATTGTACTGATTTGGGGTCATGTATTTAGAGTTGTAAAACACTTTAGTTTAATCCTACACTCTCAACTACTCTGGAAAATAACTTAGTCTCCACATTCTAAAGGAATGGTTTATTGCATTTCACCATTCCTGAAGATTAGTATTCATAAGAGCTACTGAATACCATTAAACCCCTCTGCCAATGACTCCAATTTGAACTGATGGTGACTTCTCAATTGTAAGGGTGGATCCCCTGCACACCAGTTCCATTTCTTTAAAGCATTTATCACAGTAACTGTCAAAAACTAGACATAAAAGTGTTTTTTTTCTTTTCACCTTACTTTCTTGTCCTTGCACCTATGTAACCACATACAGTTTAACTTTTTCAAAGGAATATTTACTTCTAAAGTATTACATATATGATGCTATTTGTTGTTCAATGTTTTCAGTTGTTTCTGACTTTTGTGACCCCATTGGTGGTTTTCTAGGCAAAGATTCCTTCTCCACCTTATTTTACAGGATTGTGACTTGCCCAGGATCACAGAGCTACAAGATATGAACTCTCAAAGATCAATCTTCCTTACTCTAGCCCCAGCCCTCTATTCATTGAACTACCATACTCCACAACAATGAGGAGGAAAAAATCCTTCTATTCCCAACCTCCTTCCACACATAACACTTTAGTCTAAGAAAAGGGAAGGAATTACTTTATATAGTTCACAGATTCCAAGTTTACAAACTACATTGGCATCAAGACCCAGGCAATGTGGTTTCTCAGAATTTCCCTTTATTTAGTTGACTTATTGCATAATTCTGGATCTAACATAGCCATAGATTGTTTGCTGCCACCCTCCCTAAACTGAGGACAGAAGTCAAAAAATTAAAAAAAAAGGTCCCACAGGTTCACTTTTCACAAGGGTAGAAAAAGCAAGGTGAAAAATTAGTCTCCTCTTTTCAGTTCATGAAGCACATACTATGGGCAACTTGTCAGCTAAAAACCCACTGGACAGTAGCAGGAAAGAGAGCCAATAGGAGGGAGATTGCACATTAATCTGAAAATTTTAAATGTTGACTTTTTACCAACAAAAGGAAGCTACACTGTGTGGTAAGAAAACACATGATGATGTGCACTCTCATGTTAGATCCAGAAATGCTCCAATTTCCTATTAGAACAAGAGGAAAAAAGAGCAGGATTATGATTTGAGCCAAATTTCTAAAAGAGGAATTCTAAAACTATTTAAATTATTATAATATTTTTATAATTCTTTGAAGGATGCTTTAAATTTTCAACCAATAGTAAGATGATGTTTTCTTCTTTTATTTTCTAATAAAATTTGATTTATTCTGTTAAGAGTTAGCAAACTGTTAAGCAGAATGTGTTAACAGAGATTACTGAAAAGTTGGACTAACCCTGTAAGTTGAGAGGATTACAAAAAAAGATCAAAAGGGAAAAACAAGCATAGCTATTGTAAAAGTGTTTTATCAGTAACAACTATGCCAGCCCCAAAGAAAAAGATCAAATTAGTGGAATTTCATTATATGTTTTTGACTGATTAGAAAGAACTCCATTAAAATAGAAAACAGCAGTTCAAATATTCTTGAATATTTTATCAATAGTTCTTTTAAAATAACATTTCATTTTCTCCACTTACTTGTAAAGACGATTTTTAACATTTATATAATATTGATTGTTTGGGGATTTTTTGAGTTCCAATATATATATAGTTAAAAAGGTTAAATCAGGAGATTTAAATCAGGTTGAATCAGGAGAAAAATAAGCAAAGAATATGGAAAATGAAAAATAATATATTTTGACATGTATTTAGATTCCATCAGTTCTTTCTGTGGAGGTAGACAGCAATTTCAAAATGAGTTCTATGGATTGTCTTGGATATAACTGTGGTGCTAAGAATAATTGCCATTCACAACTGATCATCATATAATATTGCTATTACTGTGTACAATATTCTCTGGGTTCTGCTCATTTAACTTTACATTAGTTTATATGTCTTCCCAAGAATTTTTTTTAGTTATTTTTTTTGCAAGGCAGTGGGGTAAAATGATTTGCTGAAGGTCACACAGGTAATTATTGTCTAAGGCCAAATTTGAACTCAGGTCCTTCTGACTCCAGAGCTGGTGCTCTATGCACTGTGCCATTTAGCTGCCCCCTTTTAAAAAAAAATATTTAAGGCAATGGGGTAAAGTGACTTGCCCAAGGTCACACAGCTAGGCAATTATTAAGTGTTTGAGTCTGGATTTGAACTCAGGGATACCTGACTCCAGGGTGGTGCTCTATCCACTGAACCACCTCACTGTCCAAAATTTTTTTTCTTTAAATCAACTGTGTATTATTTCTTAAAGCAAATTCTATTACAATCATACACAACAACATTTTTTAACATCCCTCAATTAATTGGAATCCCCTCAAATTTCCAATTCTTTGCCACTAAAAAAGATCTACTATAATTATTTATTTTTATAAATTGGTCTTTCCCCATTTTACTTAAGTCTTTGGGAGACAGATTGAATAGTCTTGGTGGTTCAAAAGAGCATATGCACAATTTTATAGCCCTTTGCTCATAGTTCCAAATTAATATCCAGAATGGTTGCATAAGTTCACAAATTATTTATTAGTACACAAATTTCCCCACTTTCCATACAACACTTATTATTTTCCTTATCTCTTGATAGCATGAGACTGTATTTCAAAACAATTTGAATTTGCATTTCTTTAATTAATGGTGATATAGAGCATGTTTTACATATGATTATAGATACTTTGATTACTTTATCTCAACACTGCCTGTTTATTTCCTTTGACCATTTATCAGTTGGGGAGTATTTCTTATAAATTTGAATAATTTCTCTATATATTGAAGAAATGAAGCCTTTTTCAGATATTATTACTTGATATAAAATTTATTCCCCAGTTTTAATCATTGCTATTAATATTGTTGCACTGGTTTTCTTTGTGGCAAATCTTTTTAAATTTAATTTCATCACAATTGTCCATTTTACATCTACTAATGTTGTCTATCCATTGTTTTGGCATAAATATTTTTCTTCTCCATAGATCTTAGGTAAAAGTTTTCTTGCTTTTCTAATTTGTTTAAATGATATATTGAAGGGGTGGCTAGGTGGCGCAGTGGATAAAGCACTGGCCCTGGAGTCAGGAGTACCTGGGTTCAAATCCGGTCTCAGACACTTAATAATTACCTAGCTGTGTGGCCTTGGGCAAGCCACTTAACCCCATTTGCCTTGCAAAAACCTTAAAAAAATAAATGATATATTGAATTTAATGTTATCTTGGCATTTGATAGAAGATGTTGGTCTATACCTAGTTTCTGCCACTCTAATTTCTAGATTTCAAGAGATTTGTCACATAGCAAGTTCTTTCCTCAAAAGTTAGGGTCATAGGAAGAATCATACATTAGATTACTATTTTTATTTGCTACTCAGTCTTGTGTACTTAATCTATTCTTCTAATTTACCAATCTATTTTTAGCCAGTACCAGATAGTTTTGATAATTATTATTTTATAATACAGTTTGAGATCTGATATGGCTAGACCAACATTCTTCACATTTCCTTCATTAACTCCTTTGATATACTTGACCATTTGTTCTATTAGATGAATTTTGTTATTTTTTGTAGTTTTATAAAATAATTTTTTTGTTAGTGTTCTGAATAGACAAAATAACTTAGGTAGGCTTGACATTTTCATCATATTTGCTCAGCCCATTCATAAGCAAATAATATTTTCCAATTTTCTAGAACTAATTTATTTATGTGAAAAGTGTTTTGTAGTTTTATTCATATAGTTACTATGCTTGTCCTGGCAGTTAAAGACCCAAGTATTTTATATTTTCTATGGTTGTTATTTCTTTTCAACTACAATTTTGTTATTCATTTCCTTAAGATGTCTCTCACATTTTCCTATTGTAGACATCCCAATCGTTTTGGACCTTTAGTTTTTTAATTTAATTTTTCACCCAGTTATATGGAAAACTGAGCTTTAACATTCATTTGTAAAATTCTGAGTTCTGAATTCTCTCTTTTCCCCCTACTTTTCATGCCTCACTGAGAAAGCAAGTAGTTTGATGTACATTAAAAATGTTTAGTTATACAAAACATTTCCATAATTGTCATCATGTAAAAGAAACAGACCCACTTTCCCACAAAAAAAAGAAATCTCAAGTAAAATAAAGTTAAAAAAAAGAATGCTTCAATTTGATTCTGACACTATCAACTCTCTCTCTCTCTCTCTCTCTCTCTCTCTCTCTCTCTCTCTCTCTCTCTCTCTCTCCAGATGGACAGCATTCTTTATAATATGTCCTTCAGAATTTCTTTGAGGTATAGCACTGATAAGAAAAGCTAAGTAATCCAAACTGAACATCCTGAAATATTACTGATACTTTGTATACAATACATTTCACATTACGTCTGCTCATGTAAATCTTTCCAGGTTTTACTGAGAGCATTCCGCTCATCATTTCTTCTAAGAGAATAGTAATCCATCATTGCCACACATTCAAATTTATTTAGCCATTCCCCAAATATTGGGCATCCTCTCTATTTATAATTACTTTCCACATAATGGTTGAATCACTTCAAAACTTCTCTAACAATGCATTAATGTCTCATTTTCCCTACATCCTTCAACTTTCGTCATTTTCCCGTTTTGTCTTATAGAACAATCCAATAAGTATGTTAGTATCTCAGAAATGCTCTAATTTGCATTTTAACTGATTGTGAGCTAGAACACTTTTAAAAAAGTATGACCATAGATAAAATTGATAATGTCATCCAAAAATCTGTTCCTATCTTTTGATCATTTATCAATTGAGTAATGGCTCATTTTTTTAAAAAATAAATTTGCCTTATTTTTCTATGGTTGAGAAATGAGACCTGTAGTAGAAAAAGGGTGCAATATTTTTTCCCCCACAATTACTATTGCTAACTGTATATCCCTCCAATCTATTACCCTTCAACCTCTATTTATTCTATTTGGTCTCTCATTTTACCTGTCCTTCCTCAAAAGTGTTTTGCTTCTGAGTATCCACTCCTACAATCTGCCTTCCCTTTTATCATTTCCTTCTTTTATTCCCTTCCTCTCCTACTTTCCCATAAGGTAAGATATATATCCATACCCGATTGAATGTGTATGTCATTTCCTCTTTGAGACTACTTCAAAGAGATTAAGGCTCCCTCACTCCTCCTCTCCTTTCCCCTCTACCCTGCCAAAGCTTTTCCTTGGGTCTTTTCTGTGAAATAACTTACCCCATTTGACCTCTCCCTTTCCCTTTTTTCCCCTGTGCATTCCTCTCTTGCCCCTTAACTATTTTTAAATACATTTCCTTCATATTCAAATCCTACTGGTGCCTTATGTATATATGCTCCTAACTGCCCTAAGTAACTGAGAAAATTCATATGAATTAACAATATCATCTTTCCATGGAGGGATATAAGCAGTTCAACATCAAGACCCTTATGACTTCCTTTTTCTGTTTACCTTTGTGCTTCATTTGAGTTTCATATTTGAAGATTGGATTTTTATTTCAGTTCTGGTCTTTTCAGCAGGAAACTTTGAAAGTTCCTTATTTTATTGAATATCCATATTTTCCACTTATAGAATATGCTCAGTTTTGCTGGGTAGCTGATTATTGGTTGTAATACAAGTTATTTTTTCTTTCAGAATATCATATTCCAAGTTCTATGATTCTTTAATGTAGAAGCTGCTAAATATTGTGTTATCCTGACTGTGACTCCAGGATAATTTCTTTCTTTATGGTTGCTAGTAACATTTCTTCTTTGACCTGGAAACTCTGGAATTTTTTCATAATATTCCTTACAGTTTTCATTTTGGTTTCTTTTTTTAGGAAGTGATCAATGGATTCTTTCAATTACTATTCTGCCCTTCTAGAATAACAGAGTAGTTGACTTGATAATTTCTTGAAAGACGATATCTAGGATCTTTTTTTTTGATCATGGTTTTCAAGTAGTCCAATAATTTCTAAATCATATCTTCTTTATTTGTTTTCCAAGCCAGTTGCTTTTCCAATGAGATATTCACATTGAATCTAATTTTTCATTCTTTTGGTTTTTTTGGCTTTTGATTTCTTACAAATTCATCCACTTCTTTTTGTTCTATTCTATATTTTAAAGATTTTATTCAGTGAGCTTTTGTACTTCCTTTTCCATTTGTCCAATTTTGCTTTTTAAGGTATTCTCCTCATTGGCTTTTTGTGATTTTTTTCTTAATTTGGTCTAGTCTGGTTTTTAAAATGTTATTTTCTTCAGTTTTTTAATGTCTCCTTCAACAAGCTGCTGGCTCAGTTTTTATGATAATCCTGAATCATTCTTATTTTCCCAATTTTTCCTTTACCTCCCTTTCTTGATTTTTAAAATTCTTTTGGAACTCTTCCAAGACTTGAGATTTCATATATTTCTTGTATGCTTTCGAATCTTTGACTTTTTTTTAATCTTCTTCTGAGTGTATAGTTTGATCTTCTTTATCAACATAGTTATTTTCTATTGTCAGATTTGTTTTTCTTCTATTGTTTGCTCAGTTTGCCAGGTATGACTGATTTTTAATTCTTTACTGAGGTAGAAGTCTGCTTCCTGGGTGAAGAGCACATTGCTACAAGCTAATTTTTTTTCAACTCTTTTCAGAGATTCTTCTAGAAACCTGCAAATTTTTGGTTCTTCCATGGGGCTATTATCTAAGGAGGGGATTTTCTACTCTCCTGTCCTGTGCTCTGGTCTATGGGTGAGCACAAGCACTCCTTTCTGCCCTGAAATTGTGAGGTGGGCCCCTACTTCCTTTGGCAGAAAGTGCTTCTGCTCCTCCCCTTCTTCCTAGGACTGCAATTCAGAACAGTGACCCAGATCTAAATATGGGCAATGCCACAGAGTCCTGTCTGTCTTGGTGATAGCAAAGAGATCTCTGCAATTTCCTTCTGACCCTCTTACCATCTATAGACAGAGAGCTGTGGAAGCAGCTGCCAACACCACTGATTTAATGATTCCCAAGGATCTTCAGGTGCCGGAAATGTACTGCTGGGACCTGTTCTAGACTATGCTCCACTCTCACCCTGGTGGGACAGATTTTTTTTCCTGCTGACCTTCCAAGTTGTCCATGGCAATATCTGGGCTGATAGTTCTGAAAACTCCCACTGCTGCCACAGTTACCCTGCTGCTTGTTTCTGGATTGTTGGAGCCCAAACTGAACTTAGCTCGTTTCTCATCCCATGCAGCAGAATTTACTCCCCTATTTTCCAAGTTGTCTTGGACTGGAAAATTGTTTCACTCTGTCTTTTTGTGGGTATATTTTAAAGACATTTGGAAAGATATGGGGAAAGCTTAGGTGAGTCCCTGCCTTTTCTTGACCATCATCTACCAAAAGTTTTGTCTATGGTTATTTCAAATGAAAAATTTCTTTTTGTCTTTTGTTGCTAGACTTTTTAATATAAATTATTGATGATTTATGTGGGTTTATTTTGTATCCTGCAACTTTGCTAATATTTTTAATTATTTCAACTATTTTATTCATTAGAATACTTTAATTTACCATCATAATATCTGCAAAGAGTCTTATTTCCTAATAGCCTATTCTAATTCCTTCAATAGTGTTTGTCATCTAATTCTTTTGTTGACATTTCTAATATAATACTGAACAATGTGGGTAAAAATGAACATCCTTGCTTCATATTTCTTCTTATTGGGGAGGTTTTTTAAGCTTGTTTCCATTACAGATAATACTTACTGATGGTTTTAGATAGATAATGTTTAATCATTTTAAAGAAACTTCAATTTATTCTTATGCTCTATAGTGTTTTGAGTAGGAAAGGACGTTATATTTTTGTCAAAAAACTTTTCTGATCTTTTTGGGATAATGTTTAACATTTCTATTTTTATTGATATAGTTATATGTGGTTACATATATATATACATATATCACATATATATATATATATACATACAAAGATTATATATATGCATACATATGCACACACACACACACACACACACACACACACGCTAATAGTTTGCCTAATAAAGAACTAGCCCTGAATCCCTGGGAGTTTTGTTTATTGTTTTTATTTATTTAGCTTCCTGTAATAAGTAAAAAGACATTTTTCTTAGTTCTTCTTTACCTTCTAATTCTAAAAGATTTGCCTTTTTCTTTTATGAGTTCTTAAATTTTGATATGGGACTCTTGAAATAATGTTATGGTTATAGATAACCCCATGTTCTTAAATTATTTCTTTTCATCTGTTTTATATCACAGTTGTCTCTGAAATGAGATGCTATATGTTTTCTTTGATGTTTTTTACAGTTATCTTTAATATTTATCTCATGAAATCATCTGTTTTGTTGATTATAGTTTTTAGATGGTGTCTTTGGTAAGACTTGTAGCACTTGTTATTACCTATTAACTTTTTATTCTATTCATTTTTGTCTAGCTCTCATTTTTTTTCTATTTTTTCTAGTCCCTTAATTTCTTCTCTTCTGGTAGCCTGGTATTTTAAACAGCTTCTTTGTGGGATGGAATGCTCTATTCCTGTTGTCCCAGTTGTATGCAGATACTTTGACTAATCTTCCTATGCTAACCTAAGGTAGAAGAAAATACTTATTGTAATTTTTCTTAGACTTTCTCATTGGGATTTGATATGGTAAATTGTATAGATCTGTTGAAAGTTGTAAAGTAAAACTTATCTGTTTATCTTCCTGCAATTTTAATATCTTAGCTTTGCCTCACCTCTACTTTCTATTGCTTTGCTCTTGTAATCTTTGAGTTAAAAACAAAAATCTTATGATAGAATTTTAGGTTTTTATCATTGGAAAATGTCTATTTATTTCTTGTATTGAAGAGAAAGAAATTTGGAATTATTAGATACATTGTACTTTAATTGTATGTTGTTTAAAACTTTCTTTACTTTTATATAGTACATATATTCACCATAATCCACAGATCCACTGATTTTATAATTGAATATTTTGAACCATGATATTCCAGAAGGCAAAGGAAATAGGACTAAAACTACAAATCATCTACACAGCTAAAGTGAGTATAGTCCTTTAGAGGGAAAAAATATAAATATTTAATGAAATAGTCAACCTTCAGACATTCAATCACAGTTGAAAATAAATTTGACTTTTAAATACAAGACTCAAGAGAAACATAAAAAAACTAAACTGGAAAGAAAAGATATGTTATTCAATTTCATCCCTAAAATGGGAAGGTGAGATTCATTAGGGATGTGTTAAGAGTGTTAGTAGACAGAAGCCATGAATGTTAGTTGATTATGATGGAATGATCAGATAGACTCATATGACATAAAAGGAAAATGTTGGATGTTAGAGGGGATGTGTGAAAATTGTGACCCTAATGCATGTTGGAGTTGTGAACTGATTCTACCATTCTGGATAGTAATTTGGAACTTTGACCAATGGATTTTATGCAATTTTCAATATTCTTTGGTCCATCAATATCACTGCTATGTCTAAATCTCAAAAAAAATCCAAAAAGTCATAAATGACCTAGAAAAATACTTAAAAACAGTCCTTTTAGTGGTAGCTAAGAATCAGAAATAAAAAGGATATCTATAAATTGGGCAATGTGTAAACAAGCTGTGGTATCTGATTGTAATGGAATATTATTGTATTATGAAAAATGATAAGGAAGATGATTCAGAAAAAAACCTTTAAAACTTGCATGAACTTATGGATAGGAAGTGAATAGACACAAAATGACATTCACAATAACAATATTGTTGCATGATGAACTGAAAGATTTAGCTATTCTCAAATAATGCAATAATCTATGAAAATTCCAAAGGACTAATAATGATGAATACTATACACCTCCAGAAAAAGAACTGATATTGCTTGAAAAGAGACTGAAACATGCAAATTTTCATTTTAATTATTTTTCTTTTGAGTCTTCTTATACAAAAGGACTAATATAGAAATGTTTTCCATAATTGCACATGTATAACCTAGATCTGATTTTTCAATCTCTGGGTATGGGGAGAGGAGAGAGGGATAGAATTTGGAACTCTAAATTTTAAAGAAAGATAATTGTTTTTTTAATGTGATAGGTTGATATCTAAAAAAAAGTAAGGCAGAGAAATGCACTGGACAAAGGGTAAAAGGGAAAGGCAGAATGGGATAAATTATCTCACATAAAAGAGTCATTAAAGAGTTTTTGCAGTGGAGAAGTAGAGTGAATAGGTTAGCATGGAACACTTGACTCTTATTCTCATCAGAAATTTCTCAAAGAAATGCAAATTAAAGCATCTCTGAGATACCTCTCACCTCTCAGACTGCCAATATGACCAGAAAGGACAATGATCAATGTTGGAGGGGGTGCAGAAAATCTGGGACACTAATACATTGTTGATGGAGCTGTGAACTCATCCAACCTTTCTGGAGAGCAATTTGGGATTATGCCCAAAGGGCAAAAAAATGTGCATACCCTTTGATCCAGCAATACCTTGAAGAGATGATGAAAAAGGGTAAAAATATCACTTGTACAAAAATATTTACAGCAGCCCTGTTTGTGGTGGCAAAAAATTGGAAATTTAGTAAATGTCCTTCAAATGGGGAATGGCTTAACAAACTGTGGCATATGTATGCCATGGAACACTATTGCTCTATTATA
Source organism: Macrotis lagotis (assembly GCF_037893015.1). NCBI lineage: Eukaryota > Metazoa > Chordata > Mammalia > Peramelemorphia > Peramelidae > Macrotis > Macrotis lagotis. Next base: position 336,456,069 of record NC_133666.1, read on the forward strand.
AACCAGGAGGGTTGTGTATTCAGGGAATCCTGAAAGGATTTGCATGAACTGATGCCAAGCAAGATGAGCAGAACCAGAAAAACATTGTACACCCTAACAGGAACATGGGGTAAGGGTCTACCTTGATGGACTTGCTCGTCCCTTCAGTGCAACAACCAGGGACAATTATGGGCTATCTGCAATGGAGAATACCATCTGTATCCAGAAAAAAAAATTATGGACTTTGAACAAAGACCAAAGACTATTACTGTTAAATTAGGAAAAAAGTTATCTTATTATGTAAGTTTGCTATCTCATACTTTATTTTTCTTCCTTAAGGATGTGATTTCTCTGTCATAACATTCAGCTGAGATCAATGTATAACATGGAACCAATGTAAAGTTTCTGTGGGGGGGGGTGGGAGGAGGGAAGCAAGAATGGGGAAAACATTGTAAAACTCAAAATAAATAAAATCTTTCTTTTAAAAAAAGAAATGTCACAAAGAGGGAATAGCCAACACTCAGGTGGATGCAGCAATTTGTCATCGTACTGGAAAGTAGGAGAGGAAGAAGATAAAGAAAGGGGTGGACTGATATAAGGGAGGGCAGATCGGGAAAGACAATAATCCAAAGAAGAACATTTTAGAGTATGATGAAAGAAGAGAGAATAGAATAAATGAAGAAAATAATAGAGAGGGAAATACTATGTTGTTGTTAACAATGTAGTTAAATGTTATAGTTAGTGATCATAAATAAAAAAACAGTAAATTTACCTATAAAGTCTCATTTCTCAAATATAAAGGAAAATGAGTCAAATTTATAAAAAGTATCAAGGCTATCAATGGTTGTTAGTTCTAATACTTCTTGTATCACTTTCAATTCAACTAACTGCAAATATTTAAAATTCAATTATTTTAGGGATGTAAGTGGAATAGTATTAGGAAGCATCACTCTAAAAATCAGAAAGATTTGATTCTAATTCTAGATCTCCTTTTTTACCACTAATTAAATATTTAATCTCACCAATTCACTTATCCTCTCTGAGTCTTAGGTTTTTTTAATGTTAAATAAGAGGAATGGGCATGATTATTTATAATTTTCCTTGAATTCTTAAATTTCTAATTTCTTCCTTCACTATCTCTACTGGGTATTTCTCCCAGCGTTCCACCCACCCTAAAGAGTTGCTTCTACTTTACTGTGGTTACAGCCTGAGAAGAGCTGAAAGTTGCCAAGGGAAACCATATAACCATGCTTGTTAACAGTAAACTAATTTGGCACACTATCCTTAGTCAATAGGTTTCAGCCTGGGGTTGTTTCCCAATCTCTCCTGTGAAATAAATTGTCTGGGCTTTGTGATGGCTATTTTCCTCCATGACCAGAGAGACTTTTGTCATTTAACTTTGAGTTAGGGTTGTGTCTTAAGTAGCTGAGATTTTTTTCACCCTAGAAGTCTGACATTTAAATAAGTAAGTTGCTACTATAATTAGTTTTGGTTTGCAAGGTTTAGTCCATGCAATCTTTTTATTAGGGAAGAAATATTGTAGATGTTCCATGCATGCTGATTTTCAGTGCTGACCATACAGTTGTCACTCTATTGAACTGGAAAAGGAAAGGAAAGGAAGGAAAAAAATACATGGGTCTATGTCATGAAATAAATTCTTTGTATGTGGAACTCTATCACCAGAGAAGCCAGATTTAAATCTAGTTGTGTGGATTATATCCAAATTATCATCATCTACTTCAAGTCATATTTTGTATACATGCAAGAGCTTTCAGTTTCTAGTTTCTCAGTTTCTTAAATTGTTAGAGGATTCAAATGATAAATATTAGCAAATGAAATATGTATTACTAGAGAATGAAAAATTATAGATATGTGTTATTATTTTATTGTTATTAAGACCTCTAAAATATAACAATCTACAATTTATTTTTTTATGTTTTCCTGGTGTCTCTGTTTCATTATAGACTTTTGTACAACAGGAAAACTTAAAATCATTTCAATAAATCATTAAATATTAATTTTATTAAATAGTGAAAGTATAGCATATGTATGAATATCCCAAAGCCATAGTTTCCTCATCACTAAGTTGCCATGACACCATTCAATCCTTTCCCTCACTACTCCTCCTTTTTTTCTTTTTCACTTTGACAAGTAAAATTCAGTTGAGCTTATGAAAATATTTTAAAATTAAGTCTCTTTTTTCAACTGTTAAACTTCATACTTTGATCATATCTGTAAAAATAGCTTTTTGAATATGACCAGTGAAAGATTTGTTAAAATGTTTTAAATGAATGTAATGATATAATGAAGTTGTATAAGGCACAGGGGCATGGCAATACTTCTGTTCTGCAGATACATTGCTTTCTTGAGCTTCTGAACGTGGAATTTTCTCTTTAAAATGTCCCATTAATTCCTATTAGGGAGCTACTAGTAAAGAAAATTGTGTGTTAGCTTTTATCAATCTGTATGAATAAATGTGAACCATTCTCAGTTAAAAGCTCTCCTTTTAGCTCCACTCATGTGAAAACACCTACAGCAGCATACACATCGGCAAATCATTCTGAAGATTAATGCACTCAGGCCCACACAAAGACTGGGAGATGTGTATTAGCATTATAGATTTTAATTTGAAATAATGTCAGTCTTTTGGGGACTGCATTGTAGTGCAAGGGCTGCCATCTGCTTATAATAATGAGGCTGACTATCCACGTAAATGTGATTTGCTGCCTCTTTTGCCAACATAATGGTCTGGATATTGATCCTAATGGTGGAGCAGTTGCAGCCATTTCACTCAATAGAAGGAGGACAGGGTCCACAACAGAAGTATTCAAGAAAATTTGGAGAGAATGACAATCACAACCCAAAATAAATTTCTCTTCTTGGTTGTGGCAATTTTCCTTAATTTAGCAGTCATCGTATTCTGCTCCCCTTATCAGGGCTTTTGATTACAAGATGAAGTAAGGAAGGAAGCATAAAAAACAGCCCCAAAAGCATGTACAAAATATATAATGAAGTTAAATGTGATATAAATATGTTAAACAAATATGAGAATGACCTGCAACTATTTTTTCCGAGTGGAGACTTTGCTGTGTCTACTACCATGGAACTTCATGCAAAAATAACTCTGATTAGAATAAAACATCCTTATAATTGCTAGTTAGGGTTGTATGCTGGTAGTTACGCCAGCAAGGTAGAATTTCTAGAGATTATAGCAAACAAGGAGTATAATAAATTTTATGTAATATCAAGAGGGAGCCACATACATAATAGAATGTGTTCACAATTTGCTTAAATTATTTTAGTATTTTTCTATGTATGTCATTGACCAAGAGCATATTAGATTCATGATGGCAAAAACTCAGTTGTCTACATCAAAGTGACATAGAGCAGTATTAGATTTTAAATAAAGAAGACTTGATTAAAAGTTTTACTAAGATAATCTAAGTCCCTCATTTTACAGATGAAGAAACTGAGTCTCAGAGAGACTTAATAAGCTTGCCCAAGTTCCTGCAACTGATAAGGTAGCAGATTGAGGTTTTGATTCTAAATTTTCCAACTCCAAATTCAATACTATTGATAGTGCAGCAGAAAACTAAAAGCAGTTTCTCATAAGGAAATATTTTGGGAACTATGAACTTTAATTATTATCTATTTATACAGAAGAGGAATGAAGGGTTCTAGTGTTGAAGTCAAGAAAGTATTAGTTTCAAAATCTGTTTTGACTTTGGTTTTTCCTGGTCAGTAGTTTTTACAATGAGTTCTTTTGTATTTTCTTCTAATTTTTCTTTCTTTTGAATTTACTTGATTGATTTTTGATGTATCATAATGTATCATGCTTCAATTTGCCCAATTTTAATTCTTACAGAGTTTATAGTTGTTTATTTACTGCTTGCTTTATCATCTTTGCTCCTGGAAGTGTTTATTACTTAGAACTCTGAAAAAAAGGTAAAACAAAAACAAAACTTCTGTATATTCTGGATCTTTAAAATCCCAACTTCATTTAAAAAAAAACTACATCATCCTTTGATATCTATCCTTGGTTAGCACAGTTAGGTGAAATGGATAGAGTACCAGCCCTGGAATCAGGAGGACCTGAGTTCAAATTTGGCCTCAGACACTTAATAATTACCTAGCTGTGTGACCATGTGCAAGTCACTTAACCCCACTACTGAACTAAAAAAAGAGCTGATATTATCCTTGGATAAATGTTTTGTGTGTTTTCATTTTTAAATTGACTTTTCTTCATAAGTTCCAGAGGCCTCCATAACTTTTCCTGATTTTCTATAATACTAAAATTGTATACTTACACAATAAGAATTTAGTTTGAAGGGGATATTATGTCTCTTGAGCCAGATCTTACTCATTTCTCTTCATAAGACTTTTTTTTTCAGAGAACTCATTTTTGCTATTAGACTTCTTATTTTTATTAGTTAAAGATTCATTAGATAGCACTCAAAATGTGGGAGTCATGATTGCAGATATGATTATAGGAAATATAATCATGATAAAAATGAAATAGAAATAATTGTGTTCAAAAGCAGTATAGATAATAGAACAAAATCAATAAATAATATTCATAGCAAAAAATGTATACAGTCTATGTACTTAAAAGAAAATTTAATTAAATGAAGTGAGTGTGCAGGATAGCAAAGCTGTAAACAGAATTCTATGCATTCCTTCCAGATCCAAATAACTCAAAATAAATGATAAGAAAAAATATTAAATATCAGAATAGAAAATTATACCAAAAATAGCAATCATGGGACTTTATGGATTTTTGGATGGAAGTAAAAAGGGATTTAATTATTTTCAGCTCTTCATTTCAGCTTTTTTAAATTAATCATGAAAACATATAACCAAAAAAAAAGTAGAAACACATAGAATACTAAACAAATTATTTACTGCCTTTGGTGATTTCAGACAGGGCTTCATTAATGTTTTGATGTTTTTCTTAATTTCTTTTGGAACTGAATTCTTCATTAGGGGTTAGTCATTGGATATAATTCAGTCCAAAGTATTTTTTTTAGTTCATGGTGTTTTATGTGCTTTGTTGTCATGGTGTCCTGGATTAATGAGAAAACTGAGGTAAACAAAGTTAAGTTGTTTGAGGAAGTTCCCAAAGTTAGTAAGTGTCTGAAGTTAAAGTTGAACTCACCATGATGAGGCTTCTTTATTCTGGGTCCAACAATCAATCCACTGGGCTTCCTATTATTTACAACTAAGAATACAATAAAATTACATATATTAAATTACTTTGGAAAAGAATCTAAAAGAACTTGGAGGCAGAGCTCTGTCCTTTGCCCCTGCAACAGGACTCGGGCTCTGACCACATTCAGATCCTGATCGCAGTCTAGCCCCCCCCATAGAACGGCAGGGCCCCCCCACCTCAGCTCCATGGCGGAGGGGGGCGCATATGGTCATTCACAGACCACAAGGGAGGACAGAGCCTCATACATTAAAACCCTTGTGGGAGTGTCCCAAAAGCTCAGGAAGCACCACAAAAAACAGGCTTAGGCTGGGAAAATGAGCAAGCAGAGGAAAAAAGAGGAACACCATTGAGAAATACATTATCTATGATCCCAAGAAGGATCAATATACCCAGTCTGAAGATGAGAAAACACAAGCTCCTGCATCTAAAGACTCCAAAAACACCAGAAATTGGCCTCAGGCTATGACAGAGCTCAAAAAAGACTTTGAAAATCAAATGAGGGAGTCAGAAGAAAAACTGGAAAAAAGAAATGAGAGAGATGCAGTAAAAACATGAAAATGAAGTCAGCAGCTTAGTCAAGGAAATCCAAAAAAATGCTGAAGAAAATAGCATGCTAAAAACAATCTTAGGTCAAAAGGTTAAAAGAGTTCAAAAAAGTTATTGAGGAGAAGAATGCTTTAAAAAGCAAAATTGGACAGATGGAAAGAGAGATAAGAAAACTCTCTGAGGAGAACAAATCCTTCAGACAAAGAATAGAATTCAGGGAGATTGATGAATTTACCAGAAATCAGGAATCAATACTTCAAAACCAAAAAAAAATGAAAAATTAGAAGAAAATGTGAAATATCTCATTGAAAAAACAACTGATATGGAAAACAGACTTAGGAAAGATAATTTAAAAATTATTGGAATACCTGAAAGTCATGATCAGGAAAAGAGCCTTGACATCATTTTTAACGAATTACTACAGGAAAATTGCCCTGATATTCTAGAAGCAGAGGGAAAAATAGAAATGGAGAGAATCCACCGATCCCCCCGAGAAAGAGATACCAAAAAACCAACCCCTAGGAATATTATAGCCAAGTTCCAGAACTCCCAAATCAAAGAGAAAATATTACAAGCAGCCAGAAGGACACAATTCAAATATGGTGGAGCTGCAGTCAGGATCACACAGGACTTGGCAGCAACTACATTGGAAGCTCATACAGCTTGGAATATAATATACCAGAAGGCAAAAAAGCTTAGAATGCAGCCAAGAATGAACTACCCTGCAAGGGTGAATGTACTCTTCCAGGGAAAAAGATGGACTTTCAATGAACCAGGAGAATTTCAAATGTTCCTGTTGGAATGGCCAGAGCTGAACAGAAGGTTTGATCTGCAGATACAGGACTCAGGTGAAGCATAGAGTAGAGTAGAAGAGGAAAATATTAGGGACTTAATGATGATGAACTGCATGTATTCCTGCATAGAAAAATGACACTGATAACACTCATATTAACATTCTCAATTAATAGAGCAGGTAGAGGGAGCTTTTATAGTTGAAGCACATGAGAAAGCTGAATTCAAAGATAAAATATGGTGTAAAAATGGAGTCAATAGAAAAAAGGGAAATGGAATGGGAGAAAGAAAAAGGAGAGGGGGAATAGGCCAAGATATTTCATATAATAAGATTTTTCTTTATTACAATGAGCTATTGCAATGATATGAAGGGGGGAGGCAAGGGGGGAACGAGGGAATCTTTGCTCTCATCAGAGGTGGCTAGGAGAGGAAACAGCATATATACTTAATGGGGTATAGACATCTGGAGTAAGGAGAGAAGGGGGACAGGGGAAGGGGGGGATGTGAGTGATGGAGGAGAGGATGGACCACGGGGGGAGAGTGGTCAGATATAACACATTTTCTTTTTTACTTCTTGCAAAGGGCTGGGATTGGATGGCCTGTCTGGGACCATAGGGCCAGGTGGATGCCGGGCCTAAGGGGTGGTATGGGGACTCAGGGTCTCTTGGCCCCAGGACCAGGGATCTGTTTGCTGTGCCACTCAGTGACCCTACAGCAGAGTCAGTGAAAGGAGAGAGACAATATAGTATATGGTAGTGGAGAAATACTAAAGGAGGGAATTGCGATCAGCAATGGCAACAGTGGAAAAATATCGAAGCAACTTTTGTGATGGACTTACCATAAAGAATGTGATCCACCCATGACAGAGGAGTTGGTGTTGGAACAAAGACTGAAGCACATTTATTATTATTATTATTATTATTATTAATTATTTGGTGCTTGCAGGGCAAATGGGGCTGGGTGGCCTGCCTGGGGCAGCATAGCAGGGTGATGGTTGGTTGTCTGAGGCCAGATTTGGACCAGAGTGCTCCTGACTCAAGGGCCAATGCTCTGTCTGCCACCCAGACACCCATACTATTATTACTATTTTATTTTTATTTTGGGTCTTTTTTTCTCTCTCTTTTTTTTATTTTTGCAAGGCAGTGGGGATTGGGTGGCTTGCATGTCACACAGCTGGGTCTATGGGGCCAGATATGGGCTCGGGTGCTCGTGGCTCCAGGGCTGGTGCTCCATCCATTGTGCCACCTGGCCATACCTACAATTATTACTATTATTTTTTGTAATTTTAAATTTTCTCTCCCCTTTACTTTATCGCTCAAGCAAGTCTATATTTATGGGGGGAGGGGCTATTTTATTTACTCTTAAACAAGAATATCTTATTAATGTAAAAAAAACATTTGTACAAAATGAGAATAAATATTAAAAAAAAAACCTGGAGACTAAATAACTTAATTTTATAGGACTAGAAAGTCAACGTAAAAGTCTTAGAAATAGTAAAAAATTAGAGCACACTGGCCTTGGATTCAGGAGTACCTGAGATTATATCTGACCTCAGACACTTAATAATTACCTAGTTGTGTGGCCTTGGGCAAACTACTTAACCCCATTGCCTTGAAAAATCTAAAAAAAAAAGTAGTAAAATATGTCATCTAAGAAAGTGATTTTTTTGATATATCATATCAAAATTGAAGACATATAGTTAAAATAATTCTAAGGAGAAAATTTGTACTTTTAACTAATGTACTTGGTAAAATAGAGTTGGAATCTATCAAAGAATTGAGAACAACTTTAAAAAAAATAGAAAAACCATAAATTAATTTTCCAAATAGGCAAATCAAGTTTTGTAAAAGAAATATTGGAGATGGATCAATTTGAAACTCTTCAAAAATAAAATTATCAAATAAATTAGGCTTTGGGAGAGGATTAAGATTTTTACACAGTGGAAAGAGAACTTATAACTATCAAAAAATTTAAGTTAACAAAACAAAATTAGAAATACAGCAAGTAATCATTTTTGTTTTCTCTAAATGCTAACAAAACCAATAACTGGAAATAGATAAACACTTCAAATATTATATGGACTGAATATAGGCAAAAGTTTTCAATCATTGCCAGGTTGTACATTGAATTCTAGAGATGCATCTCATTCTGACCAGTTGCTAGTCTCTCCTTACTTTCTCTGGACTCAGAGTTTTATAAGTTTTTGCTTCCATAGATTATGTGCCTCTAAGATCCACTGCTCTTATTACCATGGCATTTGTGTCCCTTGTCTTTCTAGTCAATAATATGTACACAGATTTTAATTATTCATGTAAGTGTAAATAAATGGTGAAGTAGATGAATACATAGGAAACAACAAAGGTTTATTCAATGTTATTTGCAAATGGTAATTCAAACTTGATTCTCTAGATTCCAACTAGATTCCATTTTAAGGCAGATAAAATATATATATATATATATATATATATATATATATATATATATATATATGTAAAATGTATGTATCTTGAACCTGATGGAATAGTCATCTGTACAGAACTGAATATTATATAGAATCATATGAAATTAAGTGATAAATGCTTATGATAAGTAAGCCTGATACCCATTTGCTTCAATCTTCTCTTAGGTTAAATGCAAACCACTTGTTCTTTATTTTTCTGATGAAAGTTTTCTTTCATCTGACAATAATTTGATTTTCCCATATCAAGATATGTATATTGAGAAGAGAAAAATACAACACAGAATCACCATTTTGCATTCCTGTAAGCAAGATCTAGCTGCCATTCTTTCCTAAGGAATGTGACAAAGGAAATGTTTGGAAAGACAGCATTGTATTTGGACTATCTAGAAATGATAGTTGAAACTGAAGTAAATGGGATTGCTAAGTGAAAGCATAGAGAAGATAAAAAGACAAAAAAAACTCTTGGAAATCTTTTCAGTAATATTATATGGTGTATAAATGATGACAGAGCATGGCTCTCTAAAGTTAAATCATAGAACTATAACTATATTTAAAGCAAAACATCTTCCTTCTAATGATAAACAGTAATGGCTTAATAGAAACATTTCAAATTTACAACAAATGATTTTGCTTAGGCTTTTAAAAATAAATAATATTTTAATTAATATATTAATTATGTCTAATTAATTTTATCAAAAGGGAAATCATAAGGGACTTAAAGCTAAAATTTTTACATTCCTACATGGGAACATGAATCTGTTATAAGAAATTTCTCATTGGAGTTGGAGTCAAGATAGTAGGGAGAAGACAAGAATTTCCTTAAGCTCTCTCTCTCAGGTTTCCTTCAGAAATAACAATAACCAAGTCTCTAAACAAATTTTGAACCAAGAGAACACATGAAAAAACAGAGTGGTGCAGCATTCAGCAAGGTGTGTCTTGGATAGGGTGGAAATGTGCCCAGGGCTGGGACTCATCCAAGGTTTTTAGCTACAGTAGGCCCCCAGAGTCTTGGCTTAGCAGGTCAGCAGCATAGTAGGGCAGTTGGGAGGGCTCCAACACTGCATCCCTGACTCAATTCAGTCAAAAAGTCAAAACAAGTGAGCAACCTCAATGCAGAGGATCCCTTCCCCAACATAAGAAACTTGGGACACTTTATTCAGTTTACTCAGAATGAGTAAGAAAAATCAGAGAAAAGGGCAAAAACATTACTTGTACAAAAATATTTATAGCAGCCCTGTTTGTGGTGGCAAAGAATTGGAAATCCAGTAAATGTCCTTCATTTGAGGAATGGCTTAGCAAACTGTGGTATATGTATATCATGGAACACTATTGTTCTATTAGAAACCAGGAGGGATGGGATTTCAGGGAAGCCTGGAGGGATTTGCATGAACTGATGCTGAATGAGATGAGCAGAACCAGAAAAACACTGTACATCCTAACAGCAACATGGGAGTGATATTCAAACTTGAAGGACTTGCTCATTCCATCAGTGCAACAATCGGGAACAATTTTGGGCTGTCTGCAAAGGAGAGTACCATCTGTATCCAGATAAGGAGCTAAGGAGTTTGAACAAAGTACAAGGACTATTCCCTTTAATTTGGAAAAAAAAAACCAGATAGCTTATTGTCTGATCTGGTTACCTCTGAGAATTCTGTTCTCTTTAAAGATATGATTTCTCTCTCATCACAAATAATTTGGATCAAGGTACAACATGGAAACAAAGTAAAGACTGACGGAGTGCTATCTGTGGGGTGGGGGTGGGGGAAGGAAGCAAGAGTGGGAGAAAATTGTAAAACTCAAATAATATCTTTAAGAAAAAAAAGGAAAAAAAATATGCCACCCCCCCAAAAAAAAGAAACTGCTCAAGGTGGCAGATAAGTGGAAAGAATATCATCTGAATCCTTGGGGACTAGAGAAACACTCTGGGCATCTGACCTGGCCCTGGGACTTGGCAAGATTATTTGGTACAAATTATCATCCATCCTTCCCCCAGTCTCCCCAAATATTATAATTCTTTGCCTTTGCTAAATGTGAGTGATTTATTGGGAAATGAGTAAGGGTCAGACAATAGAGATCACTAATATGTGCACTTTACTGCTTTTTGCCCATTATTTCAAATGTCTTTCTTTGAGTGGTCTAATAAAGCCTCTCCTGGAAATTCAGGGAAAAAAAAGAAAGAAAAATCAGAGAAAAGCTGGGACTGTAGAAAGTTACCTTGGAGATAAGGACAGGTGAAACACTACCTCAAATAGGAGAATAGAAAAAGCACTGCATGCAAAACTGTAGAAGAGACTATAAATTGTTCTCCAGTTGAAAATGATTTCTTGGAAGAACTCAAAAATATTTTCAAAAATCAAGCAGAAAAACTGGAAAAAAGAAATGTAAGAGAAATTCAACAAATTGCAAAAGGTAGCACAAAAATTGACTGATGAAAAGAAATCCTTTAAAAATAACACTGGACAACTGCAGAAACAAATGGAAGATGATAACAATTCCCTTAAAAACAGAATTGAAGGACAGATAGGTGGATCAGTGGATAGAGCACTGAACCTGGAGTCAGGAGGACCTGAGTTCAAATCTGATCTCAGATACTTAATAATTACTTAACTGTGTTAACATAGGCCAGTCACTTAATCCGATTGCCTTGCAAAAACTAAAAAAAATATAGAATTGACAAAATAGAAAAGGAGATGAAAAAGCTAACTAAAGAAAATAATCCCTGGAAGAATAGCTTGGGACAAAGGGTCTAATGACTCTATAAAACATCAAGAATCAATCAATCAAAATCAAAAAATGAAAAAAAAATAGAAGAAATACCCCATTGGAAAAACAAGTGACCTGGAAAATAGACCCAGGAGAGATGATAAAGAATTATTGAACTACATGAAAGCCATGATAAAAAAAAAAAAAACTAGCCTAGATAGCATCTTTCAAGAAATCATCAAGGAAAACTGCCTTAATAACCTAGAACAAGAGGTAAAAACCAGAATCCATTAATCACCTCCCGTAAAAGATCCCAAAATAGAAAATAACAAGGAATATTGAAGCAAAATTAAAGAATTATCATATCAAGGAGAAAATTCTACAAACTGCCAGAAACAAGTATTTCAAATGCCAAGGAGTCCCAGTCAAGATGGCACAGGATTTAGTAGCATCAACGTTAAAGAACTAGTGGGTCTGTCATGATACTCCAAAGGACAAAGGAACTTGGATTACAACTAAGAATCAACTACCCAGCAAAAGTGAATATACTCTTTCAGGGGAAAAGAGGGATATTTAACAAACTGAGTGACTTTCAAATTTTCCTAATGAAACAGGAACAGAAAATTTTATCTTCAAACAGGAGACTTAAGGGATATGTAAAAAGGGGGTGGCTAGGTGGGACAGTGGATAAAGCACCCGCCCTGGAGTCAGGAGTACCTGGGTTCAAATCCAGTCTTAGACACTTAATAATTACCTAGCTGTATGGCCTTGGGCAAGATACTTAACCCCATTTGCCTTGCAAAAAAAATACCTAAAAAAAGAGATATGTAAAAAGGTAAACAGGAAGGAAAAATATGCTGTCCTATATGATTAAAATAGTTACATCTCTACATTTCAGGAATATACTCAAAACTCTTGCAAATTGTAATGCTAATAGAGTAAGTATACATAGTCTGAAGTTATGAATGTAAGTTGATTTTGATGTGCTGATTTTTTTTTTATTTTTGTAAGGCAATGGAGTGAAGTGGTTTGCCCAAGGTCAAACAGTGGGATGATTTTTTTAAAAAATTACTATATTTATCCACAGTCATATGAAAAATTCCTCTAAATAATTACTTATTAGAGAAATGCAAATTAAAGCATCTCTGAGGTACCACCTCACACCTCTCAGACTGGCCAATATGACCAGAAAGGACAATGATCATTTTTGCAAGGGTTGTGGGAAAACTGGGATATTATTATATTGTTGGTAGATCTGTGAACTCATCCAAACTTTCTGGAGAGGCATTTGGAGCTATGCCCAAAGGCAAAAAAAAAATGTGCATACCCTTTGATCCAGCAATACCATTACTTGGTCTATACCCTGAAGAGATCATGAAAAAGGGTAGAAACATCACTTGTACAAAAATATTCATAGCAGCCCTGTTTGTAGTAGCAAAAAATTAGAAATCAAATAAATGTCCTTCAATTGGTGAGTGGTTCAGCAAACTGTGGTATATGTATGTCATGGAACACTGTTGTTCTATTAGAAACCAGGAAGGATAGGAATTCAAGGAAGCCTGGAGGGATTTGCATGAACTGATGCTGAGTGAGATGAGCAGAACCAGAAAAACACTGTAGACCCTAACAGCAATATGTGGGTGATGATCAACCTTGAAGGACTCGCTCATTCCATCAGTGCAAGAATCAGGGACAATTTGGGGCTATCTGCAATGTAGAATACCATCTGTATATAGAGAAAGAATTGCGGAGTTTGAACAAAGACCAAAAACCTTTAATTAAGGGGGGGGGGGGGAATGATATCTTATTTCTGATCTTGCTATCTCTTATACTTTATGTTTCTTCCTTAAGGATATGATTTCTCTCTCAGCACATTCAATTTGGATCAATGTATACCATGGAAACAATGTAAAGACTGGAAAATTGCCTTCTGTAGGGGATGGGGGAAGGAAGTAAGATTAGGGGGAAAATTGCAAAACTCAAAATAAATAAAATCTTTATAATTCAAAGAACATTTAAAAAATTACTACATTTAGAACGGAGGGGGCGGAGCCAAGATGGTGACAAGAAGGGATCCAGTCTTAGGAGCTCTCTGATAAAACTCATCAGCTAAGGACTCTAACTAAACTTTCGAGAGACAGAACCCACAAAGGGACCCAGTGAGGCAGTTCTCCTACTCAAGGTAACCTGGAAAAGAGCAGAAAGGCTCTGCATCCCGAGGTCAGAGGGGTGGCCCACCAGAGAGAAAGAACTTCAGCCTCCAGAGGCAGCCCCAGGGCGCTGGGAGTCTCAGCTCACAGCAGTGGGGGAGTCTCCTGAACTGCACCCCAGGGAGCACCGGGCACAAAGTGGGGGAACAGTGGGGGACCTCTGCCAGAGCGAGCACATGGAGCACAGCTCTTGGGGCACATAGGGAGCAGCTTGGTCTTTCTGCAGCCCAGAAGAAGCAGGCAGAGCCTGTAAGCAGAAGCCTCCAGGGCACGAGCCCATTGAGCTGAGGGAGGGGAGTGAAGAGAGACTGCCTACCTCTGTCCTTTGCACCTGGAACAGGACTCTGGGGCTCTGACCACATTCAGATCCTGATTGAAGTCTAGGAACCCCCATAGAACAGCAGAGCCCCCCCCACCTCAGCCCCGTGGCAGAGGGAGGTGCTTATGGTCATTCACAGACCAGGAGGGAGGACAGAGCCTCAGACACTGAGACCCTTGTGGGAGTGCCCCAAAAGCTCAGGAAGCACCCCCAAACCAGGCCCAGGCTGGGAAAATGAACAAGCAGAGAAATATAAGGAAGACTATTGAGAAATATTTTGCAAATGAGGCCAAGAAGGATCAAAATACTCAGTCTGAAGATGAGGAAGCACAAGCTCCTGCATCTAAAGATGACAAGAAAAACAGAAATTGGGCTCCGGCTATGATAGAGCTCAAAAAAGACTTTGAAAATCAAATGAGGGAGTTGGAAGAAAAACTGGGAAAAGAAAGGAGATGCAGGAAAAACATGAAAATGAAGTCAGCAGCTTAGTCAAGGAAATCCAAAAAAAATGCTGAAGAAAATAGCATGCTAAAAACCAGCTTAGGTCAAATGGACAAAACAATTCAAAAAGTTATTGAGGAGAAGAATGCTTTAAAAAAGCAAAATTGGACAGATGGAAAAAGAGATAAGAAAACTCTCTGAGGAGAACAAATCCTTCAGACAAAGAATAGAATTCAGGGAGATTGATGAATTTACCAGAAATCAGCAATCAATACTTCAAAACCAAAAAAATGAAAAATTAGAAGAAAATGTGAAATATCTCAATGAAAAAATAACTGATATGGAAAACAGACTTACGAAAGATAATTTAAAAATTATTGGAATACCTGAAAGTCATGATTAGGAAAAGAGCCTTGACATAATTTTCAAAGAATTACTACAGGAAAATTGCCCTGATATTCTAGAAGCAGAGGGCAAAATAGAAATGGAGAGAATCCACCGATCCCCCAGAGAAAGAGATCCCAAAAAAACAACCCCTAGGAATATTATAGCCAAGTTCCAGAACTCCCAAGTCAAAGAGAAAATATTACAAGCAGCCAGAAGAACATGGTTCAAATATCGTGGAGCTGCAGTCAGGATCACACAGGACTTAGCAGCAACTACATTGGAAGCTCATAGGACTTGGAATACAATATACTGGAAGGCAAAAGAGCTTAGAATGCAGCCAAGAATGAACTACCCAGCAAAGCTGAATGTCCTCTTCCAGGGAAAAAGATGGACTTTCAATGAACCAGGGAAATTTCAAATGTTCCTTTTGGAATGGCCAGAGCTGAACAGAAGGTTTGATCTTCAGATACAGGACTCAGGTGAAGCATGGAGATTGGAGGAGAGGGGGGAAATATGAGGGACTTAATGAGGATGAACTGCATGTATTCCTGCATAGAAAAATGACACTGATAATACTCATATGAACCTTCTCAGTTAATAGAGCAGGTAGAGGGAGCTTTTATAGTTGAAGCACAGGAGAAAGCTGAATTCAAAGATAAAATATGGTGTAAAAATGGAGTCAATAGAAAAAAAGGGAAATGGAATGGGAGAAAGAAAAAGGAGAGGGGGAATAGTCCAAGATATTTCACATAAGATTTTTTTTTTATTACAATGAGCTATTGCAATGATATGGAAGTGGGGAGGCAAGGGGGAATGAGGGAACCTTTGCTCTGATCAGAGATGGCTAGGAGAGGAAACAGCATATATACTCAATGGGGTATAGACATCTGGAGTAAGAAGGAGGGGGGGGAGCAGGGGGAAGGGGTGGGGATGTGAATAAAGGAGGAGAGGCTGGACTATGGGGGCAGACTGGTCAGATATAACACATTTTCTTTCTTATTTCTTGCAAGGGGCTGGAATTGGAAGGCCTGCCCAGGACCATGGGGCCAGGTGGATGCTGGACTTAAGGGGTGGTATGGGGGCTCAGGGCTTCTTGGCCCCAGGACCAGGGATCTGTATGCTGAGCCAGTCAACAACCCTACAGCAGAGTCAGAGTGAAAGGAGAGAGAAAATAGAGTACATGGTAGTGGAGAAATAAGAAAGGAGGGAGTTGTGATCAGCAGTGGCAATGGTGGAAAAATATGGAAGTAACTTTTGTGATGGACTTATCATAAAGGATGAGATCCACCTATGACAGAGTTGTTGGTGTTGGAACAAAGACTCAAGCACATTTTTTGTTATTATTATTATTTGGGGCAGGGTGCATGGCAAGTGGGGCTGGATGGCCTGCCTGGGGCCACATAGCAGGGTGATCTTTGGGTTTCTGGAGCCAGATTTGGACCCAGGTGCTCCTGGCTCAAGGACCAATGCTCTGTCTGCCACCCAGCCATCCCTACTATTATTACTATTTTATTTTATTTTGGGTCTTTTTTTTTCTTTTTTTTGGGGGGGGGTTGCAGGGCAGTGGGGATCGGGTGGCTTGCATGTCACACCGCTGGGTGATTGTTGGGTTTACGAGGCTGGATATGGATTCGGGTGCTCATAGCTCCAGGGCTGGTGCTTCGTCCATTGTGCCACCTGGCCATACCTACAATTATTACTATTATTTTTTTATTTTAATTTTTTCTCTCCCCTTTACTTTTTACGCCCAAGCAAGTCTATCTATATTCATGAGGGAGGGGGGTATTTTGTTTACGTGTAAACAAGAATATTTCATTAATGTAAAAAAAAATTTGTATAAAATGAGAATAAAAAATAAATTTAGACTTTAAAAAATTACTACATTTAAAAGAAGGGATTACAATGAGATAGGAAGATGTTGGAGGCAGAATGGGGTAAACAATATCACATGAAGAGGCATGATTAGAGTTAAAGACCTATTAAAATTGGAGAAAAGAAGGAAAAGGTTGTGAAAATTAAATCTTAACTTTCAATGGATTTGGCTCAAAGTGTCAGTAATGTATGCACACACTTTGGCTTAAACATTTATCTTAACCCTTCAGGCATTAAGAAAGGAAAGGGGAAAAGGGAAAGAAGAAAGGAAGGAGGGGAAGAATAAAAACAGAAAGGGAAAAGGAAAGGGAGGAAGGTTGATAGAATAGTGGCAGATTGAAGGAGGTTATATTCAGAAGCAAAACACTGATCAGGAGGGACATGGTAAAAGGAGAAAGAAAAGTACAGAGGGAAGCTTGAATGGAATGTAGCAAAGAATTAGCAATTGTGACTTTAAATAAAAATCAGATGTACTCTCCCATAAAATAGAAATGAATAGTAAAGTGGATTAAAAACACAATGTTGTTTACAACAAACACATTTGAATCAGAAATACACAAAGAGAAAAGGTAAAAGACTGGAGAAAAATATATTATGCTTCAACTGAAGTGAAAAAAGGAGGGGTAGCAATTCTTATTGCTAATAAAATTGCTAATAAAAAAGCAAAAAATAGATTTCATTGAAAGGAATAAGGAAGGAAACTACACCTTCCTAAAAGGTAATTTAAATTGTGAAGTAATTTTAATAGTAAACATATAAGCACCAAGTGGCAAAACATACAAATTCTTAGAGGAGAAACAAAATGAATTAATGAAAACATAGACAACTAAACTATAATGATGGAGGACCTCAATTTCCCTCTCTCAGAATTAGATAAATCTAACCCCAAAATAAACAAGAAGGAAGTTAAGCAGCTGAAGAACAATTATTTGCAATTCTATATATAAATTATTTTTAAAAATATTTGAAGAGTTTTGTCAAATTTCTTCTATGATACCAATATGGTGTTGATACCTAAACCAGGAAGAGATAGAAGAAAGATTATAGACAAATTTCCCTAGCAAAAATTTTAAATAAAATATTAACTAAGAGATTACATCAAGTTATATCTAGGATAATATACTACAATTGAGTAGGATTTATACCAGGAATGCAGGGTTAGTTCAATATTAGGATAACTAACAGCATAATTGACCATATCAATAACACAATTATTTATATGATTATTTCAACAGATGCAGAAAAAGCTTTTGACAAAATATAACATTATTCCTATTAAAAACATTAAAAAGCATAGGAATAAGTGGGCATCAGGAAGCATTATATATAATGAAGATCAGCTTAGAAGCATTCCCAATAAGATCAGAGGTGAAGCATTATAAACACTACTATTCAATATTGTATTAGAAATGTTAACTTTAGCACTAAGAGAAGAAAAAGAAATTCAAGGAATTACAATAGTCAATGAAGAAACAAAACTCATTCTTTGCAGACGATATGATGGCTTACTTAGAGAATCCTAGAAAATCAACTAAAAAATACTTTAAATAACTAGCAACTTTAGTAAAGTTGCAGGATTAAAATAAACTCACATAAATCATTAGCATTTCTATATATTACCAACAAAACAAAGTAGCAGGAGATGCAAAGTAATTTAAATTAAGTGTAGGCAATATAAAATACTTGGGAGTCTTCTTGTCAAGTCAAACTCAGAAGCTCTTTGAAAACAATTACAAAATCTCTTTCAAATACATCTTTCTAAACAATTGGACAAATGTCAATTTCTCCTCTGTAGGCCTAGTTATGTATGACAATTCTACCTAAATTAAATTACTCATTCAGTGTCATATCAGACTACTAAAAGTTATTTTATTGAGCTAAAAAATGTGACAGCAAAATTCAAGAAGAGGAACATAAGGTCAAGAATATCAAAAGAAATGATGAAAACAAAAAAACACAAAGGGGATGACTTAACATTTTATTATAAAGCAGCAGTCATCAAAATTAGTGCTGGCTGAGAAGTAGAATGATATCAGTGGAATAGATTAGGTTAAAAATTGTAGCAAATTATTCTATTAATGTACTGTTTCATAACTCCAGAGACTCCAGCTTCTGGAATAAGATCTCACTTTTTATTTATTTACTTATTTTTTGGCAAGGCAATGGGATTAAGTGATTTACCCATGGTCAAAATAATAAGTATCAGTGTCTGAGGTTGAATTTGAACTCAAGTCCTTCTGACTTCAGGGCTGGTGCTCTTTCCACTTTGTCATCTAACTTCATCCAAGAATTCACTCTTTTACAAAACCTTCTAGAAAATCTGGAAAATAATATAGAACAAACTAGGCCTAGACCAACATCTCACAGAGATATGGTTAAATGGGTACAGAATTTAGACATAAATACTGGTACCATAAGTCAGTTAGGAGAACAGGGAATAGTTTATCTGTCAGTTCTATAGAAAGGGGAGCAGTTTATGATAAAATAAAAGATAGAGAACATTATATAATGAAAAATGTGCAATTTTGATTACATTAAACAGTTTGAGCACAAAATCAATGCAACCGTGATTAAAAGGAATGGGGTTAAGTTGGAGAACAATTTTTCAATTAGTATTTCTGATAAAGGACTTGTTTCATAAAAAAATAGAGAAATAAGTCAAATTCATGAGAATACAAGTCATGCCCCATTGAAAATGGTTAAAGGATACGAACAGTTTTCAGATGAAGAAATTAAAGTTATATAAAATGCTCTAAATCATTATTGATTATAGAAATATGAAATAAAATAACTCTGAGGTATCATCTCACATCTATCAGATTGTCTAATATGACAAAAAAAGAAAATTTAGGGGGGGATGTGGGAAAACAGGGACACTAATGAATTCTTGGTGGAGATATCAACTAATATTGTCTTTCTGGAGAATAATTTGGCACTATTCCCAAAGGACAATAAAAATATGATCCAGAAATGTCGCTATTAGATCTGTGTCCCAAAGAGATCACAAGAACGGTAAAAAACTGCATGTACAAAATTATTTTTAGCAGTTCTTTTCATAGTGGCAAAAAAATAGAAATTGAGGGAATGCCCATAAATTGGGGAATGGTAACCAAATTGTGGCATTTGAATGTGATGGCATGCTATTGTTTTTTAGCAAATTCAGAGGGGCAGAGCTTTGAAGAAGTCTGGAAAGACTTCCATGAACTGATGCTGAGTGAAGTGAACAGAACCAGAAGAACATTGTACAACATTGCTAATCTCAGCAGTACAATAAACAAAGACACTTTAAAGAAAATGTGATGGAAAATGTCATACATGTTTAAAGAATGAACTATGGAGTCTGAATGCAAGCCAAACTTACTATTTATAATTTTTTTGTTTTATGAATTTTTTCATTAATAAGCAACTTAAAAGGAATGTATATGTTTATGTAAATGAATATATATATATGTTTAGATACTTATACATATTTGCACATACATATCTATACACACAGGTCACATATTAGTTGAATATAAAGGGATATCAAAAATAAAATTAAGAACTGAGAGAGTAATATACTGGAAGAAAGGGAAAAGAAGAGGTTTAACAGTAAATTATCTCACATAAAAGAGGCAAGTAAAACTTTTACAATGGAGTAGAAGAGGGGGCAGGAGAAGGGGGTTGAGTGAATCTTCTTATTAAAATTGGCTCAAAGAGGAAATAGCTTACACACTCAAATAGGTATGTACATCTATCTTATTTTACCAGAAAGTAGGAGGGAAAGAGGTATAAGAGAAGTCACTGAGTAAAGAGAGAGCAGATTGGTGGCAGAATAGTCAGAAGCAAGACATTTTTGAGGAGGAAGGAGGTGAAAGAAGAGCAAGAATAGATAAATGGAGGGAATAGGGGAAGGGAATATAATTAGCAATAGTAACTGAACAAATTTTCCCTGGTAAAAGTCTCATTTCTCAAAGACAGAGAATGGAGACAAGTTTATAGAAAAGACCCATTCACAAATTGATAAATGATCAAAAGATATGGAAAGTTTTCAGATGAAGTAATCATAGTTATCTATGGCAATATGAAAAAATGTACTAATTCACTATTGATTGGTGAAATGTAAATTAAAGCAATTTGTAGCTCAACTTCACATGTATTAGATTGACTAAAAAGACAGAAAAGGATCATGACAAATGCTTGAGGGTATGTGGGGAAAATGAATCATTAATGCATTGTAAATCAAGTTGTGAACTGATTCAACAATTCGCTGGAGAATTTTGGAATTTGATCTTAACGGTTATAAAACCATGTATACCCTTTGACCTAGCAATACCACTACAAGGTCTATATTGATAGTGGAAAAAAAAGAAAAGAAATTATCTATACAAAACAATATTTATAATGGCTGTTTTCTGGTGGTAAAGAATTGGAAAGTGAGTGCTTAACAATTAGGGAATAATCAAACAAATTTGGGTATGTGATTATGAAATACTATTTTTCTATAAGAAATGATAAACAGGATGCTCTCAGAAAACCTGGAAAGACATAAGCTGATACAAAGTGAAATGTACTGTTCATAAAGTGCTATCTATTTTATAAGATGATCAATTGAGAATGATTTATCAGTTTTCAGCATACAATGAATGACCCAGAGAACTCTGAATTGCCTATGATGAAAAATGTTATCCATCTGCAAAGAAAAAAATGATGGTGTATGTGACTACAGGTTAAAGTATATTTTTGTTTCTTTATTTTTCTCAAGTTATTGGCTTTTTTGAGGGGGGGGGAATCTATGCTTTTCTTTCACATTATCACTATTACAAAAAATTTTCCATGACTACACATGTAAAGCCTATATCAAATTGCTTGTCTTCTCAGTGAGGAAGATGTGTAGAAAAGAGAAAGAATTTCGGACTCAAAAGTTGCAAAAAATATTAAAAATTATTTCACATCTATCTGGGGATAAAATAAAATATTAAATAATTTAATGTTATCTTTCACTTAAACACTAGTCAGTTGAAGATCTTTCACCATGATATATAGGAATATCATGTTTTTAAATAGGATCTATAATTTCATTACAGGAGTAACTCCAGGTAAGGATACCATGTCTAGAAGTATAGATTTTTAATTCTAGAATTTATTGTATTAGAGTGTTCCTTGGGGCACAGAGAATTTAAATGACTCACCTAGAATCAAACAGCACAGCTCCCCCCTCCCTGTCTCTGTCTGTCTCTGTCTGTCCCTCTGTCTCTCTGTCTCTCTGTCTCTCTGTCTCTGTCTGTCTGTCTGTCTCTCTCTCTCTCTCTCTCTCTCAAGCAGGTACGCACACAGGCATACACACATAGTCATTCTAGTCCATATTTTCCACTGATAGAACACCAAAGACCTATTTGTTCCACACATAGTTGTTGATTAATAAATACTGGTGGTATTGGAGTGAATTGAATATATTTTTAAAGATATATCCAAATCTGCAACTGCATAGCAATGTCTTTATATTTACTATTATAAATACTCACATATCGTGTGATTATAAGCATGCACATATTCATACATATATTTATGTGTTTTGTGCATTTGTGCAGGTGTGGAGGATGATGATGCTGTGTGTGTGTGTGTGTGTGTGTGTGTGTGTGTGTGTGTGTGTGCAATGTCCATCTCTAGAGAATACATTCTTCCTTCAACAATGATTGTCCAACCAGGTTGAAAGCCTGTGATTTATTTCTGGTTTCAAGGAACTCTTCCTGTATTGAATGGGCATGGAAAAATTTAATATAAAAGATGTTTCCATCAACCCAGTGCTCCACACATCCTGTAGAGTGAAGTTGCTCAAGGAAATACACCAGCAAACCCTCAAAGCAGTGACCTTTTATACTGGAGGTGAGGTAATATTTCCCTAAGCTACTACTATTATTGTGCCTAAGTTGATTCTGACTCCACTGCTGAAGTGATTTGTGCAGTGCACTACAGTATTATGGGTTTCTTTATAATGGAGAGTCTGCAATTGTTTCCATGACAGCAAAAGGGAAAATATATATAAACTCAGCCACTTAAGTTAGTTAGGAAGTGTTTCATTGATATATATATAATGCCAGCAAGGATCTGGTAACTAACTCGCTTACCATTTTTTGTTGATTTGCTTTTACAAATTCCTGCAAAAAGAAAAAATGAGAAAGTGAGTACACTACTACTAACTTTACCCTGTTTGACCCACAGGCAAAGGAACATAATGTCATTTGCCTTCCAGGAGAGAAATGCATCTCTCCTTGGTTATCTAAGGAAGCAGTTCTTACTTGGAACTAGAATATTAAAATATAAGGAAATGAACTGTAAAAATGCAGTTTAACACATAAGGATTCAGAGAAGATTTTGTTTCTCTTTGAACTCATTTAAGGCCTACAGTTCAAAGACTCTATAAAAATTGCAGTGTAAGTGGCATTATAAAGAAAACATTATATTCTATTGCAAATTGAAAGTAAAAATGTTACATAATAAGACCAAATAAACCACATTGGTACTTCAATGAAGACAAATTAGATGCAATGAAATTTACTACCCTTCCCAAGATCTTTCCTATGCCATCTTCTAACTATGGAATTTAATTTTCTTTTACCATTCATATAGCAAACATTTCATAAGTTACTACTGTATTGAAGGCATGATGATAAATGATATGGGAATACAGAGTTGAATGAGATGTAGTTTTTATTCTTGTATACTCAATGGGACATCCAGATTGAAATGTCTGTTGTGTAGCTTGTGGTGTGGTAAAGAGAACCATGAAATTAAAGAAATAACTATGCCTCAAAGTATAATGACAGTGACACAACCAGAAAGTTTGGCATGTGTGTTTGGTGGGGAGGGGGGAGCTAAAGGGGTTGGAGGAGAGGACGTTGGCAAAGAAGTAATCCGCTAAATGTAAGGGGAAAAGTATAACATTCCATTGAGGACCATTCTGATCACTTAAATAAATTAGGGTGGAGGCTGAGGCTGGTGAACTATATTAATTGCCTACCACAGAAGAAAGGTGAGATGTTTTGAGATCCAACCTCAAGGAAACCACCTTCAGAGTCAACAGATTAAGAAAATCAATAGGAGAAAATTGGGAAGGAGGAGATTACCAAAGGTTTTAGGAAGAAGAAAGCTCAAAAACTTGCAGATAAATCAACAGGAAAACAGAAGAAAATTTGGCCTCCTGATTTAGTAAATAAATTCTAGCATCTATGAATAAATACTGAAAAACAAAGGAAAATGATTACATTTGATAAGGTAGAGAATCTTGTCAAATATAAGCACATAGGAAGAGTTAAAGAAATACTGTCCCTGAATTATTCAAAAGAGAAATAAAAATTCTGAGAGCAGAGTTTATGGGGCTATACAGAAAAAATGATGAGTGGAATAGAAAAACCAAAATCTTCAATAACTAGTCTTACCAAAGAAATAAAAAATAGAGAAATAGTTTGTTAATGAAAATAAAAAGAGATGAAGGATAATCTAGAAGAGATATTCTTAAATAACATTAAAAGAAAATATTCCATCTCACGAAACAAATAAAACATTGACAGGATGACTACATACAACCTAAGGATCATTGGTCCCCCAAAAGAATATGACAGGGCAAACCTTTAGCGCCATAATGAAGTAACTTATAGAAAAGCACATAGATTAATTTGGAAGAATAATTATTTGCTAAAAATTACTGGAAAAATTTAAAAGCAGCTTGGGAGAAGTTATGCTTAGATTAACACTTTATACCATATTCCAAAATACATTGTAAATGGCTAAGATAATACATTAAAAATTGGAAATGAAACACAGCTATGAATAGGAGATATAATTTTGACCAAGCAATAAATACAGGTAATAAACAAAATATAAAATAGACAACTTTAATTAATTGAAACTTGAAAGTTCTTCAAAGACACAATTGACATGCCTAAGAATGGAAGTGGATAAATGGGGAAAAAATCTTTGATTCAAATTTCTCTAATTAAGGTTTGGTATCCAAAATATATGGCTACTCACTCTTTGACAATAGGTCAAAGAAAATAAAAAAAAAACCTATCAAAGAATTGCAAAATTCACCAACACAAACGGGATACTCCCAGACCTCTAATAATAGGAGAAATGATTATCAAAAGAACCCTGAAGTTTGGTATTACATTGTGTTAATTGACAAAGAATGAAAAAAAAATGGCAATAGTCACTAATGCAGGGTCTATTGGATTATAGATAAATAAGTGCTAAGAAATAGGTACTTTATAGGTACAATAGGTGTTAAGAAATGGTGAAACCATTTTGAAAAGCAATTTGGAATTATGCAAAGTGACAAAAATATCCATGCCCTTTGAACCAGAGACTCCATATTTTGACTTTTGCTCCAAGGAGATCACTGAAACAAAAGAAAATCCCCATTTACATCAAAATATTTATAGCAACATTCTTTGTGATAGCAAAAAAAAAAAACAGATGACCATTATTTCTGAAATAACTAAACAAATTGGAATTCACACAAAATGTAATGGGAAAAACTATGGTCTAAGAAATAATGGGTGTTAGGGGGTGGCTAGCTGGCACAGTGGATAGAGCACCTGCCCTGGAGTCAGGAGTACCTGAGTTCAAATCCGGCCTCAGACACTTAATAATTACCTAGCTTTGTGGCCTTGGGCAAGCCACTTAACTCCATTGCCTTGCAAAAAACAAAACACAAACAAAAAAATGAAATAATGGGTGTGATGAATACAGACTAAGTAATTCATAGTGAAATAAGTATAACAAAAAAACCAAAATATACAGTAACTACAAAAATATAAATAAAAAACAATTGTCCCACAAAACATCAAGTCAATATAACAAAATTATTAATATTAAGCAAAACTTCAAGAGATATCATAAGACACCTCAAGCATCCTTTTATAGCAGTAGAAAGTACACAAGAATTGCACACTATTCCTGTTTCAGACTTTTCCAAAGTATTGATCAGGTATGCTAATTATTTTTCTCTTTAAAAAATATTTGTTTTATGTGATTATTCTCATGTGGGAAAAGGATATTTGGAAAAAATTATGATGATCAAATAGATAACAGAATATATCAATAAAATCTTTTTTTTAATTTTAAAACTTATTTATTTATTTTCATCCATTTCTACATGAATATTTCCAAATTACAAAATTTCCCTCCACCTTCCTTTCCCATCCCCATCCCCTCAGGAGGCAACAGTCAGGTTAGCATTTTACACACATATTTTGTTAAACATATTTAGATTATTTAGATTATTCAGTCTTCACTGAAAACTCTCCAATGAAAAGGAATACACTGTTCTTCAATCAAACCATTCCATTTTTGGAGTAAATAAAACTTAAATCTTCCTTTCTCAAACTTATACTCATTGTTTCTCACTTTGTCTTCTGTGCCTAATGAAACCAACTATAATACCTCTTTCAGATATAATCTTTCAAAATTTGAAAATAGCTATCATACTTCCACTAAATGTTATCCAGATTAAGTATCCCATATTCTTCAATCAATTCTTCCATGATATGATTTGCATTTCTTTCACTATCCTGGTTGCTCCAAGATAGAAGTTGTATGGATTATCAGTTGAATCATTAAAATGTATCTATCAGGATAGAATAAATAATCTGGGTGCTGCTTAATAATGACAATACAATGGAATAATCACCACTTGTCTTCTGGATAAGAGTTATGTAGATTTAGAGATAGAATTACTATCTGAATGACCTTGAGCAAGTTATTTCTCCTAACTAGGCCACTAGTACTACTTCTTTAAATTCTAAATCTAAAGGACCTCATCTGTTTTTATCATTTCCAGAAAATTTGGAAGAGCCTGAATGTTTTGCCTAATATCATGTAATTATTAAATGAAAAAAAAGTAGAATCTGAGACCCTTGATTAAAAATTAAGTCCTTTTCCCCCAATATCCTACATGTTATTGATGTTATTCAATTATGTCCTTACTTAAAGGTGACCCAAGACACCACTGTTTTAGAAATAGGACTAATGAGATGATACCAAGATGTAACAAGTTTATCCTACCATAAAATGAACTTTGTTTACATAGAAAACATATTTTTCCTATGGAATCAGCATTTTGGATAGTCCCCAGGTCAATTCAACAAAGTGTATATAACTCATAAATAATTTAAAATAATTAAGTACAGGGTGCATGCTTAAAGTCAAGACAACTTACTTTTTTGAATTCAAATATGAACTCATACACTTACTAGCTGTGTCATTTTGCAGTATTCAATTTACATCCAGTTTGCCTTATTTTCTGCATTTGGAAAATGAATTGGAGAAATTGGAAATCCCTCTAGTATCTTTGCAAAGAAATTAAATGAGGTCATGAAAATTTAGATATGACTGAAAAAGAATAAAACATTAAGTAGAGTAAGAATTTGACTGCTAAATCAAATATAACAATTATTTAATTTGCGATTTTAATATTAAAAATAGATGTTGCATGTTTTAGAAATCATATAAAATCCATTGATAAACTTAAAAAGCAATCTTACAGCTCTTCATTTAAAATAATAAAGCAGGTTTGGAGCCAAAGATGGCTGAGAGAAGCCAGGAAGTTGCCTGAGCTATTCCCAGTTTCAAATGAAGCCTCTAAACTGATTCTGGGGTGAAATATCCCATAAAAAGATGTAATGAAACATATTTCTAGCTCAAAATATTCTTAGTAAATGCCTATCTCACTTGGATAAAAGGGGAGTTGGAGAGCCCAGCCCAGTACATGCAGATTGTGAGGAAGTCACAATGCAGATCAGTGACTAAAGTCCTGAGTCCTGGTTGGGTATGCCAGTGAGGGCTCCTGCCACAGAGCAGAAAATATAATGTGAACTGTGGAACATGGGCACAACAGTCAGGACTGGATCAGGCTCCCCTAGCATGGGGAACAAATCACCCAAACCTGAGACTCAGAGCAGAAAAGGAATGACCAAACTCCTGGTCCCCAGAACGAAAGCTTTCAACTGTTCTTGCTTGGTCCCAGGAGCAGAATGCAAATTTTGAAAAGAACAAAGGGAAAAAAGAACCTAATTATAGAAAGCTAATATGACAACAGGGAAGATAAAAACACAAACTTAGAAAGCAAAATGTCTATAAGTAAAGTCTCAAGGAGGAATATGATATGATCTAGAGTTTAAAAAGTCCTCCTGCAAGAGTTTAAAAGGGATTTCAAAAATCAGATAAGAGAATTATAGAAGAGAATTTGGGGAAAGAAATGAGATTAATATAGAAGAATTATGAAAGAAGAAGAGCCCAGCAGTTTGAAAAAGAAGCACAAAATTTTACTGAAGAAAATAATACCATAAAAAATAGAATTACTCAAGTGGAAAAATATTCCAATGAAGAAAACAATAATCTTTAAAAGTAGAACTGGTCAGTTGAAAAAAAAATGAGATACAAAAGTTAATTGATGAAAAAAAATCCTTAAAAATTAAAATTGGGTAAGTAGAAGCTAATGACACCAAGAAACATCAAAAAATCATCAAAGAAAATCAATAGACTGAAAAAAAGTACAAAATGGAAAAATAGATACAAAAGAGATAATTTAAATAATATTGGACTATCTGAAAACAATAAAAAAAGAACTTGGACAATAAATTTCTGGAAATTATCAAGGAAAATTTCCCTCATATCCTAAAATAAAAGATGAAAGAATGCACCGATCAACTCTTAAAAAGATTGAAAAATGAAATCTTTTTTTTTAGGTTTTTGCAAGGCAAATAAGGTTAAGTGGCTTGCCCAAGGCCACACAGCTAGGTAATGATTAAGTGTCTGAGACCTGATTTGAACCCAGGGACTCCTGACTCCAAGGCCGATGATTTATCCACTACGCCACCTAGCTACCCCACAAAATGAAATCTTAAATGAATTTTACAGCCAAATTTCAAAATTATCAGCTCAAGGCAAAACTACAGTATACCACTGTATCAAGGAATTGTGATCAAGATTACAAAGGACTTGGCAGTTTCAACATTAAATGATCAGAACACTTGGAATATATCTAGGAAAGCAAAGGGGCTTAGATTACAACCAAGAATCAAAATTGAACATGATATTTCAGGGGAAAAGGACAATCAAAAAACTTTAAAAGCTTTCTGATGGAAAGACAAGAGCTGATCAGAAAATTCCATCTTCAAATACAAGTCTTAGATGATAAAAAGAAATTGGAAAGAAAAACAATCATTTATTCAGCAACATTGAATTATTTATATATTTTCACTCTTGAGAACTTTATTTCTGGGGTGGCTAGGTGGCCAAGTGGATAAAACACCGGCCTTGGAGTCAGGAGTACTTGGGTTCAAATCCGGTCTCAGACACTTAATCATTACCTAGCTGTGTGGCCTTGGGCAAGCCACTTAACCTCATTTGCCTTGAAAAACCTAAAAAAAAAAAGATTTCATTTTTCAATCTTTTTAAGAGTTGATCGGTGCATTCTTTCATCTTTTATTTTAGGATATGAGGGAAATTTTCCTTGATAATTTCCAGAAATTTATTGTCCAAGTTCTTTTTTTATTGTTTTCAGATAGTCCAATATTATTTAAATTATCTCTTTGTATCTATTTTTCCATTTTATACTTTTTTTCAGTCTGTGGGGGGAAGGGAAGTAAGATGGGGGAATTTGTAAAGCTCAAATAATATCTTTAATAAATATATATGTATATATATATATATATAAACCCACAATATTTAAACCTTATATTAATTTGATTTAAAAAGGAAGAAAGCCAAATTAATAGCATCATAATGACCAATGAAGAGAAAATTAAAGGAATAATTCAAAAGAAATTTTGTTTAATAAATCTAATAATAACCTAAATGAAATAGATGAACATTTATAAAATAATTATGAATTGACCAGATAAACAGAATATATTTAAATAAAACATCTTAATAATCCACTTTTAGGAAAATAAATTGAACAACCTATCAATAAACTAAGAAAAAGTCTCTAGGACTCAATGGATTTATAAAAGAATTCTATCAAACATTTAAAGAAAAATTAATTATAATACTATAGAAACTATTTGCAAAAATAGGAGGAAGTATTTGGGACTGGAGCCCCATAAAGCTAGGATACTCCCAGAGATTTTCCTAAAAGTGAACCCACAAAATGGAGTGAAACAAGTTCTCAACTCAAAATATTGTAGAGGAACTTCAGTATAGGTTTGTCTCAGGTATATAAAAGGGATATATAGTCTAACATAGGAGAGCTAGAAAGTCAACATGAGGTTTTTATACAAAACACAACTCAGGTCTAGGCTCAAGAAATCAGTAGTGCAACAGGTCAGCATGAGGGTCCCACTTCCAGCTTGGAAGACAAAGTTCTAATTCAGGGAACAAAAAGAAAGCACCTGAAACACGATAAGCAAGTGGCAAACCAGGGACCAGACCTCTGGCCTCCAACACAACAAAGGATGGAAATGGTGTCCCCTTTAATCTAGAAACAGAGTTCAACTATTTAAATTAGCAAAGAAACAACAAACAAATAAAAATTAACCACAAAAAGTTACTCTTCTAATTGGGATGAAAATGCCATCTCAGAAGTGGAAAGTAATAAAAGAATGACAAAATGTCTACATATGAAGCCTCAAAGGGGTTTTGGATTTAGACTCACATCTAAAAAGAATTCTGGAAAGATCTCAAAACAGATTTTTAAAACCACAGAAAAGAGGAAGAAGAAAAGTGGAGAAATAAATTAGTGTCATGCAGAAGAATTGTGAAAAATTGACCAAACAAAGCTAAAACTATAAAAGAAAAAATTGGTAAGATAGAAAAAGAAATAAACTCCTCTAAAAGTAAAAATTATCAGATTGGAAAAGGAAACAAAAAAGGTAATTTAAGAAAACAAAACCCTAAAAAATTAAAATTTAACAAATGGAAACCCTTTAAGACTCCAAAATTCCAACAAATAAAACTGAAAACCTGAAAAATTAGAAGCAAATATAACATATTTCTTAGGAAAAAGTCAGACTTGTAAAAATAGGTGCAGAAAAGATGATTCATAAATTTTTTTTGTCTACTTGAAAACCACAAATAGAGGAAGATTCTGAAAAATATCATGCAGAAAATTATAATGAAAAACTGTCCTAATATCCTAGACCAGGAAGATAGAATATCCTTGAATGAATCTATTGATCATTCCCAAAAAGAGATTCCAAAATAAAAATTCTAAAAAATATTATAGTCAAATTTAATAATTTTTAGTTAGAGGAGAAAATATTGCAAGTTTCCAAAAAGAATCAATTTAAATTCCAAGAAGCTACAGTCAGGATTACACATGACATATGAACTTTAACCTGAAAGAAAGGAGGATTTGGAACATGATACTATGGAGGGTAAAAAAAAGTTATAATTACCACAAAGAACCAGCTACTCTACAAAATTTACCATATTCTTTCTGGGAAAAGGTGGATTGTCAATGAAATAGAGTGCTTTCAAATTCACCTGATATAAAGATCAGAGCTGAACAGAAAATTTGATCTTCAAATACAAGACTCAAGAAGTGTAAAAAAGATAAATGGCAAGAAAAAATGTTAGTCAATAAGATTAAGAAAAAGAAAATGTTATGTCAGTAAAACAAAATTAGAAGACAATACCTATAACTCTTGGAAAATGTATTTCTCTTATGAGAGTTGAAAGGAGCATAATAGACAAGGACTGTGGATATAAAATAATCAAGATGTGATGATTTGTTTTAGGTCCTGAGTGTTATATTACTATTGGGACAGTTGGAGTATGGGCAAAACTGTTGAAAATGGTGGAAAAGAAAAAGGTTTTCAACAAATAAAAGCAATATAACTTAGACTAGAAGGAATGTAGAAAGAATATTAGTCATTCCCCAATTGTTTAATAGTCAAAAGCTAAGAACAGGCAACTTTCAGATGAAGAAACTAGTTATCTATAGTCATATAAAAAAAAATATCCCAAATCTTTGGTGATTAGAGAAATACAAATTAAAACAACTCTGAAGTATTACCTTACACCTATTAAATTAAGCTAATGACAAAAAATGACCAAAATGGAGAAGATGTGGGAAACCGACACTAATGCATTGTTGGTGGGGTTGTGGACTGATCCAATCATTCTGGAGAACAATTTAGAATTGTACCCAAAAGGCAATTAGACTGTACATATCCTTTGATCCAATACTATTAGGTATATATTCCAAAGAGATCATAAAAATGTGGAAAAGACCCCAAGGTACAAAAATATTTATAGTAGTTCTTTTTGAAGTGGCAAAAAATTGGAAATTGAGATGTCAATCAGTTGAGAAATGGTTGAACAAGTTGTGGCATATGAATCTGACAGTACTATTGTTCTGTAAGTAATCATAAGTGGTCACATTTTAGAGAAGCTTGGAAAAACTTGCATGAACAGATACTGAGAGAAGAAAATCCAGGAAAGCATTGTAAGCATTAACAGCAACATTGTGAGATGATCAAAAGTGATGGACATAGTTCATCTCAGTGCTTTAGACAATCCTGAGAGACTTGTTATGAAAAATGTAATCCGCATCTAGAGGAAAAACTATGGAATCAAAAAGCAGAGCAAAGCATATTATTTTGAATTTTTTAAACTTTTTGTGCTGCTTCCGTCTCTTTCTGATTACCTTTTTTCTTCCTTAATTGTAATTTTTCTTAGAAAACATGTCTAATATGAAATATGATAAACTTGATTGTAAATGTACAACATATATCAGATCACTCACTATCCTGGGAATGGGGGAGGGAGGGTAGAATGGTAGAAAAAATATGTAATTCAAAAGACAGTAAAAGGATGAATGTTGAAAACTATCTTTGCATGTAATTTGAAAAAAATAATAAATTAAATTAAATTAAAAAAATAAAAACAAAAATAGAAGATGGAATACTACCAAAGACACTACCAAATACTACCAGAAAGACAGAAATATGGTGCTGATCACTAGTCAAGCCAGAGAATGAAAGTTATATGCCAATTTAACTAATGAATATTGATGCAAAATTTTTAAATAAAATGCAAGAAAATGGATTATGGTAATTTTTCTCTAAGATAATACACTATGACCTGGTGGAGTTTGTACTGGGAATGTAGAACTGGTTCAACATTAGGGAAATAATCAGAATATTTGAACATATTGATTACAAAACTAATAGAAATCATATTATAATCTCAGTACTTACTGAAAAAACTTTTGACAAAATAGAGCACCCTTCCTATTTAAAACACTAGAAACATAGGAATAAATCAAGTTTTCCTTAAAATGATAAGTGCAATCTATATAAAAACCATCAACAAGCATTATATATAATGGGAATAAGCTAAAGGCATTCCCAAAAAGACCAGGGTGAAATAAGACTGCACATTATCACCAATATTATTCAATATTGTACTAGAAAGGTTAATTGTAGCAATGAGTAGAAAAAGATTTTTAAGGAAATTTGAATAGCCAGTGAAGAAAGAGAACTCTTATTTTTTGCAGATGATATGATGGTTAAACTTAGAGAATCCTAGAGAATAACCAAAAAAACCACTTGAAACAATGAGCAACTTTAGCAAAATGGCAGAATATACTATAAACCCATATAAATCATTTTACATAAAAATTCCAGCAGCAAGAGATAGAAAGAGAACTTCCTTTCAAAATAACTGTAAACAGTCTATTTGCCAAGACAAAGCTAGAAACTGTGTGAATACAGTTAGAAAACACTTCATATAAATAAAATGAGACCTGAAACTCTGGAAAAATATCAGTTACTCAAAGATAGACCTAGGTAATATAATAAAAATTATATTTCTAAATAAATTAAGCTACTTATTTAACATCATACCAATCATACTACAAAAAATTATTTTATAGAAGGAATTAGAATAGGCAATGAGGAAACAAAATGTTCACTTTTGCAGATGATATGATGGTAGACTTTTTTTTAAAAAAATGCATGTTTTAAAAATTTCACTTATTGACTTCTGACCAATATGGCAGAGAGAAGACAGACACTGATAGGAGCTCTCTCTTTCCCCTCAGAAATAACATGAGAGAAACCTCTTAATAGAAATTCGATCAACAAAATCCAGAAAGAGAAGCTAGGAGAAGAACACCTACCAAGAAGGTCTGTCTCAGGGGACAGTGGGTGAACTGGGAGACAAGAGCAGCGGATCAACACTGGGGATGGCAGCTGGGGGAGCCCAGAGGGTCAGCTTCAGCCATGGAGACCTCAGTGAGTGGCGGGTGCAAGATCTAGCTTTAGCTGCAGAGTCTTTGGCCAGGAGGAGAAAAGCTATGGGAGGGTGAGTTGCAGCACAGTCTCAGAGCATGCCTGGAGAACAACCAACTGAGCCAGGGACCTGAGCTCCTTACTTTCATCAGAGCCCTTTGTCCAGAACAAATAATAAACAACCCCCCACCCCACCCCATCCCCTCAGGGCAGCAGAGCTCACTCAACAGAAAGAGATCAACCCCCTCCCCCGGGGCCCAGCCCAGTGTTCAAGGTCAGCTCAGACCCTGCTGCTGAGACCTGACTACCCCCCCACCTACTAGCTGGCCATTGGAATTACTAAATCAAGCGAATCCAAAGCCTCTAGGATCCTCAAAAGCAAACCTCTGAGAGCCAGCTCCCCCCCAAACACCAGACAAAAAAAGACCAGAGAAATGGGGGGGGGGGGGGGCATGGAGAAATACCTAGAAGAGGAAGATTTTAACCCAGAGAGATCTAGCAATGCTGAGGAGAATATGAATTGGTCTCCAGCCCAGAAAGACTTCCTTGAAGAAATCAGGAAGGACTTAAAAAATCAATTGGGAAAACTGGGAAAAGAAAGTCAAGAGAAAATTAACATCTCACAACAAGAAAACAAATTCTTGGGAAAAAAAATTGAACAAATACAAAATGAGAATAACTCTCTCAGATCTTCAAGTGGGCAAATGCAAAAAGAAAATGATTCTCTCAAACCCTTAATTGAGCAAATGCAAAAAGAAAATGACTCTCTCAAAACTAAATTTGGGCAAATAGAAAAGTCCTTCAAAAATAGAATGAACCAACTGGAAAAGGAGTTGTGAAAGATAAATGAAGAAAAATCTCAAAAAAAAAACAAATCGGCAGAAACCAATGACTTCATGAGACAACAAGACTGTGTTAAACAAAACCAAAAGATCGAAAAAATAGGGAAAAAATGTAAAATACTGGGGCGGCTAGATGGCGTAGTGGATAAAGCACCGGCCCTGAAGTCAGGAGTACCTGGGTTCAAATCCAGTCTCAGACACACTTAATAATTACCTAGCTGTGTGATCTTGGGCAAGCTACTTAACCCCGTTTGCCTTGCAAAAACCTAAAAAAAAAATGTAAAATACCCTCATCAGCAAAACCACTGACCTGGAGATCCCATTGAGAAGGGAGAATCTGAGAATTATTGGCCTTTCTGAGAACACTGAAGAGAAAAAAAAGCCTGGACTCAATATTACAGGACATAGTGATGGAAAATTGCCCTGATATCATGGAATTAGAGGGCAAAATAATTATTGAAAGAATACATTGATCCCTTCTGGAAAGAGATCCTAAAATGAAAACACCAGGGAATGTTGTGGCCAAATTCCAGGGCTATCAGATAAAAGAAAAAATCCTACAAGCAACCAGAAAGAAAAAAATTAAATACCAAGGAACCACAATAAGGATTACACAGGACCTGACCACAGCAACATTAAGGGATTGAAGGGCCTGTAATGAGATATTCTGAAGAGCAAGGGAACTTGGAATGCAGCCAAGAATCCACTACCCAGCAAAGCTGAGTCCTCTCTTCCAGGGAAAAAGATGGATATTTAATGAAATTGAAGACCTCCAAGATTTCATGATGAAAAGACCAGTGCTAAATAGAAAATTTGGACATCAAACAGGAGGCACAAGAGACACATGAAAAGGTTAAAAAAAAACAAAAAACAGAACAGAACAAAATTACTATACAATAAGATAAAACTGGCTATATACCCACTTGGGAGAAAGAGGCTCATAATTTCCCGAGAATTGTAACTCTATTAGAGAGAACATATACAGGCAGAAGTGATGGACACTCATAACTTTTCTGTGATGCAGATAGAATGATCTAAAAACAATACCTTCTTTAAAAAGGGA
Source organism: Macrotis lagotis (assembly GCF_037893015.1). NCBI lineage: Eukaryota > Metazoa > Chordata > Mammalia > Peramelemorphia > Peramelidae > Macrotis > Macrotis lagotis. Next base: position 336,492,112 of record NC_133666.1, read on the forward strand.
GGCAATAAGGAGAAGGGAGGTTGGAGGGAGACTGAATGGGGTAAATCTCTTTACATCAAGAGGTACAAAAGACCTATTGTAATTGAGGGGGGGAAATGGAGAAGGTGAGAACCACCAGAATCTTCATCTCACCAGACTTGGCTTAAAGGTAATTTAGACACACTTAATCATGTTAAGAAACTTATCTTACCTTTAAATCATTAAAAGGGGAAAAGGGGAGGGGGGAATAGGAGGGGAACTAACAGAAGAAAGGGAAGAAGGGGAAAAGGGAAAGGGGGAAAAAGGGGAGGGGGTCGATTTAAGAGAGCAAACACACTGAAGGTGGCAGTATTCAGAAACAAAACACTGGGGAATATGGATAAAGGGAAAAAAGAGGGGGATACAAACAGAAGGAAGATAGCATGGAGGACAATAAAGAGTTAGTAATTATAAATTTGAATGTGAATGGGATGAACTCTCCCTTAAAATGTAAGCAGATAGCAGAATGGGTTAAAAACCAGGATCCTACAATATACTCCTTACAAAAAACTCATTTGAAACAGAGATATACATAGAATAAAGGTAAAAGGTTGGAGCAAAATATATTTTGCTTCAGCTGAAGTGAGAAAAGTAGGAGTAGCAATCTTTATCTCAGACAAAGCAACTGCAAAAATAGATCTAAATAAAAGGGATAAGGGAGAAAACTATATCCTCCTAAAAGCTACCATAGACAATAAAGTAATTTCAATACTAAATATGTATGCACCAAATTGCTAGTATCATAAATGAAAAAGTTGAACTCACCACCAATGAGGAAAAAATTAAAGTAACAATTCAAAATTATTTTGCCCAACTCTATGCCAATAAATTTGACAATCTAAGTGAAATGGATGAATATTTACAAAAATATAAATCGGCCAGATTAAATGAAGAGGAACTTAAAAACCTAAATAACCCTATCTCAGAAAAAGAAATTCAACAAGCCATTATTGAATTCCCTAAGAAAAATCTCCAGAGCCAGATGGATTCACAAGTGAATTCTATCAAACATTTAAGGAAAAATTGGTTCCAATTCTATATAAAATCTTTGGAAAAATATGTAAAGACAGAACTCTGTCTAACTCTATGACACAAATATGGTGCTGATACCTAAACCAGGAAGAGTTTTATAGACCTATCTCCCTGATGAATATAGATGGAAAAATCTTAAATAAAATCTTGGCAAAACAATTACGACAAGTTATCACTAGGATAATACATTATGATCAAGTAGGATTTATCCCAGCAATACAGGGATGGTTCAATATTAGGAAAACTATTAGTATAATTAATTATATCAATAGCATACCTATCAGAAATCATGTGATCATATCAATTGATGCTGAAAAAGCTTTGGACAAAATACAGTACCCATTCCTATTAAAAAAAAACACTAGAGAGTGTAGGAATAAATAGTTTGTTCCTTAGACTACTAAGCAGTATCTATCTGAAACCATCAACAAGCGTTATATGCAATGAGGATAGGATTGAGGCATTCCCAATAAAATCAGGGGTGAAACAAGGATACCCATTATCACCACTACTATTCAATGCTGTATTAGAAATGTTAGCCTCAGCAATAAGAGAAGAAAAAGAAATTGAAGGAATTAGAATAGGGAAGGAGGAGACAAAACTCTCACTCTTTGCAGATGATATGATGGTATACCTAGAGAATCCCTAAAAGTCATCTAAAAACCTACAAGAAATAATGGGCAACTTTAGCGAAAATAGCAAGATATAAAATAAACCCTCATAAATCCTCAACTTTTCTATGTATGACTAGCAAGATAAAACAGAAAGAGCCAGAAAGAGAAATCCCATTCAAAGTAACCTCAGAAAAAATAATATACCTGGGAGTCTACCTGCCAAGGCAGACTCAAAAACTATAGAGCAAACCATTTAACCCCATTTGCCTTGCAAAAGTTTTTAAAAAATTACAAAACTCTTCTCATGCAAATAAAATCAGATTTGAATTTCTGGGCAAACATCAACTGTTCATGGATACATCGAGCTAATATAATAAAAATGACAGTTCTACCAAAACTAAACTACTTGTTAGTTTAGTGCCTTACCAATCAAAATTCCAAAAAAAAATATGTTAATGAGTTTAAAAAGTTGTAAGTAAATTTATATGGAGTAATAAAATGTCAAGAAATTCCAGGGAAGGTGGCTTAGCCTTACCAGATCTAAAATTATATTTTAAAGCATCAGTCCTCAAAACTGTGGGGTATTGACTAAGAAATAGAGTCATGGATCAGTGGAATAGACTAGGGGCAATAGCAGGAAATGATTACAGTAAACTGCTATTTGATAAACCCAAACAGTCCAGTTATTGGGAAAAAAACTCTCTCCTTGTTTAAAAGCTGTTGGGAAAATTGGAAGTTAGTATGGAAGAAATTTAGATTAGACCAACACCTCACACCCTATACCAAGATAAAATCAAAATAGATACAGGATTTAGACATAAAAAAACAATATTATAAGCAAACTAGAAGATCAAGTTGTACTTTACCTGTCAGATCTATGGAAAGGGAAGCAGGTTATGATCAAGGAAGAGATAGAGAACATCACTAAAAACAAACTAGATAATTTTGATGGCATTAAATTAAAAAGCTTTTGCGCAGACAAAACCACTGCAACCAAGATCAAAAGAAATGTAGTAAATTTGCAAACAATTTTTGCAACTAATATTTTTGACAAAAGACTCATTTCTAAAATGTACAGAGACCTAAGTCAAATTTTCAAAAAAAAAGCCATTCCCCAATTGACAAATGGTCAAAGGATATGCAAAGGTAATTTACAGCTGAGGAAATCAAAACAATTCATAGTCATATGAAAAATTGCTCCAAATCATTACTTATTAGAGAAATGCAAATTAAAGCATCTCTGAGATACCAGCTCACATCTCTCAGACTGGCCAATATGATCAGAAAGGACAATGATCAATGTTGGAAGGGATTTGGAAATCTGGGACATTGGCGATGGAGCTGTGAACTCATCCAACCTTTCTGGAGAGCAATTTGGGATTATGTCCAAAGGGCAACAAAAATGTGCATACCTTTTATCCCAGCAATACCACTACTGGGTCTATACCCTGAAGAAATGATAAAAAAGGTAAAAACATCACTTGTACAAAAATATTAATAGCAGCCCTGTTTGTGGCGGCAAAAAATTGGAAATTAAGTGAATGGCCTTCAATTGGGGAATGGCTTAACAAACTGTGGTATATGTATGTATGTCACAGAACACTATTATTCTATTAGAAACCAGGAGGGATGGGAATTCAGGGAAGCCTGGAGGGATTTGCATGAACTGGTCCTGAATGATATAAGCAGAATCAGAAAAACAATGCACACCCTAACAGCAACATGGGGTGATAGACCTTTATGGACTTGCTCATTCCATCAGTGCAACAATCAGGAACAATTTGGAGTTATCTACAAGGTAGAATATACTATCTGTATCTAGAGAAAGAATTATGGACTTTGAACAAAGACTATTACCGTCAAATTAGAAGAAAAGCATTATATTATTATGTAATTTTACTATCTCATGCTTTTATTTTTCTTCCTTAAGGATATGATTTCTCTGTCATCACATTCAACTGAGATCAATGTATAACATAGAACCAATGTAAACACAAATAGAATGCCTTCTGTGGGGGGTGGGGGGAGGGAAGCCAGAATGGGGGAAAAATTGTAAAACTCAAAATAAATAAAATCTTTCTTTAAATAAAAGTTATGACCCTGGATTGGATAGGGATTAACATAATTTCATAACTTGATGGTGGTCTCATTCTTTCCTCTTAAAGAGCAGAAAAAAAAATCTAATTTCTTTTTTTTTTACTACTACTACTACAATCCAAGACATTTTTGAAAGTCAAGCAATGTTACATAATATTAACAGAAATATTTACTTTTAGAATCTCCTTATCTTCATAGAAATAATACTATCTACACAAAACATATGTATATCACCACTTTTCAGAAAAATTAGTCTTAGAACCACCAGAAACATAAAGCAAAGCAAAATGAGAGGAATATTCCAGCACTGAGGATAATCTGAAGACTGTGAAATTCAATTTAATTTTAAAAATGAATCCAAATGTCTTTCAAAATAAACTGAACTTCCCCCTTATTATTTTTCCCATAACAACCAATAATATTTAGCAAATAATATTGTCAATGGATAGTCATGTTTCAAGTAAAATATATTTCTGATAAAGACTGGACATCTATCAAATAATACAAAGAGATAAGTCTTGAATAATTGAAAATAGACTTTGGATTCATGAACAAATTTTGCTATTTGTCATATCACTGAAGGGGTAGAAGACAAAAGAAAAGCTTTGTAGAAAGATATTTTTCCCCTCTTAACACTCCTTTAGTGGAGATTTCACTGTTAGTTGTGTTTGTCCAACATATGGAATGAATTTTTCACTCATTTCATATTTTCTAATGAAAAGTAAATCTAGCTCCAATTAATAGAGATATAGCTTACACAATGAAGTGTCTAAATAATTTGGTCTTATAAAATAAGCAGTACTCTTCCATAGTTTCTGAGTATAATTTATGTTCTTCATTGTTTCTTCATGCTCATCCCTACTATATTAAAATTCAAACTGAAGAAATACAAAAAAAAATTATTTATTTAAGGCAATGGGGTTAAAGTGACTTGCTCAAGGACACCCAGGCAATTATTAAGTGTCTGAGGTCACATTTGAACTCAGGTCCTCTGGACTCCAGGGCTTGTGCTCTATCCACTATGCTGCCCCAGTAGACTTTTTAGAACCCTTGAAAATCAACTAAAAAGCTACTTGAAACAGTTAACAACTTTAACAAAGTAGTAGGAAGTAAAATAAAACCAAATATTAAGCATTTATATATATAACCAGCAAAGCCCCAAAAAAGATTTTAAGTAATTGTAAACAGCATAAAATATTTGGGAATTTATCTCCCAAGACAAACCCAGAAACTATGTGAACAAAATTATAAAACACTTTTCAGGCAAATTAAGCTGTATCTAAACAATTATAAAAACATAAATTGCTCATAGGTAGGCAAAGTAAAAACACTTATACATAAATTCGATTACTTATTCAATGCCATACAAATCAAACAAACAATTTTACAGAGCTAAAAGATACTAACAAAATTCATCCTGTGCTACAAAAGATCAAGAATATTGAGGGAATTAATGGGGAAAAAATGCAAAGAAAGGTGACCTAGCTGTATCAAATCTAAAACTATATTATAAAGCAGCAATTATCAAAACTGAGTGGTAATGGCTAAGAAGTAAAGAATTGGATCTTTGAACAAGATTAGTTACAAAAGATACAGTGGTAAATACCTTTAGTAGTCTACAGTTTGATATACACAAAGACTATAGTTTCTGGGATAAGAACTCACTATCTGACAAAAAAAAAAACTGCTGGAAACCTGGAAAATAGTATGGCAAACTAAGCATAGATCCACATTTCACACCTAATACCAAAAATAAGGTGGAAATGAGAACACAATTTAGACATAAGGGGTGATACCATAGGCTAATTAGGAGAAAAAGAAATAGTCTATCTGGCCCATCTGTGGATAGCAGTGAAGTTTATGACAAAACAAGAGTTAGAGAACATTATAAATAGCAAAATGGGTGGTTTTGGCTTCATTAAATTAAAAAGGTTTGTGCAAACAAAACCAATACAATCAAAATTAGAAGAAATGTAGAAAGCTGGGAAACAATTTTCACAACTTGTTTTCTGATAAGGGATTCTTTTTTTTTCCCTTTTCATTGAGTTTTTTCTTTATTTTTAAATTTATTTTCATCCAAATGCACATGCATCATATTTTTAAGTTACAAAATTTCCTTCTACCCTCCCTTCCCACTCCACTTCTCTCAGCGGCAAATAGTCAGGTTAGCATTGTATATACATATTTTGATAAACTTACATAGAGATTAGTTGTTTTCAGTATGAGGAATTAGTATTAAGGGAAAGAGATACATAAGAGATAATTTTTATAAAGTATTCATCAGATTCTGATGGGTTGTTTTTCTTTTTGGGTGTATACCTTGCTTTGTTTTGTTTTCTTTTGTTTTTCTTCCTCTGGTTGGGGATAACATAGTCCATAGCTGGTCTAATACAGTCCTAGCTCTCTGAACTGCTGAGAGTTGCTGCTTCCATCAAGGTGGTTCATATCACAATATTGTTGTTGATGTGTACATTGTTCTCTTGCTTCTACTCCCTAAGCTCAGTTTCAGATTCCATAAGTCATTCCATGCTTCTCTAGAATCTGATCATTTATGGTTTCTCATGGAACAATAGTATTCCATAGTATTCATATACCATAACTTGTTTAGCCATTCCTCAATTGATGGGCATCCCCTCAATTTTCAATTCTTTGTCACTATAAAAAAGGGCTACTATAAGGGGCATCTAGAGCATCAGACCTGGAGTGAAAAAGACCTGAGTTCAAATCCGACCTCAGACACTTAAATGATTGTCTAGCTGTGTGACCTTGGGAAAGTTGCTTAACCCCATTGCCTTGTTTAAAAAAGGGGGGCTGCTATGATATTTTGGAACATGTAGAAATTTTCTCTTTTTTATAATTTCTTCTGAACATAGATCTAGAATTGAAAATGCTAGTTTTATGCTCTTTGGGCATAGTTCCATATTGCTCTCCAGAAAAGTTGTATCCATTCACAATTCCATCAGCAATGTATCACTGTCTCAGTACAAAATTGACCATTTTCCCTTTTTTCTCATCTTGGTCAACCTGATAGGTGTGAAGTGAAACCTCACTGTTGTTATAATTTGCATTTCTCTAATCAATAATGATGTGGAGCATTTTTCATATAATTATATAAAGCTTTAATTTCTTCTTTTGAAAATTAACTGCTTATATTGTTTGACCATTTATCAATTGGGGAATGACTTATGATCTTATAAATTTGATGCAATTCTCTATATATTTTAGAAATGAAACCTTTATCAGAATTCCTAGTTGTGAAGATTGTTTCCCAGATTTCTACTTTCCTTCTAATTTTGACAGCATTGATTTTATTAGTGGAAAAACTTTTCAATTTGATATACTCAAAATCATTCATTTTGCAGTTTATAATGTGTCTAATTCATGTTTGGTCATAAATGTATCCCCTTTTCATAGATCTGATAGAGTATTTCTTGGTCAATTAATTTATCTATGATGTCACTCTTTATGTCTAAATCCTATACCCATTTGGACCTTATTTTGGTATAGGATGTGAAATATGGGTCTATGCCAAGTTTTTGCCACACTATTTTCCATTTTTTTCCCAACAATTTTTATCAAATTGAGAGTTCTTATCCCAGAAGCTGATGTCTTTGGGTTTGTCAAATAATAGATTGCTGTAGTCATTTATTGCAACTTCTTTTGAACCTATCCTAATCCACTGATCTACTACTACATTTTTAACCAATACAAGGCAGTTTTGATGACTGTGGCTTTATAGTTTTAGTTCTGGTAGAGCTAGGCCAACTTCCTTTACTTTTTTTTTCCCCTTTAGTTCCCTTGTTATTCTTACCCTTTTGTAACTCCATATAAATTTTTTTAGTATTTTTTCTAGCTTGGTAAAGTAGTTTTTTAGTAGTTGCATTGGTATGGCACAGAATGTCATTTAATTTGAATAAAATTGTCATTTTTATTATATTAACACTACCTAACCTTGAGCATTTGACATTTTCCCAATTACTTAGATCTGACATTATTTGAGTGAGAAGTGCTTTATAATTGTCTTCATACAGTTTCTGCGCTGTCTTGGGGGTTTCATTTCTAAAATATGTGGAGAACTGAATAAAAAGTATAAGAATTATAAGTCATTCTCCAACTGATAAATGGTCAAAGGATACAAACAGGCAATTTTCAGATGAAGTAATTAAAACTTTCTAGAATTATTTGAAAAAATGCTCCAATGTCATTAGTGATCAGAGAAATGCTAATTAACGCAACTCTGAGGTACCACCTCATATGTATCAGATTGGATAAGAAGTCAAAAAAGGAAAGTTAACATTGTTAGATAGGATATGTGAAAACTGAAACACTAATGCATTGTTTGGTGGAGTTGTGAACTGATCTATCCAATGTGGAGAACAATTTGGAATTATGTCCAAAAGGCAATATAACTGTACATACCTTTTGAGACAGTGTTACTATTTCTAGGTATCTATCCCATAGAGATCACAAAAAGGGGGGGGGGGGGGACCTGTTTGTACAAAAAATATTTATAGCAGCTTTTCTTGATGTGGCAAAGAATTGGAAATTGAGGGAATGCCTATAAATTGGAGAATGGCTGAAGAAGTTATGGCATATGGACTTGAAAGATTATTATTGTCTGTAAGAAATCATGAATGTCTGTACTTCAGTCAAGCATGGAAAAATTTGTATGACTGAAGTAAGCAGAGCTAGGAAAACATTGTACACATTAATGGCCACATTATGAGCTGGATCAACTATGATAGATCCAGTTCTTTTCAGCAATTTAGTGATTAAAGACAATCCTGAGAGTCCTGGTATGAAAAAAATGACATTGACATTCAGAAAAAAAGAAAAGTACAAAATAACCATGGAGTTTGAATGCAGAACAAATCATATTATGTTCACTTTTAAAAATTTGCTTTATGTTTTTTTCTTTCTTGTTCTTTCTCCCTCCCACCTTAGTCCTAATTCCTCTTTTTTTACAACATGACTAATATGGAAATATGTTAAACCCTGTTATACATTTACAATTTTAAAAAATTATTTTCTAAAGCTAAAAATTATAATGATATTTATCTTGAAGAATAAAAGATCAAAAATAGAAATAATAATTAATTAAAAATTCATAGGTGACTTAGCTGCATCAGATCTAAAATGATATTAAAAAGAGCCCAGGAGGGATGGGAATTCAGGGAAGCCTGGATAGATTTTCATGAACTGATGCTGAGCGAGATGAGTGGAACCAAAAGAACATTGTACACCCTAACAGCAACATGGGGGTAATGATCAACCTTGATGGACTTACTCATACCAACAGGGCAACAATCAGGGATAATTTTGGGTTATCTGGAATGCCAACTGTATCTTGAGGAAGAATTGTGGAGTTTGAACAAGGACCAAAGACTATTTACCTTTAATTTTTTAAAAAAGGTTATCTTATTATGTAATTTTGCTAGATCTCATACTTTATGTTTCTTCCTTGAGGATGTGATTTCTCTCTCATCACATTCAACTTGGATCAATGGATACCATGGAAACAATGTAAAGACTGACAGACTACCTTTTGAGGGGGGTTGGATGGAGGGGAGCAAGATTGTGGGGAAAATTATAAAATTCAAAGATAAAAAAAATCTTAAAAAAGTAACAGTCATCAAAACTATTTGGTACTGGCTAAGGAATAGAGTGGTGGATCAGTGTCATAGGTTAGGTTCACATGGCATAATAATTAAAAACTATAATAATCTACTGTCTGATAAACCCAAGACATCTTCTTTTGGGATACGAACTCATCATTTAACAAAAATAGGAAAATCGCAGAAACTAGCATAGTCCAAAATCTTACATTCTATTACAAGATAATGGTGATACCACAAGTCCATTAGAAGAGAAAGGAAAAGTTTACCTAAAAGATCTATGTACAGGAGATTTATTTAGGATCAAAGAAAAGATAGAGAACATTATGAAATATAAAATGGGTAATTTCAATTATATTACATTAAATTGCTTTTTTGCACAAACAAAACCTTTGCAACCAAGATTAGAAGGAATGTACAATGCTGGGACTATTATTTTCACTTTTTTAAATCATTTTTTTTTGTTTCTTCTTTCTTGTGTTTTTTCCCCTAATGATCTGTTTCTTGTTTTATAGAAGGACTCATATGAAGATAATTATAACATGTCTGTAGATGTATAACCCATATTAGATTACTTGCTATTTTATGGAAAAAGCAAGTGAAATGTGAGAGGGAGAAAATTTTACAAAATATGAGTGTTGAAAACTATCTTTACATATAATTGGAAGATTATATAAATAAAAAACAATCAAATAATATTTTTGTAAAAAAGAAAAAGCAATTGAAGTATGTTTTAATGGAAAGAATACAGAATTTTCTGTCAGAGGCTCTGAGTTCAAATCTTGCTTTTTTGTACTTCCTCTTTGTATGAACCTAGGCAAGGAACTTAACTTTTTTAATGCTTAGTTTTTCTGTTTGGAAAAATGAAGGCATTATTTTGGATGATCCTTAAGGATACTGCCAGTTCTAGATTTGATGAATTGATAGCTGTTTAAATGGGTAGCAGGGATGAAACATGCCAGACAAAATTTCTACTTGTCTTTATTTTATATAATAAGATTTATGAACTAAAGGCATGAAAAAGGATGAATGTTGAAAAGTATCTTTGCATGTAATTGGAAAAAATTAAAAAGTGAGTGTAGTAAGATTATAGCTTTAGTAGTCAATATATTTTGGGTCTTGATTTCTTGGACTCATTTATATTACATTACCATGACAATGAAAACATTATCTTTATTCTCTTTGCTTCCAAAGCAAAACAGATATTAAATAGCTTCAAAAATAAATTATGAGTGAAAGAAAAATAGTTATGATCACAATTTTGTCAGATATATATATGTATATATATACATATATATATATATATATATATATAATTAAAGAAGGCTACATCCATCCATGTGATGAGGAATGTGGCAATCTCTATGTTAGCAAATGGTCCAAAGTAATCCTAGGATGATTCATACATGTCCAGATAAACCACATTACATATATAGAAACTGCTCTTTGACCTTTAGAGCATTTGAGGATATACTCACCAGGAAAAACAAAAAACAATAAAAAAAAAAGACCAAAGGATTTGAACAATGTTGGAATATGTTTTAAGCATAAATCTTGAATGTTTTCTAGACTAATGGATTCAATTTCCTATTCCACAAAAGTATTTCTCTTTCCATAATCCATCCAATATTAACTATTTCCCAATTATTTCATTTTTGTTCATTTGAGAGTTATTAGAGAGAGACTTGGAGTTGTTTTAATTTGCATTTCCCTGCTTAATGTTTTGGAGTAATGTTAAAAGCAAAAGTTAATAAATTGTAATTCTTCTTTTAAAAACTGTTAATTTCTATCCTTTGGTCATTTTTAACAGGGAAATGGTTCTTGATCTTGTACATCTGTATTAAGTCAAGAACAGAACTCCATGGTATATCTGAGTTTAAAGGGTATGACATGGATGAGCATGAGCACAGAAAGTTGATAAAGAGTAATAATGATATGGTGAAGGAGAATCTGGAGAGTGATATCCTAAAAAGCTAGAGAGAAGAATGTATCAAGATGATGAGGGTGATCAATAGTGTCAAAAGCTTCAGTGCATTTGAGGAGAGTGAAGATTGAGAAAAATCATTGAATTTTACATAGAAGAGATCACTAAGGGGAAGCAAAGTGATGCAGTAGATAGGGAATGGCTCTAAAGTCAGGAGGACCTGAGTTCAAATCCAGCTCAGATATTAGACATTTAGTAGCTGTGTGACCCTAGGCAAATTACTTAACCCTGAATGTCTCACAAAAATAGAAAAGAAAAAAGAAAGAAAGAAGAGATCATTAGTAACTGGGAAAAGCAGTTTGTTGTAAAGTCAAGACTTAAAGTTGTATTGTAAGTGAGTAAGAGAGTAAGAGGAGAGAAAATAGAGGTAGCACTTATAGATGACCTTTCCAAGCTACAAAGGCTTCAGAGTCATAGGATGATAGCAGGTATGGAAAGATCAAGCAAGGATTTTTTGTTATTGTTGGGTTTTTTGGTTTGTTATTTTAGGATGGACATATTTGTAGGTAATAGAAGAATGAACCAGTAGAGGAAGGGATTGAAGAAAAAGTGACAGATTAGGAAATAAAAAAAGAGCAATATCTTGGAAAAGCCAGCATAGAATAAAACCATTATTCTTTTGTTTACAGTGGTCAGTTCAGTGGGGACGGGATTGGGTAATGAGTACAATTTTGATTATGTGGAATTTAATATCTCTACAGAACATCCAATTTGAAATGTCTAATAGGAAGCAGAGATGACTAGAGGTAAGCAGAGAGGTAAAGGCCAGGTAAGTAGATTGGAGGCTCATAAGCACAGAGATGATAATTGATTCCGTGGATCTTATAAGATAGCTAAATGAAATAACTTAAAGTAAAGAAAGAAAAGGGCCCTATATGGACCTCTAACTGTGAAACACTCAACAGTTGACAAGAGTCAACTGGATGAAGAATATTTACCAAAGAAGACTGAGGAGAGGTCAAATAGGTAAGAGAAAAACCAAGAGTGGTGTAATGGAAATAGAGAGAATAGAGTATCAAATGGTAGGGGTGTTTGGCAGTGTCAAAAACTTCAGAATGATCAAGAAGAAAGATGATTAAGAAAGACAATTAGATTTGGTAATTAAAATTGTTAATTACCCCAGACCAGCAGAGGCAGCAGCCAGAGCAGCTGCAGCCTGCACCCTCTCCCGCCCGCCCGCCCTCCGCCGCCCTCCACCCGCCCCAGGGTCGCTCTCCGCCCCCCGCCTCCCCCCTTCCCTTTCCCGCCCTCTCCCCATTTTCCCTTCACTCGCCTCGCGCCCGAAGTTTTTGGCTTCCACTCCCGCCAGTGACCAAAGACTTGACCACTTTACAAAGTCCAAATCCCCAGAACACTGCTCGACATGGACACCAGTGTGATTGAAGGTTGGATTAAATGTCACTCTCACCATTCGGCTACTTATGCATGGAAAGGAAGTTGGAAGCATTATTGGAAAGAAAGGAGAATCGGTCAAGAAGATGCGTGAAGAGAGTGGTGCGCGTATCCACATCTCAGAAGGGAATTGTCCCGAGAGAATAATTAGTCTGGCTGGACCTACCAATGCCATCTTTAAAGCTTTTGCTATGATCATTGACAAACTGGAAGAGGACATCAGCAGCTCTATGACCAATAGTACAGCTGCCAGTAGACCCCCAGTCACCCTGAGGCTTGTGGTCCCTGCTAGCCAGTGTGGCTCTCTCATTGCAAAAGGAGGATGCAAGATCAAGGAAATAAGAGAGAGTACAAGGGCTCAGGTCCAGGTGGCAGGGGATATGCTACCAAACTCAACTGAGCGGGCCATCACTATTACTGGCATCCCGCAATCTATCATTGAGTGTGTCAAACAGATCTGCGTGGTCATGTTGGAGACTGTCTCCCAGTCTCCCCCGAAGGGCGTGACCATCCCGTACCGGCCCAAGCCGTCCAGCTCTCCAATCATCTTTGCAGGTGGTCAGGACAGGTACAGCACAGGCAGCGACAGTGCGAGCTTTCCCCACACCACCCCGTCCATGCGCCTCAACCCTGACCTGGAGGGACCACCTCTAGAAGCCTATACCATTCAAGGACAGTATGCCATTCCACAGCCAGATGTGACCAAGCTGCACCAGTTGGCAATGCAACAGTCTCACTTTCCCATTACGCATGGCAACACCGGATTCAGTGCAAGTTTGGATGCATCTGCTCAGACTACTTCTCATGAACTCACCATTCCAAATGACTAAATTGGCTGCATAATCGGGCGTCAAGGCGCCAAAATCAATGAGATTCGTCAGATGTCTGGGGCTCAGATCAAAATTGCCAATCCAGTGGAAGGATCTACTGATAGGCAGGTTACCATCACTGGATCTGCTGCCAGCATTAGCCTGGCCCAGTATCTAATCAATGTCAGGCTTTCCTCGGAGACGGGTGGCATGGGGAGCAGCTAGAACAATGCAGACTCACCCATAACCTCCTTCTGCTGTTCACCACCCATGATCCATCTGTGTAGTTTCTGAACAGTCACCGATTCCAGGTTTTTAATAGTTTGTAAATTTTCAGTTTCTACACAACTTTATCATCTACTCGTGATTTTTTTAATTACAGCGTTTTAATTCCTTTCTCTGTTCAGCGGTTAATGCTGAGGACCATATTTAGTTTTATAAGCTTCTCCCTGGTTTTTTTTTTACTTTTTTGGTTTCTTTTTTGTTTTTGTTTTTGGTTTTTTTTGGGGGGCTCATGAATTTTTTTTCTGTTTTTTTCATTGAAATGTAAGAGTGGAATATTAATACATTTCAGTTTAGTTCTGTAATGTCAGGAATTTTTCAAAAAAAATAAAAGATGGACTGGAGCTTTTTCCTTGTGAATAGAAAAAAATTGTTAATTACTTTTTAGAGGGTACTTAAACTTTAGTAGCACATGGTAATCCCAATACCAAATAACATGTGGATGAATATTCCAGTAAAATAAACACTTTCAATTATGCAATAATAAAAAAATAAATATTTTGAAAACATACAAAATGATGCAACTGGAATAAGTGTTGTATTCAACTTGGAAAACTTCTTTGCACCAAAACACATAAAATTAAAGTCTTAAATATGATATATAGGGAATTGATATAAACAAAGAAAACTGAGTTAAAGACAAGTAGATAAATGAGGCAAGAATATGGAAACAAGCTTCAAAAGAAAAAAACAATTTTTATTCATTTATTGTTTCTTAATAGTATGTTATTTTTTCAATTACATATAAAGTAGTTTAATATTCATTTTTGTAAGATTTTGAATTCCAAATTTTTCTCCTTTTTTCCCCTCCCCTTCCCAAAACTGCAAGCAAGCTGATATAGTTTACACATGTATAATCATATTAAACACATTTCCACATTAGTCGTGCTGTGAAACAAGAATCATAACAAAAGGTAAAAAACATGAGAAAGAAAAAGAACAAAGTTTTAAAAGTGAAAATAGTATGTTTTGATCTGAATGTAGACTGTGTTCTTTCTCTGGATGCAAATGACCTTTTCCATCACAAATCTTTTGGAATTGTCCTGGATCACTATATTGCTAAGAAGAACCAAGTCTATTTTAGTGGATCATCACACAATGTTGCTGCCACTGTGCATAATAAACTATTGGTTCTGCTCAACATCAGTCTCAGTTTATGTAATTCCTTCCAGGTCAAAAGGAACATTTCAAACTTTTAACAGCAACATAACAATTATTTTCCAAATAATTTATAAAATACAACTTAAAACAATTATGAGGTTTCACTTCACATATATCAAATTTGAAAAGAAAAAATGAAAGAAATCAATTTTGTCAATAAGGAGATCAGTTTAATGTATTCATAGTGGAATGGTAAATTTTCAAATCATTCAGGAAAACAATTTGTAATTATGCAAGGAAAACTACTAAATTATTCCTCCCCAGATCACAATAATAAATGTTTGTGTGTTCTATGTGTTTGTATGAGAGTACCATATAAATATTTTAACATTACTTTTTGTGTTAGGAGAAAAAATGATTTGTATGTCAATTGAGGAATAACTAAAGAAACCATAGTAAATGAATAAAGAACTGAAACTGAATCTTCTCTACTAGTTGGCACTATATTTTCAATTTGGAGCCTAAATTATTTTCCCAGAGAGGTCAAATGACTTCCTAGGGCTCCATAGTCAGTGTTTCTCTGACTCTCAGGTAAGTTATGAAGCATTCTCATTACATGAATATAATGGACTAATTTTCCTATATTATATTCAATGAATAATAAACATTAAGATCATATTTTATAATATAATGTTTATATCACGGTATAGACTGAGGGAAGTAGATACAGGCAATTAATCTGCACAAGAACTAGAATAATGTAAATAAAATGACCATTAAAAGACAGGGGAGATGATCAAAAGCAACCAAACTGAACTCTCACAATGTTCCCTCAAGACAACTTTAAAATAAGAACCCAAATCAATTTTAGAGCAGCAGAACCTGGAGAAACATTTTTTTTCCTGACAAAGCCAAATCAGGAGGTGGTCAGGAGAGACTGCAACACTATGATGAGTCTAACCTGAGGAACAGGTGGGAGCAACCTCAGCAGCCAGAGGTAACTGTGATAGTGGCAGTAGGAGCTTTGGGAATTCTCAGGACAGATTTTGAATAGAGATTAGACAACTAATCAGAAAGAGATTATAAGGGCCCCCTATGCTGGCATTGGGAGCAACTTGGAAGTTAGAGGCAATTTTATTGCCCGAAGGTAATCCTGAATCACAGATCTAGGTTAGAGAACAGTGACTATGGTTGTAACAAGGGAGAAGGGATGATGATCACCGTTTTGAGGTAGAGAGCAGCACTACATACTTTTGGCTATGGAAGAACAATTTGGAACTATGTCTAAAGGGTTATAAAACTGTGCACACCTTTTGATAATGACATATCACTACCATTTTTTTCATCAAGGAATTTAAATAAAAGGTAAAAGCACCTATATGTGCAAAAATATTTATGCAAAAATATAGTAGCTCTTTTTATGGGAGCAACAAATTAGAAATTGTAGGAATGCTCATCAATTGAAGAATGACTGAATAAGTTATGGTATAAGATTTTGATGGAGTGCTAGTTTGCAATGACAAATGACAAAGGCTGTGATTTTTGTTTCATTAAAAAACATGACGAAACCTATATGAACTAATCCAGATTGAAATGGGAAGCACTGGGAGATCATTGTGTACTGTAATAGCAATGTTATAATGATTATCAACTGTGAAAGACTTGGCTACTCTGATCAATACACTGATCCAAGATAATTCCAAAGGACTCAGGATGAAATAATGTTATATACCTCCAGAGAGAGAGAACTGATGAACTCTGAGTGCAAATAAAAATATAAATTTTCTCACTTTCTTATTTTTTTTATTTCTTTTGCAATATATATGAAAAATATGGTCTATATAAATACATTTTGCATGATTTCATATGTATAATTGATATCATATTTTTGCTTTCTTAGTGCTTTAAGGATTTTTGGAGGCAGAGAGATACAAGGGTAACTCAAAATTTAAAAAATAAAATAATTAAAAATAAATAAAATTAATTTTTTGAAAAAGGAATGATGAAACATACTTTAGTAATTTATTTTTTCAACTACTGAATCATGCTCATCATATATGCTGTACTACTCATCAGAAAAAAAGTTTTGACAGTGAAAAGACATTTAGCTTCTTATTATTGAAATCAATATCAAATACTTTATATTCTCTTAAGTCAGTGGATCTAGGATTTTAACAACACATATTCATTCAACTTATTTTTCTAGTTTAAACATGGTCTATTTGTGGTTCTCATCATTCCAGAAAATTAGTCAGACAAATTTATACTCTGTTTGTAATCATGTCAACAGTAATTGGGAATCTGGGGTTTGTTGACAAAATGCTATTCCTTGGTTTTCAAAGAAATCCACTATATAGAAAGCATGCCAGCTAGTACTCATCTTCCATAACTAGTACTGCAGAGAGATGGAGAGGGAGAGAAGAAACAAAAGAAAGAATCAGAGGGGAGATTCAGAAGGGAGAGACAGATTCTCACTAGAGTATTAAAGACAAAAGAAAAGGTCTGAGTCTTGACCTTGTGTAAAACAGAATGGGATCTGGACCTTGGTCATTTAGATCATTGGCAGTCTATCCCTGTGGATCAGAAACTGAATACAGTTCATTTGCCTGCTGTGAGGGGACTTGATTTTGAATAGGCCTTTCAAGATTTCAGCCCAGTGGAGTTATGGCAAAATTTTGGAGCTTTTACAGCTGTCAAAGTATTGTTAATGTAATATCAGTAGATACATGATTTATGCACTGGCTCCCCCCAGCACTCATCATGTGCCACCCTAATTTCTTCTATTTTCAAAATTTAACAGTTGTTTTTATTGATAAAAATTAAAAGTTTATTTTAGATTTTACCTTTGATAGCTGCCAGAATTTCTTTTCAGAAAAAAAGAACTAAAAAGAAAAAAAAAGTTCTTCAATGTTTCTTAATCAGCAGAAAGGGACCAGCTGTCAGGCTGCCAGAATTCAGAATTTAGATTAGCTGTGAGCCAGCACTTCTGTTACTCTGCATCTGGGTTGGAAACAAATAACAACCTGTCTTTTGGTTGCTCTCATGTTGTAAGTACATGGGCAGCCAAGGTAATTAACACTCTTAATGATAAGGGCTAGTATTCTACATCTTCATTTGGTTTTCTTTTTTATATCAATTGTTTTGTCCCACTTGGAGAAAATAAGGAGAATCAGTGAAGAAGCAAACAACAAAAAGGGACTTTTCATTTAGGCATCAGCTCAGATGAAATGAATTTATATTCTCAGTTGATTCCTAGATGGAAAATAGATCACAATATTCATAGCTGATAATATCAGTAATTCAACACAAGCTGAAGATAACCCCAGAGCCTAAAGGATGCTGGGATATGAACATCCCAAGTAGAAATTCATTGTTACATATGACTATTAAACTGCCAACCCAAGTTAAGAACTAATAGACCTTAGATTTAGAAAGATTAGATTATCAATATAATAGAAAAAGAAAATGTGAGACATTTTGAAAAAAAATTCTAAGAATTAGAATGTTTCTCCATTATTTGTTTGAACTTCACCTTCTTCTACCCTACTATAGTTTATTATAGGGGAAGATATACAATTGTAAACAGGACTGCCTGTCATGAAATGTGATTCTTCACCTCTGGAAAGATGGATTTCATTATTTTTTTCTACAGCCGTGTTCTTGTGGGAAAATATAAAGCAACTCAAAGATGACCCATTGAAACAAAGTTCCTCTACTGTCAGCTTCACCCTCATCCTTCTTAAATCTGAAGTTTACTTCAATCTTTTGCTCTTTTTTCCTTTTTCTTTAATCAGAGGGGGAAGTTAAAGCTGACAGCTTGCACCGACGTAAGGCACTATTTAAGACAGTAGGCAAGCATTTCTTTACTTTGGGGTGTATTCTCTGTGGTCTCTCTATAAAATTATCCTTGTCCAGGAGCAGTAAGATGTGGCAAACATCAGTTACTGTTGCTCCCCCCACCAACACCCCTTGTCTCCCTTTAGCAAGGGAAAGGGGGGATGGAAAGGGTTCTTTGCTGCTTCAGTCCTCTGAAACAATGGCCAAGACTGACATTGTCTATTCACTGTGGAAGATGGGCTGTCAAGTAAAGCAAGACAAATGTGATGTCCTGGCTGTTTATTTCCTTAGATACTAAGTCAATGAGCTTATTATCACAGCAATTACATTACTAATGTAAACAGATGCTATGAGGAGACAACTAGTTAACAATTAAGTGGTCCCAGAGCACTTGTATTCATTTTTCCTAGAATACTAGACAGGCTACACAACTTTAGAACCCTGAGCATTAGATTTTTGGTCTACAGATTAAAAAACAAATAAACAAGCAAAAATATATATTCTATATTCACTGTGGTTTTTTGGTTTACTCAAAAAGGGTACTTTTCCTTTTTTTGTTTGCATCTATCTCAGTTGCTTCATCTATAAAATAGAACACTGTGTCAAATAATATCCTTATATTTCTAATTTTGATTTAATGGGCTATTAAAATGTGTGGCTAATATAACCACCTATTGGCTAAATCCCGAACAAAAATAATCACATTATCAACTAAAAGAGAGCTTACTTGCCTCCCCCCAACCCCTAATTAAGGACATTCACTTTTATAATGAGGCCTCCCTGATACACTTTTTTAAGAAGAGTATCAAGCTGGATCTCAAGATTCCCAAGAATTCAGATCTTTATCAATATGTTTCACTCAGGTTCTCATGAGGCATAATGTAACATAAAGTGATACTTAGCCTATGCATAGAAAGAATTTGAATCTACCCAATTTGACCCTCCTCTCCTTCAAATCCCCAATTCATCACACACACACACACACACACACACACACACAGAGACAAACACTCTAGTTTAAGGACTTCTGATGAATGAAAGGACAGCCTTTCTCACCCTTTTGATGACCTGTTTTCTTAATACATGTATGACATGTAAGATAGAATGAGGTGGGAAATGAAACTACTAGCCCTTCATCTGAATTTCTTGGGCAGAAGAATTCATTTCACAAGAGTGAAGAAAAAAATGCCACTATTATAATCAGATTCTAATAGCATACAAATGAAAGGAGCCGTCATAGAGAAATGAAAATGAAAGAATACAGCACATTATGTCGGCTCAACATATAGTGTGGAATATTAGTTATCACAAATTTATTTCATAATTAATTAGAAAACACTAAAATTGAAAACAATACATAGAGAGGAACTGCTTCTAGAAATACCCATTAGACTCTTTGCAACCAATTCCAAAAGTATGAATTCTGATTCCAAAGAAGTCTGACAACTGCTGATAATGAATTCATGAAGGTACGCCAAATATACTGAAATTGATGCATATTACCTTGTTGATATGCTAAACATTTCTCCATAGGCAACAGTCATAACACTGACAGTCCACTGATTAATCAGCTTGGTTGGCATTGGTCCAGTTTTGACGAATTACTTTTCTTCCTGAAAACAACAGCTCGACCAACAAATGAAAATAACTCTATTTCTTTGATTTCTACCCAAACATGTCTGGATTGATGAAAGTTATCTTCAGTGCATTTTAAAACTATCATTTTAGGATTCTCCAGTGATAGGCTCAAGAGATTAGAAAAGAAACCTTAATATGAAAAGTAAAGAAAGTGGAAGGATTTTATTGTTGTTGCTGCTACTGTTGTTGAAGTTTTTGAACTTTTACATACAATTCTGATAAAAGAAAATATTTTGTTTATGGAATAATTATATAATATTTTTCAAAACTCTTTTCTATATAAGAAGGGTGGATGCCATAAGAAAATATACATTATTAGAAAGAACTTCCTCTCCTAAACATTAAAGTTTAGTCTAATAATAATGTAACATGCAATTATTTTCTTTTGAGGTAAAAACCATCTTAATTTTCTTAATTTTATCACAAATGGAAACAGGAATAGATTTGAGGTCAGAAGACTTCATTTTTAATTTCAATCCCACTACTTACTAGGTTACCTTGGGAAAATCACCTGAAAATTCTGAGATTCAATTTCCTTGACTATTTAATGAGGGCTGTTGAAACTAAATTTCTAGATGTCCCTTCTAACTCTGTGAAAGGGAGGAAGGAATTTATTATGCAGCTACTTTATGCCAAACACTTTGCTAAGCACTTTACTGATATTATTTCATTTGATCAAAGAATGGAAAAAGGAAGAAAGAATATTAAACTAAATTATCTGGAGAGGGACTTTTATACCTAAAAATTGTTATTATCCTGGGGGCATTCTATACCTCCAACATCTTTCTTCCAGAATTAAAGGCCTCCATTTACGATAATTGGAAGTGATAGGATTGCACAGAATCGAAGAGTTTCAGAATTGGAAGAGACCTAATTGGCTATACAGTCAGATGCATATGTGAGTCATCCAGCCTTTGTTTGAGGACTACTACCTCCTAAGGCACCCCTCTTCATTTTTGGATAGCACCAGTTCTTGGAATGTTTTTCCATATAGCAATACTATTTTTTTCTCTCTGAAACTCCCATTCATTCAGTGTTTCTAGTTTAGCTATATTAGGTTAAGTGCAATAATTGTAATACCTTGACTGTTCAGAGTAGATCTAACAAGTTCTATATCAATATTGTGATAGGTGTTGTTTCGACTCAGATTTTTTTTTAAAATGCATTTCAATATATTGTCAATGTAATTTTCAGTTTTTTAAAAAAAACACCTTTCTCTAATGTTAGTTATTAATAACTATTATCCTTGTTTTGCCAGCATCTATATTTGCCCTTAGAAATACTGCCTTTTGTTATTTTATGAAATAAATTAAAAACCACTATCATAAAGTTAACTTTTCCTTTACTTCTTATGGATATGTATTAATGAGGAATGAAATATTTCCATTTTCCTTAGTGAAAAGTAGGCTTTGCAAAAAAATGAAACAAATGAATTTATACTAATTAAAAGTAAGTAGTCAATAAATTTAGTAATCATATTCATTTTCAATGTTTTGAATACATTTATTTTTTTTAAATATGCTTTTATAGTCTCATTTAAATTTTATATAATTACAAATAAGATGGGTTCAAAACATGAAATAAGAATTAATGAATTTATGAATGAATGAGTGAAAAGACATTTGCTAAGGTCTTATAATGTTCACAGTACTGTTCTAAGCATTGGGGTTTATACAAATGAATAAGTAATGTAGTCTGCTTGCAAGCATCTCACAATCTTATATGAAGAAAATACTTCATAAAAGGTTGGTGATGTAACAGTGGAGCTATGCTTTACCAGGTCTTCTGGTCACAATTTTCACACATATGGGTATGGGTTCATATATTGTATTGTGAATATTGATATATCTGCATATATCCTGATCCCTCTGTGTATATATGTGGGACAGCTATGGCACTCAGTGAATAGAGCCTTGGAATCAGGAGGATGGGAGTCTGAATCCAGACTCAGATACTTGACATTTACTAGTTGTGCAACCTTAGGCAAGTCACTTAACCCTGATTGCCTCCTATCCAGGGCCATCTCCAGTTGTCCTGGTTCATATCTGGTCATTGGACCCAGATAATACTGGAGGGAAAAAGTGAGACTGGAGTCTTTGCACAGCCTCAACTCACTCAAATACAATTCATGTGCTTGTCATGACATCACAACTATGGTCTTCTTCAAGAATGAAGTATAAACAGGATCATGTATAAGTGTAAATACAAAGGACCCAATGAACATATTTGCTACAATTTATTCATATGTAATACTACAAAAATATAGTTCCTGTCTTTGCATTTGTAAAAAGGAGGAAACTCAGGTCTAGTGCATATTTTAGTAAGTTCCAAAGTCAGAATGAAAATGTAAGTACTTCAAATCCAAATTTCCATGCCACAGCATAGTTTATCTGTCCAATATTGAAACTTCCAAAATGTTCCATTGTCACTTATTTTGGGGGAAACACTGTCATATACAGGTCCACTGTTGATCAATTAATTTTCTATGGTAAAATTCTGAAATATTCATCTTCGTAGTTTATAGAGAAATGATTTCATTGAGACAATAAACACTATAAAAATTTGTCAGTGAAATCTATAATCATTCTAATGAGATTTTTAAACTCAAGATAAAAGTAGATTTTTTTTCATAGTGATTATATGGAAGGTTATGGAAAGGATCTCAAAGGATAAAAGTTAGGTATTATTATATACAGTAGTGGAAGGAATATTCACATTAACAAGTTCATGTATTCATAAATAGATTAATGAATCAAAGTAATCTTTTAAGTAGAAGATAGCAATGCTTTGAAAGGAGGAAGAAAATGACTTTACTACTCTCTGACTTTATAAGTACAACACAGTATCATTGCACAAAGCCCCCAGGCAGTGAAACACCAATGCCTGAAATACATTCCTGCCTCATCTCTTATGCATAATTTCCTCTCTTTCAAGGATACTCTGCTCAAGAAACTCTTTCCTAATCCCTGAAACTAGTGCTGTGCTGCCACAACTGCCTTGTATATTATTTAGTGCTGTGTATTTTTTTTTATCCTCTTTATAGTAATTCTTCATGTACTTATTATCTTCCTCTTTATAATGTCCACTCCTTGAAAGAAAGAATTGTTTCAAATCATTGCATTTACATCCTTAGGTTCTGGCAAACTGTAAGTGGTAAATAATATGTTTGTTGCTTGTTTGAAGAAAACAGTCCTCTTTTTTTTTTTTGGTCTGTCCATGCCATGTGCTAGGGTAACAGTCTGATTGAATCTTGGTGACTTGCTGCCATCCATCTCTTTTTATTCTCCCTTTCACTGAGGGCTTCAACATGAATAATGCTCAAGTTAATAATAGAATAATAAATAGCATTTATGATACATTTACAGTTTATATTAATTTATCATACAATCTCATTTTAGCCTCACAGTTCAATAAGAACTGTTATTATTCCCATCTCTGTATTAACACATGAGAAAACAGAGGCTTACAAAAATTGTGACTTTTCCAAGTACACATACTTCTGAAGTGTGATTTAAAGTCTTCTCTTCCTTCAGTCCTGTTGTAACACTCAACCAATTATACTTTACTACTTGTCTAGTTGGGCTACAGAAAGGAAAATCACAATTATTTTCTCTTTAATTTTAAATCATATAATTTAATTTAAATTTAATATTTATATATTATATATGTACTATATCTTCTGGTAGTTTTAATTTGTATGAATGAATTTGTATGAATATTAAATGTAAGTAAGCTTCTGGGGATATGAACTGGGATACCAATGAATTTGCTTTACAAAAAAATAGGATTGAAGTATTTAAGATTCTGTTATTTTATGTATTTCTCATTATTTCCTTTCAAGATCCAGTGTGATATGAGGAAAACAGTGTTGCAACAGGTGTCAGGAGATCTCAGGCAATATCCTAGCTCTGTATTTATAATCTCTGTGACAATAATTGGGTAAGTCACTTTTCATAGAATCATGATTTGAAACTGGAAGAGAACTATCTCTCTTGGCCAAACTCCCACTATGCAGATAAGAAAACTGAGACCCACAGAGGCTCATGGATTTATCCCACACTACATTTGGTGCTGACAGCCTTGATTTATTCCCAATCCAGTTTTCTATTCACTTAATCTCTTTTAACTTCAGTACTTTTCCTTGTTAAAATAGGAGATTCATTTTGTGCTGTCTAGCAAATCTTTTTTTTAAATATTTATTCTCATTTTGTACAAATAATGTTTTTTACATTAATAAAATATTCTTGTTTAAGAGTAAATGAAATACCCCCTCCCCCATAAATATAGACTTGCTTGAGCGATAAAGGGGAGAGAAAAAAATTAAAATAAAAAATAATAGTAATAATTGTAGATATGGCCAGGTGGCGCAATGGATGGAGCACCAGCCCTGGAGCCACGAGCACCCAAGCCCACACCCAGCCCCGTACACCCAACAATCACCCAGCCATGTGACATGCAAGCCACCCAAACCCCATTGCCCTGCAAAAACCAAAAAAAAAAAAGACAAAAAAAGACCCAAAATAAAATAAAATAGTAATAATAGTAGGGGTGGCTAGGTGGCAGACAGAGCATTGGGTCCAAATCCGGCATCAGACACCCAAGGATCACCCTGCTATGTGGCCCCAGGCAGCCACCCAGTCCCATTTGCCCTGCACCCACCCAAAAAATAATAATAATAATAATAATAAAATGTGCTTGAGTCTTTGTTCCAACACCAACAACTCTGTCGAGGGTGGATCACATTCTTTATGATAAGTCCATTGTAAAAGTTACTTCCATATTTTTCCACCATTGCCATTGCTGATAGCAACTCCTTCCTTTCGTATTTCTCCACTACCATGTACTATATTTTCTCTCTCCTTTCACTCTGACTCTGCTGTAGGGTAGCTGAGTAGCACAGCAGACAGATACCGAGCTTGGGGGCCAAGAGGTCCTGAGCCCCCATACCACCCCTTAGGCCCAGCATCCACCTGGCCCTATGGTCCCAGACAGGCCATCCAATCCCAGCCCCTTGCAAGAAGTAAAAAAGAAAATGTGTTATATCTGACCACTCTCCCCCCATGGTCCATCCTCTCCTCCATCACTCACATCCCCCCCTTTCCCCTGTTTCCCCCATATCCTTCTTACTCCAGATGCCTATACCCCATTGAGTATATATGCTGTTTCCTCTCCTAGCCACCTCTGATGAGAGTAAAGGTTCCCTCATTCTCCTTTGTCTTCCCCCCTTCCATATCATTGCAATAGCTCATTGTAATAAAGAAAAATCTTATTATATGAAATATCTTGGCCTATTCCCCCTCTCCTTTTTCTTTCTCCCATTACATTTCCCTTTTTTTCCATTGACTCCATTTTTACACCATATTTTATTTTTGAATCTAGCTTTCTCCTGTGCTTCAACTATAAAAGCTCCTTCTACCTACTCTATTAACTGAGAAGGTTCATATGAGTATTATCAGTGTCATTTTTCTATACAGAAATACATGCAGTTCATCATTATTAAGTCCCTCATATTTTCCCCTTCTCCTCCAATCTCTATCCTTCACCTGAGTCCTGTATCTGAAGATCAAACCTTCTGTTCAGCTCTGGTCATTCCAGCAGGAACATTTGAAATTCCCTTGGTTCACTGAAAGTCCATCTTTTTCCCTGGAAGAGGATATTCAGCCTTGCTGGGTAGTTCATTCTTGGCTTCATTCTAAGCTATTTTGCCTTCCGGTATATTATATTTAAGTCCTATGAGCTTCCAATGTAGTTGCTGCTAAGTCCTGTGTGATCCTGACTGCAGCTCCATGATATTTGAACTGTATCCTTTTGGCTGCTTGTAATATTTTCTCCTTGACTTGGCAGTTCTGGAACTTGGCTATCATATTCCTAGGGGTTGGTTTTTTGGGATCTCTTTCTCGGGGGGATCGGTGGATTCTCTCCATTTCTATTTTGCCCTCTGCTTCTAGAATATCAGGGCAATTTTCCTGTAGTAATTCTTTGAAAATGATGTCAAGGCTCTTTTCCTGATCATGACTTTCAGGTATTCCAATAATTTTCAAATTATTTTTCCTAAGTCTGTTTTCCATATCAGTTGTTTTTCCAATGAGATATTTTACATTTTCTTCTAATTTTTCATTTTTTTGGTTTTGAAATATTGATTCCTGATTTCTGGTAAATTCATCAATCTCCCTGAATTCTATTCTTTGTCTGAAGGATTTGTTCTCCTCAGAGAGTTTTCTTATCTCTTTTTCCATCTGGCCAATTTTTCTTTTTAAAGCATTCTTCTCCTCAATAACTTTTTGAACTCTTATCCATTTGACCTAAGCTGGTTTTAGCATGCTATTTTCTTCAGCTACTCTTTGGATTTCCTTGGCTCTGCTGCTGACTTCATTTTCATGTTTTTCCTGCATCTCTCTCATTCCTTTTTCCAGTTTTTCTTCTAACTCCCTCATTTGATTTTCAAAGTCTTTTTTGAGCTCTGTCATAGCCTGAGCCCAATTTCTGTTTTTCTTGGAGTCTTTAGATGCAGGAGCTTGTGCTTCCTCATCTTCAGACTGAGTATTTTGATCCTTCTTGGGCTCATTTGCAAAATATCTCTCAATGATGTTCCTCTTTTTTTCTGGTTGCTCATTTTCCCACCCTGAGCCTGGTTTTGGGGTGCTTCCTGAGCTTTTGGGACACCCCCACAAGGGTCTCAGTGTGTGAGGCTCTGTCCTCCCTCTTGGTCTGTGAATGACCATAAGCGCCACCCCCTGCCACGGGGCTGAGGTGGGGGGCCCCTCCTGTTCTATGGGGAGGCCTAGACTGTGATTAGGATCTGAATATGGTCAGAACCCCAGAGTCCTATTCCAGGGGCAGAACTCAGTAGGCTCTCTCTCTTTCACTCCCCTCCCTAGGTTCAATGGGCTCATGCCCTGGGGATCTCCACTGTTCTGGCCGAGCTGCTCGCTGTGTGCCCTGAGGGCTAGGCTCCACGTGCTCACTCTGGCAGAAGTCCCCCGCTGTTCCCCCACTTTGTGCCCGGTGCTCCCCAGGGTGCAGCTCAGGAGACTCCCCCACTGCTGTGAGCCCGGCTCCCAGCGCCCTGGGGCTGCCTCTGGGAGGCTGAAGTTCTTTTACTCTGGCTGGTGCCCCCCTCCCACCAGGGGAGCAAAGACTTTCTGCTCTTTTCCAGGTTACCTTGAGTAGGAGAACTGCCTCATTGGGTCCCTCTGTGGGTTCTGTCTCTCGAAAGTTTAGTTAGAGTCCTTAGCTTATGAGTTTTATGAGAGAGCACCTAAGACAGGATCCTTTCTTGTTGCCAACTTGGCTCCGCCCTCACAAATCTTTTATCAAAAAAGATAAACCTTATAGAAATGTAACAATTTTTATTTCTATTGTGCTTATGCATATGTTGGAATTCAAATATTAGCATCCATCCATTAGCTGCTTTATCCAGAATATAATATTTGTCTCCTACTATTAGAATTTTAGATCAGGTCATCCTTGCCAAACACAAATTATGGGGAGTAGATGCCAGGAAAGGAGCAAAGAAGTTTCTCCTTTAACCACAATCAGCAAATATTTGTTTCTCAAACCTAGGAGAGAGAATATTTATGATTCTATTTATTTAATGGCATTGTGGATAGAGACACCAGCACAGCTGACTGACACTGGCTATGTGACCCTTGATAGTCTTTTAACTTCTCAGGGCTATAGGCAGCTCACTCTAGCTAAATGGAAGAGGAAAGTACTGAGCTGTATTGGAAGAGAAGTTCTCATTTAGGAGTTTCTCATGTCAATAAACCACAGGTCCTATTCTCATACTTAACTAGCAAAACACATACGTCTAAGAATTTCCATCTGAGAAAAAAGGAATTTCTTAACTATTTATATTGTCATAACTTGTTAAAGCATTTTGACTCAAATTACTAATAAATCTGTTTCAAATAGTATACCTAATTGCCTTTGTAGTCACAGCTCAACTTTACTGAGGAAAATGAAGGTCATTAACTTTGTCTTCTCCCTCTATCAAAATAAGTCATATTGCCTTATTGAGGCAAATAATAGAAAAAAATATTTTCTATCTCTGAAAAATGGCCCTAGGTGGAAGAAAGAGCCCAGAAAATAGATTTGGTTGAATGAAGGGAAATCAGAGGATTGGGTTCCTATTCCACTCTAAAATTTTCCACTTTGACTCTTCCATCAAAAATATAGATAAGCCCATAGACTGATACATCTCCCTCCTTTCATTATAAAATTATAAATTCATTGTAGAGTATAAATTAAGGGTCATCCTTTGCAATTTTATTTTATGACCTGGGACTAAATGTTGCCTAAAATATCTGTGATGAGTGGTCATTCAGCCTCTGATAGAATCCCTTCAATGATGTGGTGTTTATGACAGTAAGAAATATCTCATTACATTCTGGGACATATTTAATTATTAGGAAAAATCTTTAATTACATTTCTCTAGACAATTGATAGAGTAAAATCTTCCTAACTCTGATAGCTGGTCACATGGAGTAACTGACATATAAGGCCATAAAATATACAATTGAAGACCCTTATGTATGCTGATGAGAAAACTTAATCAAACTGAACTTGAATCCTGCCTAAAGTCTATGATGCCATTAAGGTGTCTGTGTGTGTGTGTGTGTGTGTGTGTCTGTGTGTGTCTGTCTATGTATACATATACATATATATATATATATATATATATATATATATTTAGTCTTAATTTGAACTTAAGATAAGTAGTTGTTTACTTATGTGATTCTTTATTAAAACCCTATTTGAAACAATTTGGTTGAAGAATATTCAGGAAATTTTCTCAGTTTAAATGATAGAAGGAGAAAGGTGATGTAGAAGATAAAATAATCTTTATCATTGTTGGCATAATACAAACTTCAGAGTCCCTTTACCCAGTTCTGTCAAATGTTTGATTTAATACCATTAGTGCCTTTCTCTTCAAGTCCTCTAAAACAATTTAAACCCTGAAAATTTCAGTGTGACAATGAGTGAAATCATTTGAGTTTTGCAAATTTTCATTTCAACACCTATCCCTTTTCAATTATTACTATAATCTTTACTCTAAATTATTTATTGGTAAATAGGATTTACTTCCCCCCCCTTCATTTCTTTGAAAGATTATTTTGTTACTCTTTAAAATTTCTTTCTAGTTTTCCTAATCATATCTAGCATCATTTGAAGGAAATAAAATAAAGATGAATTCACTATTAATAATTATTAACAATTACCTTATTTTTTAAACATATATATGAATCATATTCATATATATATATATATACACAGGAAACAAAATGTCTCAAACTATTAATATTATTAGAAAACAACAGAAGAGTTGTCTTTCTACTCTTCTGTTGTTTTCTAATAATATTAACAGTTTGAGACATCTTGTTTTCTTGTCTTCAACTCATTATATATATATATATATATATATATTTAAATTCATGCATGACTGCATTGAGCATCATAAATCAAAATTGTTTGTTATCACTTCAGCTATCCAATGTGCTATTGACCAATGATAAATGAGCCTCCAGGCTCCCTACTGTGTGTGCTCTATTCATGACCATTCAAATTGTTTGTCTAGCTATGCTTATCTCAGGATAACATCCTTAAAAACTTGCAGGTGTGGAAGACTTAAAGAAGTTGCCAACTAAGGTTAGTCTTGGATACATTCACTAGGTTTGCATTTGTTCTCAGAACAAACACCTACCAACTAGGTTTTGTCCTGATGCATTTTCTTATATCAGCAATTTGATACCATTTAAAATCTGAATCAAGTAAACACTGATTTTATAAATAACTCAAGCTAATTTATAAATAAGATCCAGACCTATATTTAGTAAGAAAACAATGATCTCATACCATATGCCTTGATTATTACTTTTTATGATTATTAAAAATTATTATTAATAGTTGGGGAAATATTAGGTTGGGATGTGTATACCTAGCTTTTCCTATGAGTACTAATTATGTTTCATGTGTCTTTTTATGTGACACAGAAGGGAAATGGTAGGGTCTGGTGGAATGGGTCATTGGTACTGATTTAGTTGATCACAAACAACTCTAGGACTTTAAATTTTGACTTTAACTGATTTAAATGGGAAATTCAATAAAGTTTAAGAAATTTTATAGTTATTAGGAAAACAACTCTTTTTGCTCTAACAATTTTGGTACAGGTATCATTTATTTTACACTAAAATTTACAAGTTTATTTCCCTACCCACAAAGATACCATCCCAAAACTCAGTAGCGCATGGTGACTACTTCTCTCCAAAAATCTTGTTAGACACACAAGAGACCACACTATAGAAAACAGTCCAGTCAAAAAGAAGACATTTTATATTTTTTAAATGTGATAAAATTTTACATAACCATCTGGGTGGAAAAAATATGAAATTTATTCCTTATAATGTTTTAATTCCATAAATTTAGCCTAGTAATAAGTTTTTCTAACTATCAGGTCTATCTGTTAATTTATAATGAATAATTTTTTATCTCTTGATAGGGCTAACTTTGAGTTCATTTAAGTTATACGGCAGGTTGGATGACTTGAAAATATTTTTAAAATACTTTTGTAGGATCAAGACTATTTGTTTTCTACTTGGCTTTCCCATTGTTGTTTGGTCTTATGTGCTACTCAATGAGAGCCTAACTTCACAATGTACAACATAAGAAAACAAACACTTCACATTTCAAATAGATATCATAAATGAATCATTCTGACTTCATGTCAAGCAGGACTATATGAAATTTGGTTGTCTCCACCAAATTTGGCTCCCAGCTGTGATATGTCAAAATGAATAGAAACAAGTAATTGTATTCACCCCTTAAAATCAAGCTCCCCTCTGACATTTTGTATTAACATTACCCAAAAGCAGACCTATTTGTCATAGAAATGCATCACTATTTGGCTCTTTTGATTCCAAACCTTCAAAATGTTGTGATGTGTGTGTGTGTGTGTGTGTGTGTGTGTGTGTGTGTGTGTGTGTGTGTGTGTCTATGTGTGTTCGCATGGATAAGTCAGAGGAAGTTTGGGCTACAAAAATCTGCTGTGCTTATACTATTCAATGAATGGGAGATTTTTCTAATTCCCAACCAGAGAATTTTGAATGAGAAAAAGCAAACCTTTAAAAGAAAATTGGAAAAAAAATTTAACCCATTGTTAATAAGAGAGATGGTTTTCTATCATTAAAATAATTCCGGATTAGGACAGAAATAAAATTTAGGATACCATATAATTGAGTTAATTTTAAATTGATGTCAACAAAACAGAAGTTCCTAAAGACATTTTGATGCCTGTTAAACTATGTATCTTGACACAATGAAGGCACAGTACTCATTGTGTTAAAACAGCTCTGTCACCTACTGAAAAAGATTAAGCTAAGTAAAATGTGACCTGTACACAGCACTAGGATAAGAAATGGAACTCCTTTCTCCATTATAGGTTAATAAGTTAACAAGTCTTTATTAAAAGTAATTATCATTTGGGAAGACATGATGTGACAGTAGAATAGTTAGACCAATCTAAAATTGAACAGTATATTTTTTCTTAAAGAAAAGTATTTTCTAGGTGTCACCTTTTCTAGGATATTATTCTAAGATTGCATTTTCTTTTTAAATCAAGTATTAGCAAATCCTCTTTCTGAAAGATTATCTAGATATCTTATTTTGGGGGGAGGCAAATTGTTTAACTAAACAACTTCCAAAGTTATGGTATTTTAAGTTCTAGTCCTTACTTTATAAAGAACTTTAAAAATAGTTACTGAGAGACAAAATTCTTTAGTAAATGCGATTATGGAGATGAGCTTGTTGACAAAATTCACATAAATGAAAACACTTTTCCCCATCCTGCTTTTTACTCTAAAGAAACCCTGGTTAGTAAAATAACTGTTGAAAAATACTATATAAAATATATTAAAAGCTGTAAGTATTAAATTGAAATGTCAAACAGTTATTTTTTAAAAGTTGTCTTATAGTCTGCCTATTAAGCAAAAGTAGGATTATTTAGATTTCTTTATAACATTTCTCGCTTAAACTCATAACAATTTCATCCTCTCTTGCTAGGTTTAATCCGCCCTCCATGTTTTCTATTTCTTGAAGTCCAGGATGATTTTGGTACTGATGGTAACATGTGGTGTACAGTTCCCATTTCATTTGTTAATGTTTTTAAAAATCTTGATCAATGTTTCTGGAACGTTGTAATTCTGAAATTTTTCAATCCCAGCTACCTGCTTCTATATACAATAGTGTGTTAGAAGATAATACCTAAACACACACACACACACACACACACACACACACACACACACACAGACATATTTTTACAAAAAAAAAAGAAGCAAGCTCTCTCATTTAGACTGACACAAATTATTCTTATACGAATCACCTCTTGCAAATAACTGCACCATATCCTGGGCCCTTCCCCCAATTCCTGCCTTTTCTTCTTGTCCACTTTGGGTAGCCTAGCCCTGCCCCTTGCCCAGTTCCTTCTTTCCAAAACAATGGAATCTGAGAGCATAAAGCAGATCACTTTGACTGAAGGATGCTAACAGTCAGGTCTTTTCAAGTTGATGGGAAGTAGCAGCACTTGAACAGGACATGGCTGGTTTGCTAGTTCCTGACAACAAACTGCTTGCTCGGCAGTGCATTCAGGGCCAGTGTAAGGCTATTGTCCAGATCCATGCTGCCTTTCCCTGGGCTAGCTCCTGGCTTCTATGACTGGGCAACTGTATTGGGAAAGCTAACCGAGCAGAAAGGGCCCCCCCTGTTCTGTGATTTCTCACATTTAATTACCTGATTTCCCTTTCCTGCGGTCAGGGAGAAAATGGAATTACATCACGCACCATGTAGCTTTGGAAAAGCATTGATTGTTTCTAATAGAGCCACTGGTGACAGGCACAATAGAAGGATTCCTTGTTTCACATAGGATATTAGATTCTCCAAACAAGTGTGAGTATTCCTGGTCTAAAGATTGTCAATAGGCAACAAAAGGGACCAGATTTCTGTGGTGTCACCCTTAGCACCTCAGAAAAAGAAAATCTTTATTTGGCCTCTCTTGTCTGACTCTGTCTCTGGCCCTCTTCAAGTACCTCCAGAGAGATGGAAACACATTCTGTCATCAACTCTTTAAATGGAGGTTTGTCTCTTTTTTCCTCTTCATGTCAGTTTAAAAAAAAACTTTCAAAATTTGTGCAGCTGCACACTTCTTTTCTTCTGAAAACAGTCAACTTGTGATATCTTGTAGATTGGAAGAATGAGGATCTGTGTCTGAATGCTAATGTCATAGAAGGAGATATAGTAGTTTCAGTATGCTTTAACCAAGAGGAAATAACATTATAAATCTGCCTACAAATGAATCAGATGTGGGGCATGAAATGGAGTCAATCTGATTGACCATAGTCCATCTAGTTAGTAGACCCATGAAACAGATTCCTAGAAGTCTTGATTCTCCTTCTTACAGAAGGTGAATAAATGCAGCTGTATTCAATCATAGTCTATTAGGTTTGGAACAAATCTAAAGGATCACAGGATCACTTAGAAAATTGCATGGGATGTTCAAGACATCAAGAAAAATAAAAGGTCCCCCTTCCCTAGTTTTACCATAGAGGAGAATAAGACTCAGAGAGTTTAAATAAGCTCATCCAGGACACCCAGAGAAGGAACTGGCAGATAAACGTAACTTCTGACTCCATATCTATCATTATTTCTACTGTGCCCTCATTTTATAGATTAGAACAACATAGCCCTAAAAGATAAATGTTATAACCAGAATTGCACAGAAAGTTAGTTGCAAAGTCAAGAAAGGTATCCCTGATCCTCTGGTTTTCACAGTCAATTATTCTGCATGATATATATTACTTTTCTTAGATCTATGGATCATAGCTAGATACGTGCAAATTGGAATGGCATTAAATTAGAGAGATTCATTTAGCCCCTTTCCTTTTTGCCAGAGCCCACTTTCCTGGGCACTATCTCTATAACACATGGTAATAATCATTACTTGATCAGTCTCTTGTTTTAACTACATGTGTGTATATGATACATGTTATAATAGGCGTAAGTATAAGCATATACATGCAATGTGATTATATGTGTAAATATACTATAAACTATATATATTCACATTTGATAAACAACTATGCATATATGTGTGCATAGAATGGATTTCTTTATATAATTAAGTAAAAACCTTGATCAAGTGTATTGTTTTGTTGTTGAAACCAGTAACTGAAAATTAACAACTTCTAAATAATTTCTTAATAAACTGAATTATAAACATTAATAAGAATTTCATCTCTACCTATCAATGATTTAGAAGATGAAACCCAGGGAGTTGCCTGAGCTCTATACTATATAGTAAATGTGTGTTATGTAATATATAATTATATAAAATACATTTTATAATTAATAAAATATTGTTTTTATATCACTTCATATAATATATATTCTGTATTTAACATTACAGTATAAAATGTATCTGTGCTCTGAATATTGTAATTTCATGCATATAATTATACAAGGTGGCCAGCTCTATTGGTTGTTGTCCTCTCTATAGTAAAGTTTGAACTTTCCACTTCTTTACTCATTCATCTGCATCTCACCTCTTATTGCCTTAGTTCCTTCCCTTTCCAGCATTCTTTTGTGGTTCTGTTTTTCCCTTTCCCATACCCCATTAGATTTAAAAGAGGCATTTAACATTCTTCTGGCAAAGTAGATAGAGTTTGGGACCTGGAGTCAGGAAGACTTATTTTTCTACGTTCAAATCTGACCTCGGATACTCATTAGTGTGAATGACTCTGGGCAAGTAACTTTAACCTATTCCTCATCTTTAAATAAGCTGGAGAAGGAAAGGATAAACCACTCAATGGGGTCACAGAGAGTTGGATGGCAAGACTGAAATGTAAATATGTAAATATATCTATATACACACACACACACATATATGTCTATATATTTATGGACATATATGGGTGTGTTTAAAAATGACTTATTATGTAAGCATTAAGCCAAAGTCTTTTTGCTAAAACAAGACTGAGAGTTTAAGCAAAAACAATTTCTTAAGATATTTTACATTGCCTATCTAAGGTTTTTACCTTGAACATAGGGATTAGTGAAATTAAGGTCTATATCAGAATCACTTGCTTTATCAACAAAAACTGAGAATTAGAAAATAGCTGAATGCCCTTTTGTCCATTGACTTTGCAAGTCATTTAATTAGGTGATTAAGTCATTAAAGTGATATGTGCATTTGAAAAGACCTAACTAAGCCACCTAAAGAAGAAAAGATAAAGACCTAAATCTTACTTCTCCCTACTCTCCCCAACACAGAAAATGTAATTAATCCATTTAAATTTTCTAAGAACTGAGGAGGCAGAGGCAGAAGCAGACAGCAGACAGACAGACAGAAAGACACAGACACACACACACACAGATACACACAGACTCATTCACAGACAGCCCAGTCAGGCACACAGTGGCAGAGATAGAGAGAGAGAGAGAGAGAGAGAGAGAGAGAGAGAGAGAGAGAGAGAGAGAGACAGAGAGAGAGACAGAGACAGAGACAGAGACAGAGACAGAGAGACAGAGAGAGACAGGGAGGGAGGGAGAGAGAGAGAGAGAGAGAGAGACAGAGAGAGACAGAGAGACAGAGAGACAGAGAGAGACAGGGAGGGAGGGGGAGAGAGAGAGAGAGACAGAGACAGAGACAGAGAGACAGAGACAGAGAGACAGAGAGACAGAGAGAGACAGGGAGGGAGGGAGGGAGAGAGAGAGAGAGAGAGAGAGAGAGAGAGACAGAGAGAGAGGCAGGGAGGGAGAGAGAGACAGAGAGACAGGGAGGAAGAGAGGGAGAGGGGGGAGACAACAGAGAGGGGGAGAGAGGACAGAGAGGAGGAGAGAGGACAGAGAGAGAGAAGCAGAATAGCTTTTGTTTTCAGGGATAAAATGTTTATTGTAGTAAGCATTGAATCCTGTACACATCTACAATAGGTAAACAAATACAATCCACCTAAAAGTAAATGAAAGGTCAGTAAGCATAATAATGGAAAACCAATTCTTTTTGACCCCAAGGCACCTCTGCTTTCCCCATCACCCTCCAGGTAGACACACTCCTTTATACCTGAGGCCCTTGTTCATTCTAGTCTTAAATGGAAATCCAAGTCAGACACTGATTCTAGGCTGCTGTAGGCCATCTTTAGCAAGGTGCCAGAGTGGTTTGCCCACTCACCGTGGGCATTCCCCAGTTACCATCATTACTAGGAAGTGTTAATATAAGTTAATACAAAACCAGGGGGTCAGCAAATGGACACAACCAGTAGAGCAAGAAATAGAATACCAGGATACAAATTTTTTAAAAAGTCTGCCCCTTTCCATAATGTGTGACTGTTGTAGATGTCAGTGATTAAATAAATTGACTTTATTTAGAGAGTGGTAACAGGGCATGTCTTAAGCAAAAACAAAAAAAAAAAAACCACTCAAGTATAAAACCCAGAATAAAAGATTTATTCAGAATAGCTTAAAAAAATTAGTTATTTATGGCAATGGGGTTAAGTGACTTGCCCAAGGTCACACAGCTAGGCAATTATTAAGCCTCTGAGGTCAAATTTGAAAGCAGGTCCTCCTGACTCTAGTTCTAGTGCTCTGTCCCCTGCTTCACCTAGCTCCCCCATAATATCTTTTGAGAAACAGAAAATCTCTTTGAAAAGCACAAGCCTGATAAAGACCTCCCCCCCCCTTTATTTTCTAAATGTTTGTTTTGCTTTGCTTTTCCCCCTCCCATTAGTCAAAAGAGGTCAAAGGGGGCAGTTATGACTGCAGTTTTGCATTTAGGGATTTGCCTATCAGATACTTTGACTTAGACTGTAATCAATAGCCATTTGATGTGGGCCCTATTGGATTATCTTTTATCTTTGTAAAAGAGGAGGTGAGTTTTGTTTGTTTGTCTTTCTTCATCCCTGCCATTCTACCCTGTTCTTTAGTAAAGCCATATTCAAAGTCTTTTAGGGAAGAGCTGCTTCCCAGAATTATCCTCTGACATGGCACATTCAATCTTGTTGACTCTTATGTTTGGAAATATACTTTGGAAGTGGTGTTCCTTGGTTAGAGGTAAAGCCACATTCATGATTTCTGATTCCCTAGAAATGTTATGAAAGTGAATTATATTATGGACCACATTTTTAGATCAGGAGATTCCCATGATTTGAAATTTCATTTCTTTTTCACATAATTAATAATATATATTTAAAAAATAAAATAAATACACATACACAAGTAGGTAAAGTGACAAAACACTAAAGTAAGGCACAAAACTTGAGTCATGAAGCCTATATATATATATACATATATATATATATATATATATATATATATATATTCTTTACCAAAAATCCTACCATATTACTTCATCATGCCAAAAAAAAGTAACTTTTTTTAAAGGCTTTCCAAAGATGTAAAACATTTGGATATAAACCCTATGAGTCTAAGGACTTATCTCTTTCAAGCAGAAGAGAGGATGATTACCTGAAAGTTGGAGATAGAAAGGGTGATAGATCATTTCACCCAAAGGAATTTACAAAGACTCCTCAGGAGATATGAAGGATTATAATCTGTAATAAAAATAATAACTTTAACAAATTTTAAATTCTCAATCAATGGAATTTAACTACCCAGTTTACTGGACCAGTGAGTGCAAATTCAATAAAAAAGACAACCTTTGTCCCTAAGGAGCTTAAATGATAATTAATCCAAGTAAATATAAAATAAATAAAAGGTACATTAGAGGGGTAGGAAGAAAGACTAACAACTAAAAAAAACATATAGAGGAGAAGGCAGAAGAACTTTAAAGAGAGAGAAATGATTTTCTGAATAAGGAGAACCATTGTTTAATGGGAGAAACAGGACTGTATGCATGCAAATAACAAATGGAAAAAACTTTGCATTCCAGAAGCACTAACAAATCCTGAGTCAGGGCAAACATCCTCAGATATGCTTAGGAATATCAATTTGACCCAGCTGCGTTGTTTTGGTGGTGATGGTTTTCCTTATGCAAAGAAGAGCAATGATGTCATCAAGCATTATCTTGACTCTTGAGTGAATATGACTTGGATTTAAGTAATACAGAGTAATGATGATGATGATGATGATGATCATGATGATGCTGATGTTTGTCCTTCATTCTCGAAAAAGACCATGACATCAGGGAGGTGATGCCATGAAAAGCTCATGAATTGGTTTTTAGTGAGAGTTCTGTGATAAGTCACTAGCCTCACTTTCTCATCCAGAGACATCTGGATCTAGTGGCCAAACATGAATCATGATGACTGGAGATGGCCCTGGATGTGGGACAATCAGGGTTAAGTGACACAGCTAGTAAGAGTCAAGTGTCTGAGTTCAGAGTTGAACTCAGGTCCTCCTGACTCCAAGGCCAGTGTACTATCCACTGCACCACCTAGCTGCCCTAATGTAGAGTAGTCCAAAGTCATCAACCTCACTTTCTTCCAGTCATTTCACATGGAAAGACAGAAGATAAGATGACTGTCAATGACTGGGCATGGGTGGATAACCTTGGTGTCTTCTTCAATGTCTGACCGAGCTCTACGCACTACACAGCACCTGTTTCAGATAACTTATGGTCCTTGGTCTAAGTTGTTTTCATCTGTTCATTCTTCATATGCATAGGGTAGATACTTCTCTCAATTAACCAATGATTTGAGGCCTATTGGTTTCCTTCAACCTAGTTTAACCTGTCAGTAGAGATGGTTTAGCAGGGTGTGGCCTCTGAGCAAGCAGGTGTGAGCTAGATGAAGGTGGACACCAAAGTGAATGAATCTGAAAAGGATTTGACAGACTTTTTATATGGGAGATGCTAATTATCCCTGAGCATCACAAACTATGTGAACATGCATTGTAGAAGGATGAAACAGGATACAGAATGATTTTCTTAGAAGCTATCATAACAGGCCTAGATTGGAGGTTAAAGAATCACAGTCTTGCTGTGAAAAGGTGACAGAGGAATGCAAGACATACTGTAGAATCAACAGAATTTGGTAAATGGGACATGAAAAAAGAGAAACAAGTTTCTTGATTCTTCACATGGTGAGGTTCTAAGTACTGGGGACTTAGAAAAAGAGGTAAACTTAGAAAGGAAGTCCCATCTTGTAAATGCTAAGGTCAAATTACTTATAGGACATCCAGATAAGATAACTTAGCTAGTGATGTAGCATTGAGATCAGGCTACATATATAAGATATAAGGCTACATAAGTGGATTAAAGAACCATTTAAAGATAATTGATAATTGAATTCATGAGAACTGATGAAATCACAAAGAGAGATAATTGTGCCAGATACTTTTGAAATGTCAGCAGAGATTAGAACTCAGAAAAGGCAATTTGACTTCACAATAAGAGAACACTGGTTACCTTTGAGTGAAGGTTGTAGTAAGAGATATGGTCAAGGCAGCTAAGTGGTGTAGTGGCCCTGGAGTAAGGAGGACCCGAGTTCAAATCCAGCCTCAGACACTAATAATTACCTAGTGACTTTAGGCAAGTCACTTAATCTCATTGCCTTGTAAAAATAAACAAACAAAAACAGTCAAAAAATGGTCAATGAGTTGAGGAGGAAATGGAGTCAAGATGTATTTTTTTCCTAAGAATTTGACTATAAGAAGGGGAGATAATGTCTGAAAATGTGATAACGTTATAGTGTACACATCACCCTGCTATACACAGAATGTTGGTGGATTCAATTATGAATTTAATTTACTAGGAAAATCTCATTTTACTCCAGGCATGAAGATGTTTGTATGTGTGTGTATGTATGCATGTATATAGATATTTATATATGTGCAGATATAAATAAATATACACATATGCAGATTCATGCACATATCTCTATCTACCTATCTATACCTATATCAATATCAATATCAATATCAATATCAATATATATATATAATGATAAAACACTTTCTCCCTACCTCCTTACCCTTACAAGAGTAATTGCATTTCAGGGATTTGAATAATGAATTTCAAATGGTCATTGTTTTTTCTTAAACTTTCCTTTCATTTTTTCCTCAAGATAAATTAAAGCAAATTAATCTTTTGAAACCTATTTTCTTTTGTTTTTAAGTTGTTATCTAATATTTAGTAGTACAGGCACTCAGTTTATGATTTTAAAAAAATCAGAAAGCTTAGCTCCAAATCGTATTATGTTATTTATAATATGTGTGAAGTTGGATAAGATACTATATTTTCTGAGGCTGCAGTTCTTTTTTTCTTTTATTTTTTTGCGGGGCAATGGGGTTAAGTGACTTCCCCAAGTACATACAACTAGTAAATATCAAGTCCCTGAGGTCACATTTAAACTCAGGTCTGGCTGGTATTTTTTATCTGTAAAATGATGGAATCTGGATTATGTGACTTCTAAAATCACTGCTAGCTCTAAATCTTAGCATCTTATGAAATAAACAATGAAATTCTTAGGTCAAGATTTATTGAGATTAAAAGTTTGAGTATACAAGTCTTACACTAGGTGAATGATGTTTTTAAGTTTAGGTTTCCCATAGATAATTGACAAAAACACAATCATTGTAGCATATTTTCAAGTTTTATTATACTAATTTTTATAAAAATAGAAATATTAAAATTGTTTGAACTGCTTGATTAAAAACTTTATTCAAAAGAAATTTATATGGTGATCTTTAAAGAAATATGAATATCTTTAAAAAGTTGCAAAATCCACAACAGAATGTTTCTTAAAAGTTATTTCAAGTATTTGTATTACTTAATTATATCATAGGTTTTAGAGCTTCTAGCAGGAAAGTTTTGATTACCTATCAATATTTCATCCTGAGAAGTCTGCCATATTTGCCTTGATAAATTGTCTACTTTGAGTTCCTATTTTTCTTTTTCTTTGTGATCAATCAGGAAAAAAAGGATGAGTGGGAGAAAGGGGGGCTATCTGAAGTTACTACTTTGTGTAAAATATCCTTTTATTGCCCTATCAGAAGGGATTTTCCTTTTTCTCTACCTGATTAACTTGCTCTAAGCTTTTTATATTCTTTTTTTTCCCCCATTGATATATTCAGATGACATGGTCAATGAAAATGAAGGATTGTGGAGGAAACCTAAAGTCTCTTGTCTTCCAAGAGCAATCTCTCAGAATTGCTTATTCTCCACTTCACTTCTGGTACTAAATCTTAAACTGAAGAACCCTATAATGTAACTCTTTGATCAATAGACTGAAAAGTTCCAAAATGGATTTTTTATTTTTCTTGTGTTATGTAATTTGTTTTTGAGAAGTAAAAAGTAAACAAGTATAACTTTATTACTCTCATATTGCTTAAAATCTTACTCAGACATTTTTTGAGTATGTAGAAACATTCCTTAAAACCTCATTTATATTTTATGATTACATTATACCAATTGACTTATTCTGTGACCACCTCAATTGAGATGTTTGAAATTTCTATGATTATATTTACTGAAGTGAGCAAAAAAATTTGTGCTGTTCTACATTGATTAAAAAAAATCTTACCAACTCTAAAATCTATCAAGCAATATATTTTATTTAATTATTGACTTAATTAAAAACATAATTATTAAGGGCCATTAGGCAGTTCCCCTCCTTCTATAACATTACTCTATTACTTTTTGCCCAAGGCCTTTTTGTTTCTCTCTTGAAAGGAAATACCTTTCCAGGCACAATGGAAGTAAGATGATTTGAGACTATGCTATATGTCTGTCACTTCCTCTAGGAGATAATTTTTCCTCCCTCAGTAACACTAATTCTCAAGGTAGAGTAAGTGAGATAGTATACTTTAGAATATTATCCCTTCAGCCATATTCACTTTTCTCCCATAACTTTCTATATGAGTATCAATGTCTTAGAATATAGTACTTTATGTCATACTGTACATTGACCAAACTTCATTTTGGGATTTCTTTAATAGAACTTTTTCATTATTATCATGGAACACATATTAAGGGTTCAATAAAAGTCTGAGAAAAGGGGAAAGTTTGGGACTGAAGAAACCTTAATAAAAATTTTCAAGATAGGATAATGTAATAATAATAATTCTAGTAGTAATAATAATAACAACAAAAGGAATATTATTGTTATTATTATTAATTATTATCATTCACATTTTGTTGAGGAGAACACAGAAGTTGGAAGAGATTAAATGATTTGCCTAGGGTCACACAGCCAGTTAGTGTTTGAAGTCAGATTTAAGTTGGGTCATTTCAATTCCAATGCACTCTCTATCTTACCACCCAGATATGTGGTTATATACATTATATATTTTAATTTTATGCTTTTCATTAGAGATGTCCAAATATTTTATTTCTCAATTACTATTTCTTATGAATGTATACTTATGAGTAATCAAAGAACTACTATTACTTATTCACTACTTTTAAAAGTAAGTAGGGGAGAAAAATAATAATAATTATCAAAAGGAACTAAACTGACTTAAAGACAGTTAGAACATTTAACTGTCTTTAAGTTAATATTTTGTAACATTAGGGAAAGTATATGTAGACTATATATGAAAGCAAACATTCTTTTTTTGAGATTCTTTTCTGCTCTGGACTCGATATCTTTAGTGTTTGGGTTGGTAGCTAGTATATCTTAGTAATAGCTCACAGTAAAGGATATATGTAAGGTGGAACATATGAACTTCTCAATACATTAAAAGCTCATATCAGAAATGAAAATTGTAAAGCAAAGTGCCATTATATTTTGTTGACAGCAACTTCATCAGTTTCCTACCAAAATGTGAGACTCAGTTCTGTACTGAGAACTCATCTTATTCTTTTTTCCATTTAAGCACAGGTATCACTGACATAATCTGGAAAACACCACATGGGTCAAGAGGTACTTGAACTGCTTAAATGCAACAAATATTGTGCCTTGCTTTTTATTTTTATAAGAAATAAAGACAGGACACTGTTTTTTTAAAGTGGGTATTTTAAGCACTCTATTTTTCCCTTTGTTGTTTTAAGATTCATTTATAAAATGAATAAATATTTTATAAAATAGTTTCTTCCAAATCTAGTGTGTTTTAAGATATTATCTCTCTTTGGGGTTAGGGTATTTGGAATATTCATTCCAAAATTAAAATTTATTCCTATTTTTCTCCTTGGAATGAAAAACAAAAATTTAAGTTACTTTTCTAAGTATGACTGCAAATCACATAGACTAATTACAGTTCTTAATAAGC
This sequence comes from Macrotis lagotis, assembly GCF_037893015.1. Lineage (NCBI taxonomy): Eukaryota > Metazoa > Chordata > Mammalia > Peramelemorphia > Peramelidae > Macrotis > Macrotis lagotis. Next base: position 336,535,746 of record NC_133666.1, read on the forward strand.
CTAATTATACTTGGTCTTTCTATGGTCCCATACTCAATAGATAAGAAGCCTAACCATGTCAAAATGAGGCAAAATCAAGATGATTAAAAGTCTAGTTTGGAATTGTTAATGTCTAATTTATTTTTGGAATAATATGCATTCGACAAAATGTAAAAAAATACTTGTCAAAGAAAAATAAGCAAACATGTTATGGATTTGAAGACTAAAAGTTTTCAGAGAAGCAAAAAGCTAAATGTATTTAGTCATACAAGGAAATTCATTTTCTTTTTCATTTATTTTCTTAAAATCCCAGATTGATAAAACAATAGTTAAATTAATGATTCAATGAAGCATATTACCAAAATCTCCTTGTTTATTGCTAAGAAAATAAGTTACTTTTTTTTTCCAAAATAAATGCTAGGGGCAGTTATGTGGCAGAGTGGATAGAGCACTAGTCCTGGAACCAGGAGGTCCTCAGTTCAAATGTGGCCTCAGACACTTAATACTTGCTTAGTTGTCATTGGGCAAGTCACTTAACCCCATTGCCTTATAAAAAAAAATCGAAATTAAATGCTAACTTCAAACTAAAATGTAAATCATATCTTATCACATTTACTTGAAACTAATGACTGGTATCAGTGATTATCCATCTATCTTTCTATCTATCTATCCACCCACCCATATATCTATCCATCCATCCATCAGTCCATCCTTCCATCCATCTATCTAGTACTAAAGATATGATTTCATTGTTTTAGAGATCTCCAAAAAGAGACATTTCTTAAAGACCTCATTTCCTTGATCACAGAGAGGATAATGTAATTCCCATAAAATATCATACTGTGTTTATATAAATATGCATATAAACATATAATTACTTGCAATGATTACACATATATGTAATTAGGTTTATTTGTACACACACTTGTGTGTGTTTGTGCTTGAATGTGTGTAGAGAATATGTCTGTTGGGGAGAGTATTCACAGAATCTCAGAATTTAAAAGTTGGAGAATGCTTAATAATCATGCAGTCGAAGCCATCACTAAAAAGAATCTCCACTAGAATATACCTAACAAATGGCAATTCACCTTTTTTGAAGGCTTCTAGGCATAGAGAATCCATTACATCAAAAGCAATGCATTCTACCACTGGACATCTTTTAAAGGTCTTCTATTGAAGGTCTTACGATGAATCACTTCTTTTTAGAATGATCTTAGTGATTTAAACTCTTTCTGAAGAAAGTTCCATTTTTCCTTCATCCTTTTCAAGGTAAAGCCCTTTAAATTTTTCAGGACATCTTACAAACCACTCCAGTACCTTCACCAGGAAACCTCAAATGAAATAAAAAAGATTCAGACAAGACTAAAACAACTGAACAACATTCATTTGCACCTGTGATTGTTTTCAGAATTAGGAAGAAGTTATGTGATTTGAATAATCGGGAAAGCTTGTTTTGTGTCCAAGATATATTTTCAGGTAACACAAATCCCTTTTTGGTTGTTACCAAGTCTATAAATAGTGCCCACTTCAGCACCCCTAAGCAAAAAACCACTAATAAATTTGATCCTTTGTTTCTTGCTTGGATATTTACCGAATTTATCTCATAAACTTTTCCCTCAAAGCATACACCTGGTCCCTACACTTTTTCCTTTAGGGATACTACATTATTTCTACAAATTCTGAAGTATTGGAAAGACACACTTCTTGATTCCCTTCTCTTTCATGAGAGATAACAACCTTTGCTTGTAACATCGATAATGGAACTGAGCATTATTCAACAATAGGAAAACTTCCAACTTGTTTCATGATCATCTGACCTGGATTGGCAGGTTCATAGATATTATGTGAAATATAGGAATATCTCAGGAGTTTTGAAAGAAAAAAAAATGACCAGGCCTTGGATAACAGCATAACCAGGTTAGTCTTTTTACTCTTAGTTGGATTAAGATTTGTGAAAATAGCAACACCTTTCCCTCTACATAGCATTAGCTTCCATCCTACCACCACCATCACCTCAACTGTATCTCCAATTGTATGGATCTTGGTCTCAGAAATATGATCCCAATGCCTCTTTTCACTACTGGAATTTCAGAGATACAATGTATATTCCCCAGATTTCAATGTTTAGTTGCCAGGATCTTGAAGCAATCCCACTATTGTTCATGCAACCGTAACAACAAAAATCATTTTAACCTCTACAATTTATTCCATGAATCCCTGTTGGTAACTTATTGTCAATTTAGACTTTCTGTACTTTGTTCCTATAATATGATTGGGATTTTGGATGTTTAATATCAAACACTGATTTCTTGTGTTCCAATTTCTTTAATGGCTGCAGCTGGAATAGCTGAAAATAAAATTGAATTAGTATTAGAAATGGGAAATAGGTGGAATGTCTCAGGAAACATATTTAGTGTGTGTGTGTGTGTGTGTGTGTGTGTGTGTGTGTGTGTGTGTGTTGTATGAATGTGTGTATATACCTGCATTTGTGTGTATATGTGGACAATACATCCTCTGGAATACTATCTTCCATAAACTTATATTCGAGAGTTGTGTTGCCCATTAATAATCAGAAAATGGATTGAAATATTTCTAATTAATAATATTTCCTAAGAAGGTATAGTAAGAACTATTGGTTCTAGATACTCCATTCATAACTGTCAGATTTGTGAAAATAGCATACTTATCCACAAATAATTAACAACGTCTATGGGAAGAGTGAGCTCAAACTTGGAGTAAAATAGCAATGATACATTAGATGTGTTCATATATATGTATGTATATATAGACACACATGTACACTCAGTATACATACAGATATATGTTTGTGCTTGCTGCTGTAGCTTAAATCCACCCTATGGTTGCTTTTCTATTGCTAATCTCCTTGAAGAAGCTTCCTCCTGAAGCAGTTTTTTAAATAGATGATTACAATATTCATGTCTTTAATGTGTATCTTTGCTGCTGACCATGGGCATCATCAATTACTCATCAAATAACTGATAATTTGACAAACAAGGAAGAGAAGAAAATTTCCATTTAATTTAAGGAAGTATTCACATACTTCACATTACAGGAATTTACTAAGATCCTTGACATTTTGTCTAGGTGTTGTTAATATATTCTTAGATTTGTCTCTTTGCCTTGATTGATTTCCCATGCTTTCTTTTAATATAACTGAACTGTTTATTTAAAATTATCCTAGGGGTGGCTAGGTGGCGCAGGGGATAAAGCACCGGCCCTGGAGTCAGGAGTACCTGGGTTCAAATTCGGTCCCAGACACTTAATAATTACCTAGCTGTGTGGCCTTGGGCAAGCCACTTAACCCCATCTGCCTTGCAAAAACCTAAAAAAATTATCCTGGTGATTTTTAATGATTAAAATATTTTTAATTATCAAATGAATAGAGAGGTAGGTCAGCATAGAGTAAAATTTCACATTATCATTGAATAGTTACTTCTAGATTTAGAATGGAAAAAGAATAACAATGGGGGAATGCTAATCTCGTGATCTTCACTCACAGAATCAAATTATTACATGTATAAAGAAGCAAAATCATTTGTCTTCCATCCTAAAAATGTGAGTGCATTTCTGTGTTCATATGCATAAGATAAATCTATATCTATATCTATCCATCTACATTTTGATGCAGTGGAGACCATTTTGTGTTAATTTTCTTTCCCACTTTCCCACCTCTCTCCCCCAAAAACAAAATCAAAAATCTTTGTCTGCATATAATAATGCTTGATATATATGATTCCTAGGCAACATTGCATGAGGTAGAAAATGTGGTATTAAAAGGCTAGAAAGAGGTATCAAAACATATGGTCCAATCCTGTACTGCTTGATTTGAGCTGTAAGGTCAAGGAAAATCCTTTTTCTTGTCCAGACAAAAAAAATCTCAAGAACTTTATAATGTGATATCCAGACCAGGCCCATAGCACAGATTTTTTTTCTTGGCTAAAAGGGCTAGTGATGCCACCTGCTGACCAATGTAAGAACTATAAGAGGAATGGCGTAGAAATAATTCATAAAGTGAAACTTATAGAAAAACCATATGATGTATAGTAAGTGAGGAAGAAAAAGAAACACTTGCTAGGTATTGTAGGTTTTGTGTGTGTGTGTGTGTGTGTGTGTGTGTGTGTGTGTGTGTGTGTGCTCTCACCTGTATTTGACTGAACTGAACTATATAAGTCTGTACCTGGCTGCAGGTGTCAATTTATAACTTCAAGTGAATGTGATTGTACAAGTCCCTGAAGAAAGTTTCCTTATGGGTGGATGTCAGTATTTTCCATGAGTTCATTGAAGGCTTTCATTTATGTTATTTTACCTGTAAATACAAATTCTTTGACTTTTGTAAAATGTAAGTTTGCCATAGGGAATTAGTGGCAATATTCTGGGTGGTGTCCATTTAGAAATGTCCTACATTTTCTTGTGGAAACAATGAGCCAGAAAAAATAAGAAATCTACAAAAGAATACTCAGACCCTTCTTGTTTTTGAGCCAGAAAAAAAAAAACTCTCTAAAAGTATACTCAGATTCTTCTTGTCTAATTTTGACATGAGGGATATATAAATATATTCATATTCAATGAAATTTCATTTTTTACAGTATAGGGAACTATAAAAAGATTAAATATTCAGACCAAATGTTGAATACCAGATGAAATCAACAATGACTTTAGATACATACATATACATATATATTTTGTGTGTGTGTGTGTGTGTGTGTGTGTGTGTGTGTGTGTGTTTTATTCAGGAATATCTTTTCAAAATGCTATTTCCTGGATCTTAAAGTTTGCTACTTTTAAATGGTTCTGTCTTTGTTAGAGAGAATTTTACAATTCTATGCAGCATCCTTGAAATATTTTGCTATGTAAGAATCTTCTTTTACTTTGCCCATTCAAATTTGGTTGATTTTTGCTTATGACCTTATATCTAAAAGCCATAGTAAATGAGTTCACAATTTATATGTGTGTGTGTGTGTGTGTGTATGTGTTTGCATATATGCAGTTGCCTCTCTACCCATAAACTTTTTATTCTCAGAATAAACACACACACAAACATACAAACACACACAAACACACAGCATTATCCATTATCCATTTTATTTGGCTCCAATACTTCTGCAACCCAGTTCTCTGAAAAACTAATTAGGTTTCTCATCTTCGACTCTTTTATAGAATTCCAAAAGTATGATGGTCTTTGTTGAAATTTGATTCTCCAAAGTACTGCTCCTTTTATATAAATGTTTTCCTCTTCATGGCAGCAGAGTTTTTGAAAGGACTTCTTTTTTTTTATCAGCCTGTCTGGAAGTTCCTTTTATTACTTTTATTTTGTTTTGTTTTGTTTTTTGAGAAGTACTCATTACAGTCCTATCAATACCTTGAATACCCAAGATATTAGATTTTACAGAGCAAGCACCAGTATCAAAGCTGGGTGAGTCTGACATTAATCATGTGCTTTCAATAACTTTAGTATTCTTAAGTAGTATCTTTATGCCAAAATTTGGGACTTGATGGAAATCAATCAGAATTTCCATAGGATAATGACTGCTTATGAGATTCATTACTTTCAAAGACCTCAAGGAACCAGACACTTTTCTTGATAAACATCTCATTGAGAATAAATGTAGTTCTTTGGTAGCTCACCCAACCAATCCAACATATTAGAGTAGTGCTTCTTGTTGAGCCATAGTAATCCTATTGAACTATTATTTATTTAATTAATTCAAGATATACTGATATCCTAAGAAATAGTTACCTTTTTTTCCTTTCCAAGTAATTCTTCCTTCATATACAATGGTTATTTATTCTAAGATTCAAGTACTGTCTTCTAGAGAGTCCAGAATGCAATGTTTCAGGCTTAGTTTCATTGCTTTTGTTTATGTATGTGTTCATAAAAGAAAGTGAACCAAAATGCTTATATTTTAGAAGTAGTTAGCAATAATGTTTGTTAAAAAAAATGACCTCATTGAAGTCAGAAAGAGATCAAGAAAGTTCATTCACCCTGATGATTGTACATTAGGGCTATCTCTGAGAGGGGGGTGTCAGTGGGGGACCAAGGATAGTTAGCCACATACCATTATCTAAACTCAAATTTTTCTTATACTCTATAGTATTCCTCAATTAATATATCAATAGCAATGGTATTAAAAGATGCAGATAAATCACTAATCACCCATTATAGTCAATGGAGAAGGGGACTAGCAAATTACCTTTGGGGAAATGTGCAAATGTAACATGTCAGAAAATAGAAAATTGCAATCACACATTCTTAAAGAAAATATAAAATAACTTTCATTTTGTTAGGTCTAAAATGTAATGTATTTGAATAAATAATCCAACATTTTTGTACTAGAAAAAACAAATATAAAATAAAAATGACAGAATAATAGTATGGGGGAAGTCCAATATAGAATAACTTAGGTGACAGTTGTTAAAGTACTGACATTTTGATTTGTACTTCAGTATTATTATACATCATTTATTTTTATAGATTAATAAAATATAATGTAAGACTGTTTTTTTCTATTCTATAAAATATCAATTATTTCAAATTATTAAAAATAGGACTGGAATTAAAGTTATTTCTTTAATTTATGTCATCAGAATTTTTGGAAGCAAAATGGGATCAAATATTGTTTTAGGAATAGATTCTAGAATATGGTTATTCAATTATCCATTGTTTATTAAATCAATCAGTCAGTCAATAAATCACAATTAAATGTCTGCTTTGATCCAGACACCATATCATGTGCTAGGGATAGAAAGATAGGCCCTCTACTGACAGAATTCACAATCTAATGAAAACACAAAAAGCAGATAAATGTGTACAACTAATCTAAATGCAAGATTAAAAGGAAATAATTAAAAATGGGAAGGTAATAAAATAAAGTGGGATTAGAAAAATTTTTCTGTAAAATTGTGGTGACAAAAATCAAGTAGAAATGGGACCAATAAAACAATAATAAATATCTTTCTAGGTATCTATTGCCTTAGAAGACTACATATTAATATTATAGTTGTTTTATTATGTTTTTATTAGTTTTGTTAACTATTTTCAAATACATGGTAAATGTAACTTGTAGGCTATGGTGTTTCAGAACTCTACAGTAACTTGTAACTGGTGGCTATGTGTTTCAGAACTCTACAGTAGATGATTTTAGTTGAATCTTGTTGAGTATGTTGGGGAAGTCAATTTAAATGTAACTTGTGGGCTATGTGTTTCAGAACTCTACAATAGATGATGAGATTTTAATGGAGTTGGGTTGAGTGTGTTGGGGAAGCCAGTAGACTCAGATGAAAAGGTAGAGCATTCAAAGCTTGGTGGACAGCCAAGGGAAATGCCCAGAGTCAATTTTGTCCCAGAATCCATGCTGTTTGTTAAGAGACACAAAGGGGAAATATGCTACTACTTTGGATGATTTCTCATTTCCTATTTCAATTTTTCCTTAACATAATTAACTTTTAATCAATTGAAGATTTTAATTTTGTATATGAAAAATAATGAATAATATTGAACTTCAAGTTCCACTTTTCAATACAAGAGTAGAAAAATGTCAAGAGAACAGAACAAGAGTAGTAAGAAAAATAAAGTCAAAACAAAACAAAACAAAATAAAATAAGAGTTCACTAGACCCTATGTACAGGCAAGATTAAATATAGTCAAAATTTATAAACAAAGTTTGTTCAAGGTTATTTTCTTCTCTTCTATTAAAGACTCCTTCCTTTCACACAACAATTAGAATGCAGCACTCTCCTAGACATTGAATTCATAAGTTACTAAAACATTAATGTAAATAAGTTGTATATTGTGCTGATTATAGTGAAATTTATATATTTAAAATATAATTTTGGGTGAGGGGGAAAGTTTGGGAGTGGAGGAACTTTAATTTTTTCCATGAAAGAATAATATTGCTAACTCTGTCCACAAGGAAACCTAGCAGTTGGCCCTCTGTACTCAACTTCCACAATGTGTAACATTTAGACTTTTCTGCTATTCCATTTTATTATCTTCAAGCTGTGTAGCTAGCCTGAGAGGAAAATAGCATAATATACTCCTAGCTACAAAATAGAAGTTTATTTTATCAGTTCAAAAGCAGCAGGAAATACACATTGCTGTGCAGCTAGATGGCACAGTACATAGTGTGTCAGCATTGGAATCTGGAAGTCTAATCTTCCTGAGTTCAAATCTCACTTCAGATGCTATCTAACTGTGTGATCTTGGGTAAGTCACTACTTTCTTCATATCAAATGGCACAGAAAAGAAGAAAACGGCAAACCACTTTAGTACCTTTGCCAAGAAAATTCTAAATGGGGGATCAAAGAGTCAGACATGACTGAAAAATCCCCCCCAACAATATATGCATTGCTTTCTCATAAGCACCTTAATACTTGGTGATTTCATTAACCAGAGACTCTATGCTATAACTGTGGATATTTAATTTCTCAGACACTCATTTCCTCTTCTTTTTTTAGGTAGGGTCAAGTGACTTACCAAGGGTCACTCAACTTATACGTATCAAATGTCTGAGGGCAGATTTGAACTCAGGTTTTCCTGACTCTAGAGCTGATGCTCTTATCCATTGCACCACCCGAGTTGATTTTAATAAAAGAGATTTGACTGAATAGAGCAAAATTGAGTCTTAAAATTTCTCCTCCAACAAAGTGAATTCCATGAGCAACATATAAGATTCTTGATAGACAAAATAACTTGTATTTCTTCAATGTTCTATGAGAATTTATATCAGTTAAGGTACAAACCAGGAGCTGTATCTTCTGATTAAGCACACTCCCAGGAATGGAAGAGGGAGCTTCTTTAGATGCTAAAGTTTTTGTGTGTTCCTATTTGCATTGTGATGATTGTATCAAATTATATAAGACTGTAGTGGCCCCTTCATGAGATTTGATGTTATTCAAGAGACCAGCTTTGCAATAAACCAAAGGAAAACTCAAGTGGTAATATATTGAAACCACAATATAATCACCCTGCATCTTTTCATTGTTTTACATTTCGGATTCTTCTGAGATTACCACAATGCTCAGATTCACTGGAATAATGGTGGCATTAACACATTAGGTTATTGGAATTATTGAAAGTTCTCTGGAGTTTCCCCTCAAAACAATCTAACCTTCACTCTTCTTCTAGTTGACTATCTGTAGAATTTGTCCTAGATATATGTTCTGATGAAATGGGTGCAAGGCACATTGATAATATGTGAGGCACATAATGCTAGGGGAAAGCAAAGGCAAGAAAGATTTTTGAGATAAGGAGTTCATAAAATATTTTGTATGGATTGGAGAATAGGTAGTATTTTAACAGCTTGTGAAAGAGAGGAAAGCATTTCAGAAGCAAAGAATGCCAAAAGCAAGTAAATGAAGTACAGGACACCAATTGTTCCAATTTATTGGGCAATAGAGAACATTTCTTGAACCACAGAAAGTGAAACTAGAAAGTCAGGGTAAATAGTCATCAACAACCTATTACATAGTTATTAAAATATCACTGAGAAGTTTTGAGTTGATGTATAATATGACCAAAAAAGTTCTTATTTCTTTTCAATTGATTAATTGATCAATCATTAATTTGACTAAGAGATTTCAACATATTCTAATTCTATATGGTTAAAAAAACATGGAAATTGATAACACTGTAGAAACTAGGAATATGTTTCATTTTTATTAAAATGATTATAAATGCATATAAATGCTACATATATATTAAAAACTTATAGATATTAAAGCTTCATATATACATGTATATATATGTAAATCTCATAGCAATCCTGTAAAGTAATTTGTGCAGATGTTTAAATAAAACCCATTTTAATATATATAAGTAAAGACAAAAAAGGTAAAATGATTTGTCATAGTCATACAAATAGCAAATCAAAAGTAAAAATAAATGAATGAATGAATATAAATTATTTTGGTCCCAAGTGTAATTTTAGTTTGTTTTTCACTCTAACTTGCTACCATTTTATAAATATAAAAATCAAGGTAGAAATGGCAGAATATAGTATCATAAATATTGGAATGTACATATAGATCACTTGGTTCTAGAGTCCAAAGCATTTATACATATACTGAGAAGCTGACAACTACCTTTTCTTCTTTTCAGGTCTATACAATAATATAATTATGAATGGGGAAGATACATGGTGCAAAAGATTAGAGTGATGGACCTAGATTCAGGAATATGAGTTTACATCGGACTTTAAATACTTTAATAACTTATGACCTTAGGCAAATTACTAAATTCTGTTTGCCTCCTTTCCTTCATTTGTAAAATGAGGTAGAGAAGGAAACCTCAAGCAAACTCCATTGTCTATGCCAAGAAGACTCCCCCAAATGACATCACAAAGAGATATAACTGAAAAGGACTAAACAACAATAATGAATTCTAAAACTAGGTTTTAAAATAAATTTACAAGGGAGAGAATATGGAATGTATTTTGCATAAAAAGAACAACCTCTCAGTAATCCTTTTGGATTTTGCGTCTGATTTTCCATTTACCTTGATAGTTTATCAGAAAATATTTCCACAGACAAATCAATATCAACATTAACAACTCCCTAGAAAATGAAGTTAAGAAAAACAATATTAAAAAAACTTGAAATTTTTTCTTTTGTTAAATGATTTAACAGAAGATCTCATGTTGCTGTTCACTGCCCTTGCATCAATTCACAGATCATGTGGGAAATTTTATAAGTCCTCTCTCTAAAATGATTGGTGAAAGAGACTAAATGAATAAAACTGTTCAGCTCCAATATGAAGGCTTTAGCTGGGCTGGAGGATGCTTCTGCCAAAAAAGCAGCTTTGTTTTTTCAAAGGCTTCACACACTTCGTTTCCAACTCAAATTTATACGATTTGCTAATTGCCTGAGCATAAGGAAGACTGAGTGTGCAATTTCCTTTGACTGTAATGTGAAATCCCACAAACATGGTTTCTCATCATCCACCAGGGAGCTCAAGGCTTTGGCAAAGGCCAGAGAGTAGGTAGAGTTGGCCAGTAGAGTGGTATGTGCTTCTGGCATGGGCTTCATTTTGTGCTCAAAACAATCATTACCCTTTGCTGGCTTGGTCTGCTGGTTTTAATGAAAGAGAAGTCATTCTACAAATTCAGATTTTTAAACACATGGCATTCAATTTTAACACCAGCAGTAAAAATGATCACTTATACTTTTAAACTGTGGAATCTGGCTAAATTAAATTCACAGACTTATTTTTGGACTTATTTTAAATTGTTTTTAATGTTATAAGTCTCAGATTTAAATCACTGAATTCTCTTGTTGCAATTAAACTAAATCGCATGGTTGTGCTAAAGGTGACTAGATTTCAGTACATATTCCAAATCAGTCAAATTTTTGTACCTATGAGAAATTGACAACTCAAAACACTGTTGGCAAACTAATCCTTCTGAAGTAATCAAACTATAAAATGGAAAACTTTCTTTAAATAAAAGGTGAATTTACATCAGTAGTATGAAAATGCATGTCTATAAATTTTTTTCTTCATTTCAGATCCATGAAGTAGGTACCATGTCTTTTTGAGATGAGAAATATGAGACTCTAAAGAAGTTATAGGCTTAAAAGACCACAGGATAATTGAAATTAAAGAACAACATTAAAGTGCACATCTAGAAGCTAGGTGGTATGGATTTAGAGCACTGGGCTTGGATTCAGAAAGAATCATGTTCATGAGTTCAAATCTAGCCCTATTTACTTACTTAAAAAATTACTATGTGACTCTGGTGAGTCACCTAACTCTGTTGAATGGCACAGAAAAAGTTAAACAATTTGTCCAATGTCATAATGTAGCTGAAGCAAAATTTAAATTCACTTCTTCTGCCTCTAAATGCAACACTGGATAAATGTTGTCTTATGGTGATGTCTGATGGTTGTGTATAATCATCACAAAACTATTAGAGTTCATTAACTTGTTTCATATCTAGAATTCCATACTAGAAAACCTTGAGATCAATAAATTTTCTCTTGGTGATTTAAGAGTGAAGCTGAAAGAAGTTTTATTTTGTTTCATTTTTTTCTTCCCTTGGTCAAATTTAAGTCTTAACCTGCAGAATTTCCTAATGCAAACTTTGCAAAGAGAGTTCTCATTTTGGCAAGTTATAGTCTGAGGTCCTAATAGATATCAAAAATATTTTGAATTTATTTCAATCCTACTATTGGAGAAGCATAGGAAATTGAATATTTAGTTATTACCCCGAGAAAGAAAATAATATCTAGATTCTTCACTGATTCTCATCAGATAATACTTTTAAGTCAAATTTCAGTGTTTAATTGATCAAGTAACTAGCCATTCTGATTATATTATGATTATATAGATGTATTCTGATCAAATTATAGTTATTAGACCACTAATAATAAGGCTTTTAATTTAGATCAAAATATGTATCTAACATCTGCTTTGACTTTTATTTGAAAGAGAAGTAACCTAAGAGAAAAGATGAGAGGAAAACAGTTCCAAGAGCTATGTCATAAAATTATAAAATTGTTGAATCAAAACTAAAGTTCAGAGGGACCTTTGGAGATCATCTAAAATGTTAGCAAGTGTGTCCAAGTAGTTTAATAGAGAGGACTATTCCATGTGTTCTCCATAATAATCTTGTTAGTTACATACTTATTTGTGTAGGAAGATCACATCTCTAACTTAGAAAAGAAAATATTGATGCACACTCATGAAGCTGACATGTCATGATTCAAAGCCTATCTAGATAAGATCATTATTGATCCCCTCCTTACCCCACACTTTAGTCTTATCTTCCCCCACCTATAATTCTAGTGAAAGCAGACAAAACTAGAATAACATTTGCTATTTGACTATTGTCTAAATTACAGAGATTTATGGTCCAGATGATTACATCATAGCCATTCATGACATTATTATAGCAAAGGATTATACAGGCTTTGTTTGAAGTCTGTAGATGTCAATTCATTTTCTGAGTTCAGTTTTTTAAAAAAGATTAGATCCAACATAATTGTACAAAGAGAAATAACTTGTCTTTCTTCAGAAATTCAATTTTATAACTATCTACATAACTTTTTATTGATTTTTAAATAATTACCACTTACTTCTCAATGAAACTTTGGAATCGTTATATTATTTGCCTGATGTCTTAAGTGAAGTATGATGTGTGGGGGAGGATCTTTTAGTTTTGATTTGGAATCATAACAGGGGGGTTTAGAATCTTAGCTTTGAACCTGGTTATGTGAGTAACTCAGGCTGAGTCAATTAAATTCATTGAACCTCAATGTTTTCATTTATAAAAGAGAAACTTGCATCAATTTATCTCCAAGGTTTATTCTAGGTCCCACTTTTATGAGTAAGCTGAAATATAGTTTTACTTTATGGTCTCTTTCCATCTAAATACAACTTATGGTTTTTAATGCTCCAGTTTCAAAACTTATGATTATCCCATAAATTTTTCCTTCAGTAAATGAAGATGTTCAATTTCATTCAATTAAAAGTTTCCTATATCATATTTAGTATGTTTAATAACTATATCCCTTTTTATATTGTATCTTTCCTATGTTATTAATACTAAGCTAGAGTATAAATTCTGACAATAAACAAATGAAATCTGTGAACTTTTTATAATGGTCCTTTACAAATAGATTTTAAATGTGACTAGCCCCCTTTCCCAGGAAGAACCTTGGGATTTTTTTTAAAGTGGTTGTCAATAGGACACTGAGCTGTCTGCATCACACTAATAAACAGAGAATTTTGATCAAGACTGAGATTTAATGTGAACTTGCATGCTCATTCAGATGAATTCAACATAGCTTCTATTATTTGAGGATATAGCCTTTATAATTCTAGGTGGTATCTCTGAAGACAGTCATAAACTCTCCTACAAAAATAGTGACATTAGGCTATATCTGGACACAGTCAAGAAACAGCAGACTTCTAGTTCTTTAGAGTGGTAAATGAAAGAATGAATAACATAGATTACATAAGCACAAGAAACAGACACAAAGAGACAAAGGAGAGAGACAATGTCAGAGAGAAAGAGAGAGACATAGAGACAGAGTCAAAGAGAGATATAGCTAGATATAGAGACACCGAGGCATGCACAGAGACAAGAGGAAAAGAGAAAGACAAAGAGAGAGACACAGAAATAAGAAGTGAAAGAGAACTTTAACTGGATTCTTCTCTGGTCATCAGAGAAGAAAAATAGAACCTCATTCTCCCACATAGTTGCCAGAGAAAAGAGACTATTGCAGAGTGAATGAGTACTGTTTCCTAGTCTTTTGTTCTCCAAATAAAAGATAACTGAAGAACAAATGGGAGACCTGAGTTTATCTTCCCTGTGCTGTTTCCACTCTTTTTGATCTAGTCCCTAATAACAGAGTTGTTATAACTGACTTGATAGGTACCCAAAATCTGATTTTCAAATTCCATGAGTGCTGGTTCTTTTTAAGGAACATATCAGTTTTATACAGAAACCATTCAACATTATTAACCCTAGAAACCCTCCCCCCCTCCTTCTTTAGTTCAGTCCAGTAGCCCATTACTGTGCTCTTTTCTTAGACTCCATTGCTCTAATGAAAAGTGAATGTAGAAAAGAAATATCGTTACACATCCTACACTTTCCAAAAATCTGAATTACAAAGGTGTCAATTGATTTTTTATAATAAAATGGAAAATATTTAAGCAAGAGGGATTCTGTTAGAACCACTGGTCAAGTATCTATGTTTGCATACCTTGCTAAATATTAGACTTTGTCTATAGTCAAATTTTAAAATAGAAGAATTAAATTATTTTGGTGATCATAAGGTCACAGAACAAAAATTTTCATTTTACAGGTTGATTTCATAAATGTAATTTAAAAACATCACCAGACTTCTGGTAACTTGTTTAAATTAAAAGAAAATAAAACCATTCTGTGTCAGTATACTTATAGGTTACTTGAACTTTGGGAGGTCCTTTGATAAAAATTTACTTTCTTCAGTTTAACTAGCTATGGAAAGGGGATTGGTAATGTCAATGAGATTTTTCTATGGCCAGATATTTTAAAGGAAGGCCCACTATAAAATTTTAGGGCAGATTTAAAAAAAAAAAACTTTATTGCAGGTAGAGTCCAGATTGTAAAATAGAAATACATTCAGCCAAGCTCTCCCAAATTCCCCCAAACAATTCTAAAATTACTTTTCATATAGAATTATGGAGAAGTGAAACAATTTTCTAGCCCAAGACAGTTTAGGAGAAATGCAGGAAAGACCTATCTCACCAGGGTTCATGCCTTGGGCGTATCTACAATGGTGGCAGCAACAGCTTTGGGAGTATTCAGATCAGGGATAGAAGAGAGCTTGAACAATTTTTTTCAAATAAAGAGATTATAGGGAATCTTTGTTGACATTGATTTCAGTGCCCTATTGCATTGTCCATATGTAGTTCAGGGTCATACTCCTAGGGCCAAAAGGATTTGAGGGCACAGAAGAGTAGGGACAAAGATTCCACAGTTGAAAGGGATGTTTGTGGATATTCCCAAAGAATTAAACACTCTGGTCCCAATTTCAATATAGTGTGGAGGAGTAGCAATTATAACTGCAGGAGAGCAGGGGACCTGGTCACAATTCCCAGGGTCAGGAGGAGTGCTAGTGTTAATGGCAACAAGGTAACAAGGTTTCTTCCTGACAAGATAATAATATAGACCAGGAGAGCAAATAATTACACTTCTTACTACCTTGGAATCTATAGCCACCCAGAGATAGTTCTGAAAACTGAAAGAAAATTCTGTAGCTTGGGACAGTACTCTCCACCCCTAGGAGAAGTGTCCAACTTCAACATGAAGTTAAAAGTCAAGAAATAGGTTGAAAAAATGAGCAAAAAACAAAAAACGAATTGTCCATAACATGTAACTATGTTGATAGAAAAGATGATGATAGGTGACTATAATGAGAGAGTAGCTACATACAAAATTGCAAAGAAAAATATGAATTTGGCACAAGCCAAAAAAAATAATTTCTGGAAGAGTTCAGAAAAGATTTTAAAAAATCAAACTGGAGAAATGGAAAAAATAAATGACAATAATGAAGAAAATTATGAAAACAGAGTAAATGGCCTGATAAAAAAGGCAAAAAAATATTGAAGAAAATAGCACCTTGAAAAATACATTTGACTAAATGAAGGAAAAAAGGTACAAAATATCACTGAAAAAATTCCTTAAAAATTAAAATCAAACAAATGCCCATAAGACACCAAGAAACAATAAAAGAAAACCAAAAGTAGGAAAAAATAGGAAAAAAATGTAAACTACTTTGTTGGAAAAACAACTTGCCTGGAAAATGGAAAAAGGAGATATGATTTAAAATTTATTGAAATATCTTGAAGTCATGATCAGAAGAAACAAAAAAGAGCCCTGACATAAAATTTCAAGAAAATCGCCATGATATAGAAGAATTGGGAAACAAAAAAAAAATTCACCAATTGCTTCACAAGAGATATACCCAAATGAAAACTCCCTGGAATAATATAATCGAATATCATAGCTCCCATATCAAAAAAGAAAGTATTGCATGAAGCTAGAATTAAACAATTGTGAAGTCACAATCAGGATCACAATTTCTAGTAGCTTTTTTATTAAAGAATAAGAAACTTGGAATTAAAAGACTAGTGGTTGTAGAATCCATAAGGCATATGATTTAGGATTACCACCAGTAATAATCTACCAACAAAACTGAGTACAATTCTATAGGGGGGAAATGGAAATTTAATGAAAGAGAAGTTTCACAAACATTCATGGTGAAAAAGACCAGAGCTGGGGGAGCAGCTAGGTCATGAGGTGGACAGAGCACTGGCCTTGGAGTCAAGAGGACCTGAATTCAAATCCAGCCTCAGACACTTAATAATTATCTAGCTGTGTGACCTTGGGCAAGTCAGTTAATCCCATTGCCTTGCAAAAAAAGAGCTGAATAGCAATTTTGACTTTCAAATACAAGTCAAGAGAAGCATAAAAAATTAAACATGAAAGCTAAATTAATAAGAATTCAATAAGGTAAAAATACATGCATTTCCATAGGTGAAAATTCTATAAGGAAAATGTAACTTTTTAAGGTATTTATCATTATTGGCACAGTTGGAAAGAGTATACATAGACACAGGCTATGGATGTGAGATAATTATGATCAGATGATTTAACAAAAACTTAAGAGGTGAATGGTAAATTGGAGAGGTGGCATATATTGCTTGAATTTTACTCCCATTGCAATTTTTTCAAAGAGCAATGATATATCCAGTTGTTTGGAAATAGAAATCTGTCCCACTCCACAGAGAAGCAAAATGGAAAGGGGATAAGAGAAAGGAAGGGAGGTTGATAGAATGAAGGATAAATTAGGAGAAGTAGTGTTCAGAAGCAGAATAGACTTTTGTCTCTCATTTTTAGGAGACAGGAGAGAAACAGAGAGGGGAGGAGGGAGGGAGGGAGAAGGGTAAATAGGAGAAAATAGAATGGAGGGAAATACACAGATAGAAATCACACTTCTTAAAATTCCAGCAGTATGTGGTTTACAAGAAACAAATTTGGAACAGAAGAACAGATACACAGAGACTAAAAAGCAAGGTAATTAGGGCAAACTTATTATGCTTCATCAGAGGGACTGGAAAGGAGAAAGTAACTAGGAGGTACAGCAAACAGAGTGCCACGGCTGAAGTCAGGAAGACATATTTTCCTGATTTCAAAGTTGACCTTAAATACTTATTAGTTATCTGATCCTGAACAAGTCCCTTAACTCTTCTCATTTTCTCATCTGGAAACTGAGCAGGGTAAGAAAACTTTAAGCCACCAGAGTATCATTCCCAAGAAAGTCCAACTCATAGAGAGTTGAACATAACTGAAAAATAACTGAACAATAAGTGCAATCATGATATCAGACAAAGCAAAAGCAAAAATAGATGTTAAATATCTATTAATTAAAAGACATTTTCAAGGAAATTTCATTTTACTAAAAAGGTATGATAGATAATAAGACAATATTAATAACTACTGGTTGTTTGGTTGGTCTTATCCTTTGTTGGGGCAGCTAAGTGGTGCAGTATATAGAGCACCCTGGAGATGGGAGGACAAATCCGACCTTAGACACTTAATTCTAACTTAGTTGTGTGACCTTGGGCAAGTCACTTAACCCCATTGCCTTACCAAAAAAAAAGATAAAAAATGGTTCTTATCCTTTGCTGTCAAAGATCAAAATGACATCACCATATTTGAGACAAATTACAGTATGTCTGATTATGGCTGCTCAGACCAACATGAGCTCAGAATGCTCTTCCACAGGTCAGTCACAAATAGTTCATGTGAACACCTAGGGTACTTATTCTAAACTTACTTATGTCATGTTTCCTTTGAATTGTTTAATTCTGTCTTCCTCATAGAGTACAGAGCCCTCAATGATGAGGGTATGACATGCTGGTTGGTCCTATGCCAATGTCTTCCATGCTGTATAGGTAATTATATAGTTCTTAAGAGAGACATTCGGGGTATCCTGGTATTATTTCTTCCTACCCCTTTGTTAGTATTTGTCCTGTATGATTTCTCCATAAAATAATCTTTTTGGAAAGCATACTTCTGACAGTCTAACAATGTGTCCAGCCTATTGTGGTTGAACTCTTTGTAATAATATTGGAATGCTTGGCAGTTTAGTTTGGGGAAAGGACCTCAGTGTCTGGCATCTTCTCCTGCTAGGTAACCTTCAGAATCTTCCTAAAATAATTTAAATGGAAGTCATTCAGTTTCCTGACATGACACTGATACATTGTACAGGTTTCTCAGGCATATAGCAATGAGATCAGCATAAAGCTCTGTAGATAGTTTGGTAATCAGTCTAATACTTCTTCTCTCTCACATTTTCTTTTGGAGTCTCCCGATTACTGAGCTAGCTCTGGCAATGTCTGTGTGTGCCAATCTCATTTGTTAACAGGTACTTCCACGGAAAGGACACTGCCAAGGCAAATGAATTCATCCACTGTACTCAAAACTTCTCCATGTGATGTAATCAATGGCTTCATATATGAATGATGTAGTGCTGACTGATGGAGAACCAGTGCTTTCTTGATGTTAATTGTTAGACCAAAATTAGTACAAGCAGCAGAGAATCGGTTCATACTTTGTGGCATTCCAGTTTCAGAGGTTGCACTGAATACAAAATCATCTGCAAGCAGGAGATCATGTATCAACACTCCCTCCCTTGTAACCTTTTTAAGTTAAAGAGTTTACCATCTAATGTGATAACTGACCCTAATATTGTATTCATCTTGAGTGATGATGTTTGGTAACATGGTCGAAGACATCATGCTAAAAGGCATAGGGCGCAAGAAGAACACACCCATGTTTCATGCCATAGGTTCCTGGGAAAGCTCAAGAACATCATCTATTATCCAGAAGCCGGGCAAGCATGCTGTCATGAAATTGACATACACTACTGATGACCTTCTCTTGGCAACCAAATTTTGACATAATTTTTTGTAAGCCCTTATGACTGATGGTATCAAAGAACTTGGTCAGAACCACTACCATTGTATATAGACCTCTGTTCTGCTCCTGGCATTTTTCCTGGAATTGTTATGCAGTAAATACCATATTGACTATTCATTGACATTTTTTGAAGCCCCATTGGTTCTCAGGGAGGTAACCATCTTCCAGGTGAAGGATCAACCTATTGAGAAGGACTCTGGCAAGAATCTTCCCAACAGTAACTAATAGAGCAATCTATTTCCTTTAGCATTATAGAGATGGATAATGGTGTCATCCTTGAATTTTGGGGGGATAACCTCTTCTTGACATATAGCCTAGAAAATTCCAATTAGCTTTTGGATGGGCGATGGAACCCCCATCTTTTGGATTTCAGCTGGAATAGAATCAGCACCTGATTCTTTGCCACATGAAAGGAACCTAATGGAATTCAAAACCTCTTCTTCAATTGGATCTTCAGATAGGGATGTATTCTGCATTGATTGATGATGGTCCATTAAGAACAACATAGAAGTATTCAGCATATCTCTCTAGGATCATGTCCCTATTATTCAATGTGGATCCATCAGCACTGAATAGTTGAGATATACCATCAGTATTTGTCTTATAATATCCTTCAGGGCATCATAAAAGCACTTTGGTTTATTACTATCTGCATAAAAATAGAATTTCAACTGCCTTCTTACTGAGCCAAGTCCTACATCTTTCTAAGCTTAATTGTTAAGTAAGGGTTAAGTGATTTGCCTAAGGTCAAAGAGTTAGTAAGTGTTTGTGGCTATATTTGAATTGATAAAAATGAATTCCTGATTCCAAGCCCAGTGCTTTATTTCTTGTGCCACCTAGCTGCCCTGTAACACCAATAATAAATATATGTGCATCAAATGTACTGTATAGAATCTAAAACCTTAAGGGAAAAATTGAATTAGTTATAGGAGGAAATAGAAAGTAAAACTATACTAGTGGGGGACAGCATTTTTTTCCCTTTCAGCCTAGAGAAATCTTATTATAAAATAAACAAAGAAACTTTTAGAGGATGAATATAATTTTAGAAAAATTAAAATTTATAGAACTCAGGAGAAAGTTGAATAGGAATAGAAAGGACTACACTTTTTCCTCAGTTGAATATGGTACCTTCACAAAAAATGATTATTAATTAGAGCACAAATACATCAAAAATAGAGGAATAAATATAAATCAATAAAAAAGTATATTCAATAAAATGCCAAGAAAACCAAGAATACAATTTATTGGAAATGAAATCATCAAATGCTAAAGTTTAAGTGGATTTAAGACAAATCCTAGAAACAATAAATAGCTTCAAAAAGAGAATGACATCAATGAGACAATGCACAGATTTTCAATGAAGTCTGACAAAGCAGTATTTAAGGTGAGATTTCTATCCCTAAATTATTGTATCAATAAAATTGAAAAGGAAGAGTTAAATGAACTGGACACTAGGAAAAAAGCCTAAAAAATCTTCAATTAAATATCAAACTAGAAATCCTGAAAATCAGGATAGATTAATAAAATTAAATGATAATAAAACAAAAATGAACTAAACTAGGAATTAGATTCTTGAAATTAAAAAAACACAAATAGACAAACCATTGGTAATTTTAAATAAAAAAGCAGAAAACCAAATTACCAATATCAAAATTGAAGAGTTTATTTAATTCCCATGAAAACACAATTAAAGGATTAGTAAGAGCTATTTTGTACAAGCATATATATATATATATTTATATATATACTAAGTGAAATGAATGAATATTTATGAATATATAATATATATACATATATATATGCACTTGTACAATACACACACACACATACACACATATGGTACTGGCTGAGAAATACAGTGGTAGATCAATGGAATAGATTAGGTACATTATACATAGAAGCAAATGTCAATAGTAATCTATTATTTGACAAATCTAAAAACCCCCAGTTGGAAACAAGAAGTCTCAATTTGACAAAAAATTAATTGAAGGGAAATCTGAAATACTGTTCAGCATAAACTAGGTATAGATCAACATCTCACACTCTGTAGTGAGATAAGGTCAAAATTTATACATGATTTAAATAAAAGGTGAAATTTAAACAAATTAGAGGAATATGGTATAGTTTACCTATTACATCTATGGATAATAGAAGAATTTATGAACAAACAAGAAACAGCATTATAAATCTAAAATGAATAATTTTCATTACATCAAATTTAATTATTTCTGTATAAATCAAACTATACTTCCAATATTAAAAGGAAAGCAGGGGACTTCAGGGATAAGCCAAGATAGTGACACAAAGTTAGCATGCTTCCAGGGCTTTTCACAACACAACTTTAAATGAAAAATCTACATAGACCTTAAAGTTGCATATCTCATTATACAAAAGAGTGATACAAGTAGTAAAATCAGGATATGATGGAGGATCTTCAAAGGTCTATCTCTTAGAGGATAAAGGGGAAATATAGTCCAGCATAGGCAGAAGAGAGGGAAAGCCAGCAGGAGACTTGTAGCCACAATGGAGCTCAGGTCCTGACTCAGCAAACCACTTTGATAATAGGTCAGTATAGAGGTTCCAATCCCAGACAAAGTCCAAGCCCAGGGAATGCTGAGGGAGCACACAAGTCTGTTTTGGGAGGGTGGCTAGGTGGCATAATGGATAAAGCACTGGCCTTGGAGTCAGGAGTACCTGGGTTCAAATACGGTCTAAGACACTTAATAATTACTTAGCTGTGTGGCCTTGGGCAAGCCACTTAATCCCATTTGCCTTGCTAAAACCTAAAAAAACAAAACAAAACAAAAGTCTGGACAAAGTCTGGACAAAAAGAAGGAAACAAACCTCTGCATAGGCAACACCTGGGATGTATAGGCACCACCTTAGCAATCAATAAGCCAGGGACCAGATTCTGACCATAGCACAAAAAAGAACTCAACAAGCAAATAACAAAAATGAGCAAAAAAAGTGTGCTAATCATAGATAGTTACCATGCAGATGGGGATGATAAAAATGCTGTTTCAGAATACGAAAGCAGTGCAAAATTGTCTACATGTGAAGTCCCAATGGAGATTATGAATTGTCCTCAAATCTAAAACCTGTTGGTAGAGCTTGAAAAGGATTTTCAAAAGCAGAGAGGAAGAAGAAAAATGTTAAAATGAAATGAAAACCAAGTAGAAGAATTATGAAAATTGACTGAATAAAGCATCTCCTTTAAAAGTAAAAATGACCAAATGGAAAAAGAATGTAATTCATCAAAAAATAAAATCAACCTATTTGAAAAGGAATAAAACTCATCAAAAAGTAAAATTAATGTACTGGAAAAGGAAATACAAAAATTAACTGAAGAAAATAGAACCCTAAAAAATTAGAAATGAACAAACAGAAACTAATGACTCTATTAGAATCAAGATTACATCAAAGAAAAGCAAAAGGCTGAAAAAAAATAAAAGAAAATATTAAGTACCTTTTAAGAAAAACAAATGACCTGGAAAATAGATCTATGAAATATAATTAATGAATCATTGGTCTACTAGCAAACCCAAACCAAAAAAACACATTTAAAATATCTTTCAAGAAATGATCATGGAAAAATTCTAGAAGAATATTCTAGAAGATATTCTAATATTCTAGAAGAAAAAGACAAAGTCATCCTTGAAAAAATTCATAGCTCTAGAAAGAGCTCCCCAAAATAAAAACTCTAAGGAACATCGTAGCCAGTTTCTAGAATTCTCAACAAAAACAGAAAAAAATTCTGCAAACAGTCAAAAAGAATCATGTTAAATATCAAGGAAGCACAATCAGAATTGCATAGAACTTAATCAGCTTCAACATTAAAGAATGAGAGAGTTTGGAATATGATCATCTGAAGGTCAAAGGACCTTGAAATACAGCCAAGAATTAACCACCCTGAATATTCAACATATTCTTTTGGGGGGAAAGATGGATTTTCACTGAAAAGACACTTCCAGAATTTTCTGAATAAAAGATCAGAACAAAATGGAAAATTTGATCTTCAAATACAAGATTCAAGAGATTCATAAAAAGATAAATGGAAAAGGGGGGGAGAAATTCTAGTAAGGAACATTAAACTGTATAAACTGCATTAACTTTTTAGAATTCCATTTTCTAATGATAGTTAAAAGAAACATACTTAGAGATAAGGTATGGGTATAGGATAACCATGAAAATGTTGAGCCATTAGCCAATATTTTCACTAATGTGGGTTGAATATTATTGCAGGGATAGTACTTAGAAGATATGGGTAGAAATGAATCATAAAGCATTGTGGATTATAAGGGCTGTAATTTCTTTTGGAAAAGAGGAAGGGAAAGTACTTAGTTACTTTATTTGCTTTAGTTAAGGATGGTTGGAATACATGAGAGGTAGAGAAAGGGGGATAATTGAGAAGGGATGGACACATAGATCAAGAAGTGTTCTTGCTTTATTCCAAACTTTAGTTAGCAAGTTGTACCTTAGAGTTGGAGTACAATGGGTGCAGTGGGAGATAGTGTACCTGATATTTTATTTGGGAAGAGTTGTAATGTTATGTTATGGTGGGAATATTATAGGGATGGGGAGAGATGAGAGAGAGAGAGAGAGAGAGAGAGAGAGAGAGAGAGAGAGAGAGAGAGAGAGAGAGAGAGAGAGAGAGAGAGAAGCAGGCAGAGAGAGAGAGAGAGACAGAGAGAGAGAGAGAAGCAGGCAGAGAGAGAGAGGCAGAGACAGACAGACAGACATAGAGAGACACAGAGCACAGAGAGTATTTAGAGGACCTGAACAGGAAAACATCATGAAACAATTTTGCTTTACTTGATGCTTTGGTCACAATTAGAGAGAGTGTGCTTAGAGGGTTTCCTGTAAATGATTCATGAAATTATTGTTCTTTGCATGGTGTTTTGGCTCATGAGGATTATGTGTCCATGTACGGAACTGAATAAAAGCATGTGGTACAAATTGACTAAAATTTGATATTATTTATCACTCTTGAGAAGTGTATTTCTGATGGAATGGAAGAGGGTGTATACTTAGTGACTTTAAGCCAATATTACTCATCAGTCAATCAACTAGTCAGTCAATCAATGCACCTTGAGAAAGTCTCTTCTAGCAAGACAGATAAAAAGAAGACTATTTTGACAAAAGGATTGTAGGTACTAGACATAGTTGAAACAATAAAGATATGAAAAGAAATTTTATTCTAGGAGAAGTTTGGGTACAAGAGGATAACAACACATAAAGAGGCACAGAGACCTATTATGGAATAGGGAAAGAAACGAGAGTGTAGACACTGAACAAATGCTACTCACAACAGATTTGGTACAACCAGGGAACTGTATCGCACCCTACAGGGAAGTGAGGGAAAGAGAAATAAAAGCAAAGAAGGGACTAATAAAAGGAAAGAAATGTGAAAGTATAGTTAAACTTAAAATTTTTAAAAATGGAAAGGGAAAAGGGAGCAAAGTATTGGTGAGAAGGGATAAGTGAAAATGAAAGAGAAAATAATTAATGAGGAAAAATAACATGGAAGGAAATACAGAATTAGTAATCTTAACTGTAAACGTTAATGGAATGAATTCTCCAAAACAGAAGCAGATAGCAGAATAGATTAAAAAAAACCAGAATCATGCAGAATCCTGCAGATAGTTACATACAGGGTAAAGGTAAAAGGCTAGAGCAAAATATGTTATGCTTCAGTGGAAGTAAAAAAAAAACATGGGTAGCAATCTTGATTTCAGAAAAAGCAAAAGTAAAACTAGATCACGTTAAAAGAAATAAGGAAGTTACAAATTCTTAAACGATAACATGGACAATGAAGTATTATCATTATTAAACATATGTGCATCAATTTGATACATCATGCAAATTCTTAAAGGAGAAACTAAATGAATTATAAGGAGAGAGACAACAAAATTATAATAGTAAGGGACCGCAACCTCCCTCTCTCATAATTAGATAAATTGAATTACAGAATAAACAAGAAGGAACTTTAAAAGATTCATAGAATCTAAGAAAATTTAGATGATATGCTTCTGGAGAAATTGAATGGGGATAGAAAGGAATTTATGTTTTCTCTGCCATATGTGGCACCTATACCAAAACTGACTATTTACTAGGACATAAGAAACTTACACTAAATGCAGAAAGGCAGAAATATTAAATGCATGCTTTTCAGATCATGATGTAATAAAAATTCCATGTAACAAAGAGCCATGAAAAGACTAACAAAAATGTAATTGGAAGGTAAATAACCTAATTTTAAGGACCCAGTGGATCAAAAAGTAATTCATGGAAATAATCAACAATTTCATCCAAGTCAATGACAACAATAAGACATAATACCAAAATTTATGGGATTCAGGTGAAACATATTTTTGGGGAAAGTTTTTTTTATTTCTAAATGCTTATATGAATAAAATAAAGAGGAGATCAATGAATTGGACAAGCAACTGAAAAAAGCTAGTAAAAGAACAAATTAAAAATCCCAAATTAAATATGAAATGAGAAATTCTGTAAACCAAGGGAGAAATGAATAACATTGAAATAAGGATACTCTTTTTTAAGTAAGATTTTATTTATTTTGAGTTTTACAATTTTCCCCTATTCTTGCTTCCCTCCCCCATCCCCCACAGAAGGAAGTTTGTTAGTCTTTACATTGTTTCCATGGTATACATTGATCTAAGTTAAATGTGAGGAGAGAAAAATCATACCCTTAAGGAAAAAAAATAAAGTATAAGAGATAGCAAAATTACATAATAAGATAAAAGGCTTTTCCCCTTAAATTGAAGGTAATAAGCTTTGGATTTTGTTCAAACTCCACAATTCTTTCTCTGGTTACAGATGGTATTCTCCATCACAGACAGCCCAAAATTGTCTGTGATTGTTGCACTGATGGAATGAACAAGTCCATCAAGGTTGATCATCACCCCCTTGTTCCTGTACAGTGTTTTTCTGGTTCTGCTCATCTCCCTCAGCATCAGTTCACGCAAATCCCTCCATGCTTCTCTAAATTCCCATACCTCCTGGTTTCTAATAGAACAATAGTGTCCCATCACATACATATACCACCATTTGTTAAGCCATTCTCCAATTGAAGAACATTAACTTAATTTTCAATTCTTTGCCAGCACAAACATGGCTGCTATGAATATTTTTGTACAAGTGATGTTTTTACTCTTCTTCATAATCTGTTCAGGGTATAGATCCAGTAGTGGTATTGCTGCATCAAAGGGCATGCACATTTTTGTTTCCCTTTTGGTATAATTCCAAATTGCTCTCCAGAAAGGTTAGATGAGCTCACAGCTTCACCAATAATGCATTAGTGTCCCAGATTTCCCACATTCCTTCCAATATTGATCTTTTTCCTTTCTGGTCATATTGGTCAGCCTGAAAGATGTGAAGTGGTACCTCAGAGATGCTTTAATTTGCATTTCTCTAATAAGTAGTGATTTAGAGAAATTTTTCATTTGACTATGGATTGCTTTGATCTCATTTATAAATTTTCTTTGCATATCCTTTGACCATTTGTCAATTGGGAAATGGCTTGTTTTTTTGTAAAATTTGACTCAGTTCTCTGAATTTTTAAATAATGAGTCCTTTGTCAGAAATACTAGTTGTAAAAATTACTTCCCAATTTACTACATCTCTTTTGATCTTGGTTACAGTGGTTTTGTCTGTGCAAAAGCTTTTTAATTTAATGTAATCAAAAATTATCTAGTTTGTTTTTAAGGATGTTCTCCATCTTTTCCTTGGTCATAAACTGCTTCCCTTTCCATAGATCTGACATGTATGCTACTCCTTCGTCTTCTAGTTTGCTTATAATAATGTTTTTATGTCAAAATTCTACATCCATTTTGATCTTATCTGGGTATAGGGTGTGAGGTGTTGGTCTAATCCAAGTTTCATCAATACTAACTTCCAATGTTTCCAACAATTTTTTATCAAAGAGAGAGTTTTTATCCTAATAGCTGGACTCTTTGGGTTTATCAAGCAGCATATTACTATAAACACTTCCTGTTATTACACCTAGTCTATTCCACTGGCCCACCACTCTATTTCTTAGCCATTACCAGACAGTTTTTATGGCTGATGTTGTATAATATAATTTTAGAACTGGTAAGGCTAAGGCATCTTCTTTTGCACTTTTTTCATTGAATATCTGGAAATTATTGATTTTTATTTCTCCATATGAATTTATGTACTTTTTTAAACACATGAAAGTAATTTTTTGGAATTTTGATTGGTAGGGAACTAAAGAAATAGTTTAGTTTTGGTAGAATTTCATTTTTATTATATTCGCTGGACCTATCCAAGAGCAGTTGATGTTTGCCTAGTTATTTAAATCTGATTTCATTTGTGTGAGAAGTGTTTTGTAATTATTTTCAAAAATTTTTGAATCAGCCTTGGCAGGTGGATGCCCAGGTATTTTATATTGTCTGAGATTACTTTGAATGGCATTTAACTTTCTAGCTGTTTCTGCTGTATCTTGTTAGTCATATATAGAAATGTTGATGATTTATGAAAGTTTATTTTATATCCTGCATCTTTGCTAAAGTTGTTAATTATTTCTCATAGCTTTTTAGATGATTTTTTTAATTTTCTAGTTATACCACCATGTCATCTGCAAAGAGTGAGAGTTTTGTCTCTTCCCTTCCAATTCTAATTCCTTCAGTTTCTTTTTCTTTTCTTATTGCTGAAGCTAACATTTCTAATACAATATTGAATAGTAGTGGTGATAATGGGCACCCTTGTTTCACCCCTGATTTTATTGGGAATGCCTCAATCCTATCCTCATTGCATATAACGCTTGTTGATGGTTTCAGATAGATACTGCTTATTATTCTTAGGAAAATCCATTTATTCTTACACTCTCTAGTGTTTTTAGTAGGGATTGGTGTTGTATTTTGTCAAAGGCCTTTTCAGCATCCATTGATAAAAATCATATGATTTCTGATAGGTTTATTATTGATATAATTAATTATAGCAACAGTTTTCCCAATATTGAATTAACCCTGCATTCCTGAGATAAAACCTACGTGATCATATTATATTATCCTAGTAATAACTTGTAATTGTTTTGCTAAGTTTTTATTTAAGATTTTTGCATCTATATTCATCAGGGAGATAGGGCTAAAATTTTCTTTGTTTTAACTCTTCCTGGTTTGTGTATCAGCACCATATTGGTGTCATGGAAAGAGTTAGGCAAAGTTCTGTCTTTACTATTTTTCCAAAGAGTTTATATAGAATTTGAACTAATTGCTCCTTTGATGGAATTCACTTGTGAATCCATTTGGTCCCGGAGATTTTTTCTTGGGGAGTTCAATAATGGCTTCTTGAATTTCTTTTCTGAGGTATTTAATTTCTTCTTCATTTAATCTGGGCACTTAGATTGTCAAATTTATTGGATAGATTTAGGTAAAATAATTATTACTTTAATGTCTTCCTCATTAGTGATGAGTTCACCCTTTCATTTATGACACTAGCAATTTATTTTCTTATTTTTTTAATCAAATTATCAATAGGTTTATCAATTTTTTGTTTTTTGTTTTTTCATAAAACTAGCTCAATAGTTTTCTTGCTTTTGATTTTATTCTCCTTGAATTTTAAGAATTTATAATTTGGTATTTAATTGGGGAGGTTAATTTGTTCTTTTCCTAATTTTTAGTTGCATATTTATTTCATTGATTTCTTCTCTCTCTAATTTATTCATGTAAGCATTTAAAGATATAATATATATTCCCTGACAGCCACTTTGAGTGTATCCTAGAGGTTTTGGTGTGTTGCTTCATTATTGCCATTATCTAGGATTAAAATAATTAATTCTTTCTATAATTTGTTGTTTGATCCACTCATTCTTTAAAGTGAGGTTATTCAGTTTCCAAATAGTTTTGCATCTATATCTCTCTGGTCCAATATTGCATATGATTTTTTTTATTGCATTATGATCTTAGAAAGATGTATTCACTATTTCTGCCTTTCTGCAATTGTCATTAGGTATTTATGCCCTAGTACCTGGTCAATTTTTGTGTAAGCACCATGTACTGCAGGAAAAAAATATATTACTTTCTATCCCCATTCAATTTCCTCCATAAGTCTATCATATCTAGGTTTTCTAACAATCTATTTTCCTCCTTAACTTCCTTCTTTATTTTATGATTCAATTTATCTAAATCTGAGAGTGGGAGGTTGAGATCTCCCACTATTAGAGTTTTGCTATCTATGTCTTCCTGTAGTTCTTTCAACTGCTCCTCTAAGAATTTGAATGCTATGAGTGAATACATATTTAGTACTGAAGTTACTTTATTGTCTATGGTACCTTTTAGGAGGATATAGTTTCCTTACTTATCTTTTTTTGAACACTATCTATTTTTATAGCTGCGTTGTCTGAGCTAAGCATTGCTACCCCTTCTTTTTCTACTTCAGCTGAAGCAAAATATATTTTTCTCCAACCTTTGACCTTTACTCTATATGTATCTTTCTGCTTCAAATGAGTTTCTTATAAGCAGCATATGTTAGGATTCTGGTTTTTAATCTACTCTGCTATTCACTTTACTTTTTAAGGGAGAGTTCATCCCATTGGCTTCCTTTTATTTGCTTTTTTCTTTGGTTGTTTTCTTTTTTCTTTTTTTAAAATTTTTTAAAATTAATTTTTATTAAAGATATTATTTGAGTTTTACAATTTTCCCCTCAATCTTACTTCCCTCCCCCATGGAAAGCAATCTGTCAGTGTTTACTTTGTTTCCATGTTGTACCTTGATCCAAATTGGGTGTGATGAGAGAGAAATCATATCCTTAGAGATCAGATAATAAAATATCTGTGTTTTTTTAAATTGCATGGGGTAGTCCTTGAACTTTGTTCAAACTCCACAGCTCCTTATCTGGTTACAGATGACACTCTCCTTTGTAGACAGCCCCAAATTGCTCCTGATTGTTGCACTGATGGAATGAGAGAGTCCTTCAAGGTTGATCATCTCCCCCATGTTGCTGTTAGGATATACAGTGTTTTTCTAGTTCTGCTCATCTCACTCAGCATCAATTCATGCAAATCCCTCCAGGCTTCCCTGAAATCCCTTCCCTCCTGGTTTCTAATAGAACAATAGTGTTCCATGACATACATATACCACAATTTGCTAAGCCATTCCCCAATTGAAGGACATTTACTTGATTTCCAATTCTTTGCCATCACAAACAGGGCTGCTATAAATATTTTTGTACAAGTAATGTTTGTACCCTTTTTCATCATCTCTTCAGGATATAGACCCAGCAGTAGTATGGCTGGGTCAAAGAGTATGCACATTTTTGTTGCCCTTTGGGCATAGTTCCAAATAGCTCTCCAGAAGGGTTGGATGAGTTCACAGTTCCACTAATAGTGTAATAGTGTCCCAGATTTCCCACAGCCCTTCCAGCAATGATCATTGATGATCTCCTTTCTGGTCATACTGGCCAATCTGAGAGGTGTGAGCTGATACCTCAGAGAATCTTTAATTTGCATTTCTCTAATAATTAATGATTTAGAGCATTTTTTCATATGGCTATGAATTGCTTTGATCGCCTCATCTGTAAATTGCCTTTGCATAGCCTTTGACCATTTGTCAATTGGGGAATGGCTTTTTGTTTTAAAAATATGACTCAGTTCTCTGTATATTTTAGAAATGAGTCCTTTGTCATAATCATTAGTTGTAAAGATTGTTTCCCAATTTACTACATTTCTTTTGATCTTGGTTACAGTGGTTTTATCTGTGCAAAAGCTTTTTATTTAATATAATAGAAATCATCTAATTTGTTTTTGGTGATGTTCCCAAATCTTCCTTAGTCATAAACTGCTCCCCTTTCCATAGATCTGACAGGTAAACTAGTCCTTGACCTTCTAATTTGATTATAGTATTGTTTTTATGTCTAAGTCCTGTAACCATTTGGATCTTATCTTGGTAAAGGGTGTTAGGTGTTGGTCTATTCTAAGTTTCTTCCATACTAACTTCCAATTATCCCAGCAGTTTTTAATCAAAGAGGGTGTTTTTATCCCAATGGCTGGATTCTTTGGGTTTATCAAACAGCAGATTACTATAATAATAATAAAAATCTCCTGCTTTTACACCTAGTCTTTTCCACTGGTCCACCACTCTATTTCTTAGTTTTGATGACTGAAGCTTTATAATATAATTTTAGATCAGGTAGGGCTATACCACCTTCTTTTTCACTTTTTTCCATTAAGCTCCTGGCAATTCTTGACTTTTTATTTCTCCATATGAATTTACTTACATTTTTTTCTAACTCATTAAAGTATTTTTTTTGGAATTTTGATTGGTAGGGCACTAAACAGATAGTTTAATTTTGGTAGAATTGTCATTTTTATTATATTAGCTCTACCTATCCATGAGCAGTTGATATTTGCCCAGTTATTTAAATCTGATTTAATTTGTGTGAGAAGTGTTTTATAATTGTTTTCAAAAAGATTCTGAGTCTGTCTTGGCAAATAGACTCCCAAATATTTTATATTGTCTGAGGTTACTTTGAATGGGATTTTTCTTTCTAGCTCTTCCTGCTGTATCTTGCTAGACATATATAGAAAAGTTGAGGATTTATGAGGGTTTATTTTATAACCTGCAACTTTGCTAAAATTGCTAATTGTTTCCTGTAGTTTTTTGTATGATTTCTTGGGATTCTGTAGGTAGGCCATCATGTCATCTTCAAAGAGTGAGAGTTTTGTCTCTTCCTTTCCAATTCTAATTCCTTCAATTTCTTTTTCTTCTCTAATTGCTAATGCTAACATTTCTAATACAATATTGAATAGTAGTGGTGATAATGGGCACTCTCTTTTCACCCCTGATCTTATTGGAAATGCCTGCAGCCTCTCCCCATTGAATATAATGCTTGTTGATGGTTTCAACTAGATACTGCTAATTATTTTAAGGAACAGTCCATTTATTCCTGCACTCTCTAGTGTTTTTAATAGTAATGGATGCTGTATTTTGTCAAAAGCTTTTTCTGCATCTATTGATATGATCACATGATTTCTGATTGGTTTGTTGTTGATATAATTAAGTATAATAACAGTTTTCCTAATATTGAACAAACCCTGCATTCCTGGAATAAATCCTACTTGATCATAATGTATTATCCCAGTGATAACTTGTTGTAATCATTTTGCTAAGATTTTATTTAAGATTTTTGCATCTATATTCATTAGGGACATAGGTCTTTAATTTTCTTTCTCTGTTTTAACTCTTCCTGGTTTAGGTAACAGCACCATATTGGTTTCATATTTCATATTTTTTCAAAGAGCTTATATAGAATTGGAACCAATTGTTCCTTAAATTTTTGGTAGAATTCACTTGTGAATCCATTAGGCCTTGGAGATTTTTAGTTTTAGGGAGTTCAATGATTGCTTGTTGAATTTCTTTTTTCTGAGATAGGGTTGCTTAGGTGTTTAATCTCTTTTTCATTTAACCTGGGCAACTTATTTTTTTTGTAAATAATCATATATTTCACCTAGATTATTAAATTTATTGGCATAGAATTGTACAAAATAATTTAAAATTATTACTTTAATTTCCTCCTCATTGGTGGTGAGTTCACCTTTTTCATTTATGATATTAGCAATTTAGTTTTCTTCTTTCTATTTTTTAATCAAATTGACCAGAGGTTTATCAATTTTATTGGTTTTTCATAATGCAAACTTTTGGTTTTATTAATTCAATAGTATTTTGCTTTTGCTTTTATTGATTTCTCCTTTAATTTTTAGAATTTCTAATTTGTTTTTTAATTGGGGATTTTTGATTTGTTCTTTCTCTAATTTTTTTAGTTGCATATTGGGTTCATTGATTTCTTCTTTCTCCAATTTATTCATGTAAGCATTTAGAGCTATAATATATCCCCTTAGAGTAACTGTGAATGAATCCCATAAGTTTTGGTATGTTGTTTAATTATTATCATTATCTAGGATAAAATGGTTAATTCTTTGTATAATTTGTTTTTAGGCCCACTCATTTTTTAAAATGAGGTTATTCGGGTTCCAATTTGTTCTGGGTCTATATCTCCTTGACCCAATATTGCATATGACTTTTATTGCATTGTGATCTGAGAAAGATGTATTCACTAATTCTGCCTTTCTGCAGTTGATCATTAGGTTTTTATGTCCTAGTACATGGTCAATTTTTGTATAAGTTCCATGTACTGCACAGAAAAAGGTATATTCCTTTCTATCCCCATTCAGTTTCCTCCATAAGTCTACCATATCTAATTTTTCTAACAATCTATTTACTTCCTTAACTTCTTTCTTGTTTATTTTATGATTCTGTTTATCTAGATCTGATAGCGGGATGTTGAGTTCTCCTACTAGTAGAGTTTTGCTGTCTATGTCTTCCTGTAGTTCTTTCAGCTTCTCTAAGAATTTGGGTGCTGTCCCACTGGGTGCATATATATATATATATATATATATATATATATATATATATATATATATATATATATTCAGTATTGAAATAACTTTATTGTCTATGGTATCTTTTAGGAGGATAAAGTTTCCTTCCTTATCTCTTTTAATGCTAATCTCTTTTTGTTGCTGCTTTGTCTGAGATAAGGATTGCTACCCTTGATTTTTGTACTTCAGCTGAAGCAAAATATATTTTGCTCCAACCTTTTACCTTTACTCTATATGTATCTCTCTGTTTCAAACTAGTTTCTTGTAAGCAGCATATTGCAGGATTCTGGTTTTTAATCCACTCTGCTATTTACTTACGTTTTAAGGGAGAGTTCATCCCATTCACATTCAAAGTTATGATTTCTAATTCTTTATTGCCCTCCTTGCTATCTTCCCTCTGTTTGTATTTCCCCCCCTTTCCCCCATTTATCCATACTCCCAAGTATTTTGTTTTTGAATACCACCCCCTTCAGTGTGTTTGCCCTCCTATATCATACCTTCCCCTTCCCCCCCCACTCCCATTCCCTTTCTCCATCCCCCCTCCCCTTTTCACCTTTTAATACTTGAAAGGTTAGATGTTTTATAACTTAACTGAGTATGTGTAGGTTGACTTTGAGCCAAGTCTGATGAGAAGAAGATTCAGGTGTTTCTCATCTGCTCCCCCTTTCCCTTCTATTACCACAGTTTTTTTTGTACCTCTTAGTGTAATGAGATTTACCCCATTCAATCCCCTCCCTCTTCCCATCTCTTTCCTGCCCCCCCTTTTTAAGGAGGTGGTGTTTTTTAGATCATTCTATCTAAGTCATAGAAAATTCTGAGTGTCTGTCCCTTCTAGTTCAGTATATTCTATTGAATAGAGTCAAAATTCCTGAGAGTTATTAGAGTCTTTCTCCCAAGTCGGGTTAAAGCCAGTTACATCTCATTAGATAGCAGTCTCATGGATAGGTCATGAATGTCCTTCATTTCTGACTAAGTGTATTCTCTCTGTTAGAGTTACAATTCTCAAGATTTAGGAGAATCTTTTTCCCCATGCTAGGGTATAGCCAGTTTCAACTTCCTGGATAGCATTTCTTTTCCTTTTACCTCCCCCTTGTTTGTTTGTTTTTTTTTTTTACCTTTTCATGTGTCTCTTGAACCTCCTGTTTGATGTCCAAATTTTCTGTCTAGCTCTGGTCTTTTCATCAGAAATTTTTGGAATTCTTCCATTTTGTTAAATGGCCATCTTTTTCCCTGTAAGAGAAGGCTCAGCTTTGCGGGAAAGTTGATTCTTGGCTGCATTCCAAGCTCCCTTGGTCCAGGCACTTCGATCCCTTAATGTTGATGCAGCCAGATCCTACGTGATCCTTACTGTGGTTCCTTGATATTTAAATTGTTTCTTTCTGGCTGCTTGCAGGATTTTCTCTTTTATTTGATAGTTCTGGAATTTGGCCACAACATTCCTTGGTGTTTTCATTTTAGGATCTTTTTCTGGTGGGGATCGATGTACTCTTTCAATAACTACTTTGTCCTCCAATTCCATAATATCAGGGCAGTTTTCCATCACAAGATCCTGTAATATTAAGTCCAGGCTTTTTTTCTCTTTAATGTTTTTAGGAAGTCCTATAATTTTCAGGTTGCCTCCCCCTGACCTATTCTCAAGGCCAGTGGTTTTGTTGATGAGGTATTTAACATTTTCTTCTATTTTTTTCTATTTTTTATTTTTTTTAACTGACTCTTGCTGTCTCATGGAGTCATTAGATTCTGTAGACTCCATTCTTTTTTTGGGGGGAGGAGTTTTCTGCATTAACCTTTTGCAACTCCTTTTCCAATTGGTCAATTCTACTTTTGAAAGAGCTTTCCATTTGACCAATTGAAGTTTTGAGAGAATTATTTTCTTTTTGCATTTGCCCAATTGAGGATCTATGAGAATTATTCTCATTTTGTATTTGTCCAATTGTATTTTCTAAGGTTTTGTTTTCTTGTTGCAAGGTATTAATTGTCTCCTCCAAATTTTCCAGTTGATTTTTAAACTCCTTCCTTATTTATTCAAGGAAGTCTTTCTGTGCTGATGACCAGATTGTATTCTCCTCAAAGGTTCCAGGTCTTTCCCTTCCAAGAATTTTTCTATGGATCCACCTTTCTGCTTACCCTTCTTCATTTTGCTAAAACCTTGAATTGGGGAGGGGCTGGTTCTCAGGTGCTTGGGATCACTAAAGGCTTTACTCACTGAGTGCAGTTTCTCTGGCTGGCCAGTAGGAGGTCTTGGTTGCTTTCTTTGGAGTGTCTGTGAGCTTGATTGAGGCCTTCTCCCTTTGCTTGAAGGGAGGGGTTGGAGCTATTGAATTCTTTTGCCTTCAATCAATGGTGGGCTTTACCCTAGCCTGAGGTCATTCCTCAGCTGGGCTGGTTCTTCTGCTCACACACCTGGGCCTGAGACAGAAGTAGTTTGCATTTGTTTACTCTGGGAAGAGGTCTGAGCTGTAATGGGACTCTTGAGTTCCTCAGACCAGAGGAGCCCAGGGATGGTGTCCTCAGCTTTCCTTCACCAGAACTCTCCCTTCACCCCCAGCCCTGTCCACAAGCTCCTGGGGGAACAGCACCAACACCAGTGCCTCTGCTCCCTGGTTGATTTAAAGCCCTGCCATCTAGCCCCACTGCTGATCCAGCAGGTCTGACTCGGGCCCTCAAACTCTGGGCTCCAATTCAGCTGTTAATCTGGTTGATCTGGGGCTGATCCTCCCTCTGAGCCCAGACTCACCCAACGTAATTCGGTCAATGCTGTTGAGGAGACAAATCCTGAGGTAGATGTTCTTTCTTCTGGCTTTTCTTTCTGGGTTTTGTGTGTCAGATTTCTTTTAAGAGGTTTGTTTCATGTGATAGATGGGGAAAGATCAGGGGACTTTAGAACTGTGCCTGTCTTCTCTCCACCATCTTGGCCAGAAGTCCCCATTGACTTTCAAAGTTATAATTACAAACTCTTTATTGCCCTCTGTGCTATCTTCCCTCTGCTTATATTTTTCCTTTTTCCCCCTTTATCCATATTACCCAGTATTTTGTTTCTGAATACTGCCACCATCAGTGTGTTTGCCCTCCTATATCAACCTCTCCCCTTTCTTTCCCCTTTCCCTTTTCCCCTTCTTCCTTCCCTTCCTTCTATTAGTTCTCTTTTTTCTCCCCCTCCCCACCCCTTCCCTCCCCTTTTTGCCTTTTAATAATTGAAAGATAAGTTTCTTAAATTAACTGCTTGTGTGTGTATGTGTAGGTTACCTTTATGCCAAGATTCAGATGGTTTTCAGCTCCTCCCTTCTTCCCCTCTATTACAATAGGCCTTTTGTAGCTTTTAATGTAATGAGATTTACCTCATTCAATTTCCTCCATCCTCCCTTCCCCTTTTTAAGAAGGTATTGTTTTTAAATCATTCTATCTGAGTCAAAGAAAAGTCATGAGTGTCCATCACCTCTGGCTAAGTATATTCTCTCTAATAGAGTTACAACTCTTGAAATTTATTTGAGTCTTTCTCCCATGTAGGGATATAGCCAGTTTCATCTTGAAAAGGATACTTGATCTAATAAATAAAACAGAGTAAGTTTTATGGGAGAAAACCAATAAAATAGATAAACCTTTAGTTAATCTGTATAGATAATGAAAGAAGAAAACCAAATTACTCATATCACAAATGAAAAGGGTGATCTCACAACCAAAGGAGGAAATTAAAGAAATAATTTGTATCTATTTTGCCCAACTGTATCCCCATAAATTTGACAATTAGTGAAATGGATGGATATTTACTAAAATATAAGCTACCAGATTAACAGAAGAGGAAATAAAATACTTTAAAACTTTTTCAGAAAATGAAATTGAATAAAGCATCAATAAAAATTCCAAGAAAAATCTTTAGACTCAGATGGATTCACAAGTGAATTTTACCAAAGATGAAAGGAACAATTAATTCAAATTCAATATAAACTATTTAATAAATAGGGAAGAGGGGTGGCTGGGTGACGCAGTGGATAGAGCACCAGCCTTGGAGTCAGGAGTACCTGGGTTCAAATCTGTCCTCAAACACTTAATAATTACCTAGCTGTGTGTCCTTGGGCAAGCCACTTAACCCCATTTGCCTTGAAAAAACCTAAAACAAAATAGGGAAGAAGGAATTCTGTGAAATTCCTTTCATGACACCAATATGGTGCTGATACCTAACCCAGAAAGAGTCAAAACAAAGAAAATTATTGTTCAATCTCTTTAATGAAAATTGATGCAAAGTTATGAAATAAAATTTCAACTAAGAGATTCCAAGAAGTTGTTACAGGAAAGCAGGGATGCTTCAATAATGGGAAAATAATGCACATAATTGAGCATATCAATAATAAAACAAACAGAATTCATAAGATTATCTCAGTAGATGCTGGAAAAAAAACCTTTGACCAAACACAACATCACTAAATACAACATCCATTTTTGTTGCAAAACATGGGAATAAATGGAGTTTTCCTTAAAATAATAAGCAAAAATCTATCTAAAACAATCCTCAAGTATTATATGCTATTTAATATATTATTAGAAATGTTCGTTTTAACAGTAAGAGAAAAAGAAAAAAGAAACAATTAGAATTGGTGATGAGGAGTCAAATCTTTCCCTCTTTGTAGACAATATAATGGGATACTTAAGAGAACCCTAGAAAATCAACTAAAACTTCTTGAAACAATTATCATTTCAGCATATTTGCAGAACATAAAATAAACCCACATGAATCATCAATATATTTATATATTAACAGTGAAGTCCAAGGCAAGAGACAGAAATAGATCTTCCATTTAAAGTAACTTGGGATAGCATAAAATATTTGGGAATCTATCTCCCAAGACAAATCCAAAAACTATAAGAATACAACTACAAAATACTTCACACACTAATAAAGACAGATCCAAACAAATGGAAAAATTGCATGGTTAGGTCAAGCTAACATAACAAAAATGAGCATTCTACTCAAATTAGAATTCTCAAGTTAAATGGCTTATTCAGTACCATACCTATCAAACTACAAAAAAACTATTTTTCAGAGATAGAAAAACTGTAACAAAATGTCAAGAGTATCAAGGAAATTGAAAAAAAAATGCAAAAAAGTGGCCCAACTGTACCAATTCTAAAGCTATATTAGAAATTGACAGTCATCAAAACTATCTTTTACTGATTAAGAAATAATGGGCCAATGGATCTGAATAGGTGCAAGAAAATCAACAGTAAATGACTGTAATAATCTACTATTTGACAAACCCCCAACCAGCTTCTGGGATAAGAACTTGTTATTCAACAGCAACTGCTGGGAAAACTGGAAAATAGCATGACAATGAACTAAGCATAAACCCACATCTCACATCCTATGCAAAAATTAGATCAAAACTGATACAGAATTTAGACATAAAGAACAATACCTTAAAGTGATCAAGGAATATTCTTCCTGTCAAATCTGTATAGAAGGGTGAATTTTATAACCAATCAAGAAATAGAGAACATTATAAAACACAAAATGCATGATTTTTGGCTATATTAAATTAAAAAGGTTTTACATTAATAAAAAAACCAGTGCAGCCAAGATTAGAAGGGAAAGAGAAAGCTAGAAACCAATTTATACAGCTAGTGGTTGTGATAAAGGACTCATTTCTAAAATATATAAAGAACTATCAAATTTATAATCAAATTTATAAGGTTATAAGTTATCCCCCAATTGATAAATTGCCAAAAGATATGAATTGGCAATTTTCAGATTAAGAAATTAAAGCTAGACAGTTATATAAAAATGCTCCTAATTATTGATTAGAGAAATTCAAATTAAAACAACCATGAGATTCCATCTCATACCTCTCAGATTGACTAAGATGACAAGAAAGGAAAATGAGCAATGTTGAAGAGGATGTGGAGTTTTTAATGTGGAGTTGTGAACTGATACAGTCATTCTGGAGAGCTATCTGGAGAGCAATAAAACTGATCATACCCTTTGACCCAGCAATACCAATGCTGTCTATATCTAAAATAAATCATAAAAAAATGGAAAAACTCTCACTTGTTCAAAAATATTGTTCCAACTCTTAATGTAATGGCAAAGAATTCCAAATTGAAGGTAATGCCTATCAATGACTGAAGAAGTTGTGAAATATGTATGTTAAGGTTTTCTATTCTTCTTTGAGAAATCATGAGTGGCAGAACTTTAGAAAAGCATGGAAAGAATTACATGAACTGATGCTGAGTAATGGGAGCAGAACCAAGAGAATATTGTGCATATTAACAACAACATTGTGAGATGATCAACTATTATGGAAGCAACTACTTTCAGCAATTCAGAGATCAAGAACAACTCTGAGAAGCTTTCTTTGGTCAATGCCATCCTTATCCGGAGAAAAAATAACAGTCTAGAATTTAAATGCATACTATGATTACTTTTTAGTGTTTTTCCTTATCACATATGGTTTTCTTTCTTTCCCTTTAGTTCTAATTTTTCTTACACAAAATGACTAATATGTAAATATGTTAAATGCAAATGTACATGTACACCTATTTACTAGAGAGTGGTAGAAAAATGTGTAATTAATAAATTTGCAAATGAATGGATGAATGTTGACAAACAGCCTTATATAGTTGAAAAAATAAAATAAAATTTCAATGGAAAAAAGAAGGGAAGTAGGGAATGGGAAAAATATATATGCAGGTTTCTCTGATAAAGCCATTATTTCTGAAATATATATATATATATATATATATGTGATATAAATACATAAGAACATGAATCGTTCTCCAATTGATAAATAATTAAATTATACGAACAGGCAGTTTTTCAAAAGAGAAATCAAAGTTATTTAGAGTCATATAAAATTGTTGTAAATCACAATTAATTAGAGAAACTCAAATTTAAACAATTTTGAGCTGACACCTTAGAGCCATGATAGTGGTCTGACACTATCATAAGACAGAAATGTGACAGAATTTCATTTATGTTATAATATGACTATAAAAGAAAATGACACATGTTGAAGGATATATGGAAAATAGAGATATTAATGTATGCTTGTGAACATTGTGTGAACATTGTGAACTGATAGAACAATTCTGGAGAGCAATTATAGCCCAATGAGCTATAAAAAACTTTGCATGTCTCTTGAGATTCCAGAATGTACAAAAATATTTACAGCAACATTTTTTTTTGTTAGCAAAGAATTGAAAACCTAGGGAATGCACAGCAATGGGTAAATGATTGAAGAAGAGATAGTATATGATTGTGATGGAATACTATTTTGCTCTAAGAAATGATGAACAGTTTTTAAAAAATGCCTTAGGAGACTTACATGAATTGATGCAAAGTGAATTGAGCAGATATAGGAAAATATGGTACACAACAATAGCAATATTATACTATATTCAATTATGAATGACTTAGGTATTCTCAACAACAAAAAGGATAATTCTAAAAGACATCTGATGATAAATGGTCTTCAAATGAAAAAACTAATGTAGTTTGACTGCAGATTGAAGGATACTTTTTAACTTCATTAGTCTTGTTTTTTTTTGGTCTGCTTTTTGTTTTGCAACATGGGACATATAGACATGTTTTGTATGCCTATACATATATAATCTGTATCAAAATTGTTTGCCATTTCAGGAAGTGTAAACTTGGGGGAAAAGGGAGAGGGAGAGAGAGAGAGAGAGAGAGAGAGAGAGAGAATTTAAAACACAAAATTTTAGAAAATAAAGCCTAAAAACTATGATAGGGTCCTGATAAAAATGAATTTTTTTGAGGGACTAGGTATTTAAAAAAAACAAAAAAAATATTGTAAAGTTAATCAGGAAGGAAAACAATCACTAATCTTGGTTGCAAAGAATATCTAGCCTAACCCTCCAATTTTTCAGATAAGGAAACTGAGACACAGTTAAATGAAATTATTTTGTTACTCAGAAGTTAATAGAACTGGGACTTAGAATCAGCTCTCATGCTTTTAGGATGTATTTTTCTTTATATCATACCATAGTGATGAAAGTCATGCACAAAATGCTTTACAGTGGGGATCAGGCTTTAAGTGTAACTTTTCCAGGAAGGGAGAAAATTGTTATCCTTTATTTCAAAGAGGATTAATGACATCATAGGGTGATGTCACTGACTTGTACTTGGATTGGATTTAAGTAAGCTAGAGTTGCACAAATCAGCTTCACTCTCTTTTACAGAGTCACCCAAGACCAAGGGCAAAACACATGTCTGGACTACTGGCTTTGGCCTCAAGAATGAAGTGGATGACTTTGGCATCTTCAATGTCTGACCAAAGTCTAAGCATAGAATATGCTTCATAGAAAGCATAGAATATGCTTCAACTGGCTTCATGGCTTTTGGAACAATTTGTACATTTACCCATTCCTTCAGAGAACTTCTCCATATACTTAATTAAGGTAGATATCCCTGTAACTCACCTAATTCACCTGTTTCCCTCAACTTGTTTGATCTGTTTGCCAAAGTAGTTGTTGAAGTGAAAGAAATAAGTGGCAGCTTATGCAGATATGATTTGAATTTATGTTGATCCACAAAGTGTTTCAAATTTTAAGTAGCTTTCTGAGGTATAACTGACAGAATTTTCTAAAGTACTAATGCTGATGAGCTTAACCAGAACTGAACAGTAAAACATGGAAAACCTGTACTGAAAGAACCTTGTGTCATTGATGACCAAGAGATTAAGAGATTGAACTGGATAAAGATAATTAATAACTGGCAGAAGTAGAAAGTGAGTCAAAGAGTATTAAATATGTACTGAATTTCTGATTACCATATTAATCATTCTAAAAATGATTTGAGCAAGAATTCTATTTATATTTTTT
Organism: Macrotis lagotis; assembly: GCF_037893015.1. Taxonomy (NCBI): domain Eukaryota; kingdom Metazoa; phylum Chordata; class Mammalia; order Peramelemorphia; family Peramelidae; genus Macrotis; species Macrotis lagotis. The sequence continues at coordinate 336,578,460 of NC_133666.1, forward strand.
TTACCTAAGATCTTCATGTATTATAGTAATGTTTTATACCCTAGCACGTTGAGTGAATATACATTCTTCTGAATACATTCTTGTAGTTTTAGAACTGAAATGAACCTCGAAAGTCAAATGGTATAACTCCCTGCATGATTTATGCTCTTAAATAATTTCAAATCTCTACTTAATTTAAATTTGGTTTTCCTTTTTGGATTTTGATTTTGATATATTGTTTTGATGTAGAAGACCCTTGTTGAAGAATCTCCAGTATATGCTACGGCATATTGAAATGGTTTTCAATTTATAACCTTTGAAAATTTTCAGCAGCACTGAGAAGGATCATAATAAGTAGGTAAGAGTTAAGGCTTAAATCCAGGTCTTTTGACCTAGATTAATTCTCCATTTCATTGTCCTTGTTGCCTGTTTTCTTAACACCATTAAATAGTAAATCACTTTCACAGAGCCATAAATGATTTTTACTTCCTTGGAGTCTGAATTTTATATCAGATTCATTAAAATGAATTTATTTCTTTCTGCTAATCACAAGAACTTTAAACCCTTGAACAATTATTTTCTCAAAAGTAAGCTTTTCTACACTATTTTGTTTTTTTAATTTTTTTTATTATTACAATAATAATTGTAATAATAATAAATTAATAAACACCCCATCCCAAAAGATGAGAAATCTCAGGAATAGAGAGAGAGAGGAAAAAAGTGTACTTCTGTCTGTGTTCATATTCCAATGGCTCTCTCTCTGGGATGAGTTGCCTTCCCCATAATAGCTACCAGAGAAGTTGCTTCAAAATTTTTCCCACAGTTGTTATCTCTAGCTGTATTTCCCTTTACTCTATTCCTCCCAACTTTCATTTATTCTTTTCTCTTTCTAATTTCATCCTGTCCCTGTTCAGAAGTGTGTTTAATCTGAGTACCCTCTCCCTCAGCCTTCCCTCTCTTCTATCACCTATTCTCCCCTTCCCCCTTCCATTCCCCCTTATCCCATCCCTTTCTTCTTATTTTTCTCTATGGTAAGATAAGATATTTATACCCTATTAGGTGTGTATGTTATTTCTTCTCTGAGTCATTTCTGATAGAATGAAAGCTCATTTGTTTCCCTTCTCCTTCCCAGGTTCCATTCCATTGTCAAAGCTTTTTTCTGGACTCTTATGTGAAATATCTTAATCCCTTCTTCCTCTCCTTTCTCTTCCTCCCAGTACCTTCCTTTATCACCCATTGACTCCATATTTTTGCCATATTATACCATTATCTTCAGCTCCTTCCTGTGTCTTGTCTATATTTGTTCCTTCTAACTGCTCTTATGAATGAGAAAGTTCATATGAGTTATCAGTATCTTCTTCCCATGTGGGAATACAAACAGTTCAATATTATTAAATCTCTCATAATTAGTTCTTCTCATCCACCCCTTCTATGATTCACCTGAGTCCTGTACTTGGAGATCAAACTTTCTGTTCAGCTCTGTTTTTTTCAGTAGGAAAGCTTTAAAGTCCTCTGTTTCATTGACTTTCAATACACTTTTTTTGTTTTAAATTGTCCTAACAAAAATTTTAATTTTATTTACAAAGGGACAGACTATTGTTTTTTATTCTTTACTTAACATTTAATTTTTCATTTTTGAAAAGCATTGGGCACTAGAAGTGATTTAGAATTTAGATAAAATCTGGACCCTGCCCTCGAGAAGCTTACCAACTAATAATAGAGCACTACATTCTCTTGCAAAGGAGGCTGAACTTTATAATGAGCAAACTTGGGATCAAGGTCTGTCTATTCCGTGAGCTAACTGTATGACCTCCAGTAATTCATTTGCCTTTTCTAGGTCCCCTTAAAGTTAGGCAGATTAATTATAGCATCTCTAATCAAAGAGGGGTACTCAGGTGAAGGAAATAGAGAAAGGTCATAGGTTCAAGGAAAGATTTTTGAAGGAGGAACTTCTGAATCCTTTAGAGATATGAGAGAAAGTTATTTAAAATAAAATGATTATTAAAATGAACTCAGTAATTTTTATGGGTATCATTAACTTCTTTATCAATTTGGTGAAACCTATGTACTCTTTTGCAGGCATTTTTAATCAATAAAAGAAAATACACATTAATACAAAGGCAACCAGCTATATGGAAATGCAGTTTAGTATATTTTAAAAAGGAAATTCTCTAGGTTGAGTCCCTGTAAATTGAAAATTTTCTATGCCCCCATTTTTGGGAAGTGGCCAAGGGTTAAGGCAAGTTTCAGATATTTCTTGAGTTAAAAAAGCAGGAATTAAGTCTGGTTCTGTTCTTGTAGTTTAGTTTCTTAAAAGAAGATCTGTGTGTGTGTGTGTGTGTGTGTGTGTGTGTGTGTGTGTGTGTGTGTGTGTGTGTATGTGTGGGTTAATGGGGGTTAAGTAACTTGCCCAGGGCCACACTACTGGTAAGTGTTAAGTATCTGAGCATTATCCACTGTGCCAACTAACTGCCTCATGGGGCTTGATCTCTTAGTCTACTGCATGTCATAATAACCCACTAGGATTTGTAGAGACCAGAACCAAAGAAAAAAAATATTTTCCAGTGCTTTTGACTTAGATCTGAACCTGTTCAGTCTTTCCAATTGTGTTGGGGTGGGGATTCATCTTATTTTCACCCTATGCCCTTACATCAGCTTCTGTATCACATTTTTATTTTTATTTACTCTATGTTATAATCCCTGCTGCATATCTGCATTTTCAGTTTGAGTATTTACATCTTAGAAATTGACAAATATTAAAAATCAGCATATGTATAGAGTATCAAATTCATGAAAAAATGTTAATATGCAGATCAAAATTAAAAGCATGTTATATGTACATTTTGTTTTAAGAGAACATATTGTTAACCATTTTCCACCATAACTTTAGGAAGTTCAACTTTATTATCTAAAATTTTCTCAGAAAAAAAAGAAAATACAGCTATGTATGCTATTATAAATATTGATTAACTTCAGTATGCCATTTAACTTGCCATTTTCAGCCTCATAAATATCATCAGTTTCTAGTTTAATGATGTAGGTAATAAATGAATTTTTATTAAATTGAATTTTATTTAATAATCTATAATATATTGTATATACCATATAGTATAATAAATAATGAATTTATTTTCTATATTTCCTTCAAATAAACATGCCCCCTAAAAACTTCAAAAGAGACAATCTCTACACAGTATATTGTTGCAATATCTCAGATCTATCACTGAGATAACCAAAATTACAGAAATGGCTATTTATAGGGGCTGCTAGGTGGTAGGGGCAGCTAGGTGGCGTAGTGGACAGAGCACCAGTCCTGGAGTCAGGAGTACTTGAGTTCAAATCCGACCTCAGACACTTAATAATTACTTAGCTGTGTAGCCTTGGGCAAGCCACTTAACCCCATTGCCTTGCAAAAACCTAAAAAAAAAAAAAAAAAAGAAATGGCTATTTATATAATATCAGTATTGGGGCCTAAGAAGCTAAGGTTTCTTGATCAGGGTAAATGCTAAGCTAAGAAGAGTCCTGCAAATGCTTATAAATAATTATCCCAAGCAGTTGCTTTACTTAGAGCCAGGTGATACTGGGGTCTGGAAAAGTTGAGTAGACAGGCAGGGATAAAGGCAGCCATGGGTGTCAGAAGTCTGGTCACACTCAAGATTAGTAAGAAGAGTATGGGTAAGCAGCTACCAGGTCAAGTAAATATATTAAAAGTCATATCAGGCTTATATGAGCCCAAGTTCTTAGCAGGTGATCATGAATTAGGGAGTCCAGAGAAATAGAATGAAGAAAAGAAAATCAAAAGACAGAAGGACAGATAACAGTGTCTTTGCCTGACACAGCAGTATCAAGACACTTGATTATTAGAATATTGTTTTTGGTCCTACTTCTCAGGCTAATGTTGGGGTGAGAGAAAGGGTACTTTGAAAAACACTTTTCAAAGAAAAAATCAAATCCCACTCCATCATATCTAAATATATGGCAATAAATCTAAACTTAAAAAAATTCAATCTTTTTTTCTCACCCATTTCCATTGACTATTACTATTAATTAGCACAGAATGCTGTAAATAATCCTACAAAGAATCTGGGATTGAGTCAGAAGAATTGCATCTTGAATATCAGGCTTCACAACTTAATTCTTATTGGAACTTTGACAAGCCTCTTTATGTCTCTGAACTTCTGTTTCCTCATCTTTAGTTCTTAAACTGAGTTGCAGGAATCAAAACTGTATTTCCACATAATTGCTTTCCTTTGTAATCCTGTTTCTGTGTGTGTTGCTTTTCATCTAAATCACTATTTTTCTTGCTGTTCTGGCTGATGACATTCAGATCATTTCTTAAATTATTTCTTGGTCTAATTTCCAAGTCAGTTGATTTTATTGTGAGATATTTAATGTTTTCTTCAGGCTTTTTTCATTTATTCATTTAAATTCATTAGTCTTTTTTCCACTCCTGATATTAGATAGCTATGAATTGAATACTACCCCATAATTTTTGAAGTGAACCATTATAATCCTTCTACTGAGGGATTACTGGACATTGGCCTTTATTATTTGTGGTAGCTAATAACCATCCTGTATAGAATTGTGCTTAAGTGAAGTTTTATAAGGACAGCTCTATGGGAAGTGAGCATATCTTTCTAGAGAAAATTTTAGGCAAAGTAGTTACTAGAAAAATGGCATGTATAATTGTTTTAGACATTTTGACATCTCCCCAAACAGGAGACTGTCATTTTAGCAGGGAGAAAAAGAATGGGACCTCTTGGTGGACCAGGATGACACAAGGTAGCTGATAAGCAAACTATCATAGTATATGGACTTTGAGAATGAAAATAAAATGAAACATAATCTTGCTTTAATGAGGCCCACAATGAGCAATGAGTAAATCCAGCTTGTAAACATGCTTCTTTCTATCATGAATATCTGATTGCACTTTCCCCCTACCTTATTTAAGTATTCTTCTTTTCACATTTTACTACTTTTTTTAGAACATCAAGGCTGGTTAGCTTGCTATTTGTGAATAATGTACTGAAGAGATTGCAAAGCCAGTTTTTAACATTTTTTTGTTTGGTTGGTGATGGAAGTGGTGCTGGTGTGTGTGTGTGTGTGTGTGTGTGTGTGTGTGTGTGTGTTGTTTTATTTTTGCTTTTTTAATCTTATACCAAGTTGCTTTGAAATTTTCCTCCAATAAAAAAAGAAACTGTTTCCTCTAAATACTAGCATTTGGGATGAGAACAAAAGTGTTAATTGGGGCATTTATTTACTCTACAGAATTAAATTCCACAGTAATTCTGCCCAGAGTCTTAGCAAATCCACTGTTTTTCCCTTCTCTGAAAGCCTATGCAGGTGGTGTCAGTGCTGGATATTCTGTTTACAAATCATTAATGAAGTGATTGTGGCTTTTTTCATTTGCTCACACTTTTGAACTGCTCATAGTGACACATTCCTAAATAGGGAACACAAGAGCAGGGAGAAGCAAACAATAGTCTTATTATGGGGGCCACACAAACACTGGTAGTGCTGAGGGTTTATATTAACCCAATCAATTAAAGATGGACGGAAAGGGTTCAGCTAGTGGGGGACTGGGAAAAAACAGTACACAGCAATGAGTTGCTAGGCATGCTAATCTGGACTCTGAAATTTTCCCTCAGTGCTGTATCTGAGCTTTCTTCCTTCACAATAAAAGGTCCCTTTCAAAGCGGAGGGTCCTTAGCAGTCCAACCATTGGAAGTCACTGCGTCCTCTGAATGAAATAAATGTCTCTTTTTAATTCCTATAAGGTTTGTGTAAATTTCCCTCAGTACATAACCATTAGAATTCTGCAGGAAAAACGCATATATTAGACTATACTGTATCCCTTTTGTGCTCCAAACAGCAACTCTCCTGCTACTGATATAGAGTTTAAAAGCTTAAAGAAAGTGTAGGTTTCCTGCTGGGCAAACAAGCTGCATTGGCCCAGTGAAGTAACCTTTTTGTTAAGAATTCTCATTTGAATGAACAGCATGGTGTAACTGGTGAATGCAGATGGCTCAAGTGTTCCGTTCCAACGAGAGGAAAAAAAGGGAGAATTTTACTCATTTGGTTCTTTCATTAACGGAAACATCCCCCCTACCCCAATACCAAATGCCTCAAGTCTAAAATAAAAGGAAATGAAGATGGAGAAAGTAAATGCATTACTGCTCTTCGTTTACTTTTACCTATGGCAGTGTAAAGCAAAATATTTGATTACTTAATGGCATTATTTTCCCTCCCTCCTTATATTTAATCTCCCTTATTTTCTATCTGATCAGCCCCTTCACTTTAATTCATATACATTTATAAGACACATATAAAATCACCAAGGACTAGATACAATATTTACACTAGGGGTTTACATGGTATTGATATACTATTTTCAGATGTGACTCTACTTAACTTAAACATCACAAGATGAGTTGACTAAATGGCCTGGAAAGATTTAGCAATGTACATAAATTATCAGACTTAAAAGAATTATTTCAAGTTGTATTATATTCACTCTTCCCTCCCCCTCAACATTAGGAGAATCCCTTTGCCCTCAAATAATGTATAAGTAGTCTCATTTGCAGGACAAGAGGAAATCATTTAGACTTTTTAAACAAATAATTTATTAAAGTCAAAATGTTCATTCCTATACTAATGAAAATGCAAATCTGAGAAACACTTCCTCCCCCTCCCCAACTCTTCTCTCCACCCCTGCTCAGGATTATGGAATTCTTTCTTTGTACAGTAATTCCAAAATTGGGGAGAAATAGGAGACCACATCAGTCAAAATTCCTGCTACTTCATTGGTATGTACCTGTAAGAATATTAGATTACTTGAAATAAAATTAGAATATATGAAGGAATGGATTGATTTTTGTAATTCATGAAGGAAGAAGCTGGGCTTACCATGTCTGAACTTTACACCTTTCCAACTGTTCTTCCCAATATAGCATTTAGTTTTTCAGATTTAATTGGCATGTGTTTGCCTATACACTTACATGGGGGAATTTGAATAGCCTTCTTAACATGGAAGATGTATATTATTTATTTCATTTCAAGATTTTTTGAGGATAGAGGGATGAATTTTTCAAAATCCATTTATTCTTTGTTGTACAGTATTTAAAGGGAATACAGTATTGTAAGGGAGTACAATGTTTTGAGGGAAATCCCTAAAAGTCAAAAGAAACAAGCAAATCAAACTTATAATTCCTAATAATTCTTATAATAGTTAAAATGCAGCATGGATACTCAAGAAAATATAATATTAACACATTTGGAAAAGAGTCATTTTTTACCAAATAAAAATCACTGCAAAAGGACATCTAAAAAAATAAAATACTTCATACTGGTATTTTAAAAGTTGGTGCAGCATTTATTCATACTGTTTGTTCCTTTTAATTAAAATGCTCATCAGATGTGTGATTTGTAAACAACTTAGTTTATCTCCATTTGGCATTATACCTATATATGATGTTAATTATCCTATATGTTATTGGCTTTATGTTTCATTAAGTTTTGTATTCAAATGAAACTTTATGACCTAGAAAGAAAAAAAGATGTTTCTTTGGAATGAAAGTAAATACACCTTATTATATCTTCTCAAACAGTCAACTTATTGGCACACTAATATGTATTGACCTGAAATTCTCCTGGGGATTAGTTTATTGTTTTTCCTTCTGAAGGATATTATACCTGAATTGAAAATCATCTTTTAGATATTTTAAGATGCAATGAACATACAGCCACTTACTTTATGATTTTATGGGTACAAAACTTTTTTTTTATTTCACATTTTATTATTAAAACAACTCTGTCAGGTAGGTGCTGGTATTCCCGATCTCCATTCCACATTTTATATTTGTGGAAACTGAGCTTATTGACTTACCCAGATTCACATAGCTACTAAGTGTCTGAGACTGAATTTGAACTCAAGTCCTCCTGATATCAGACCCAAAATTCCATCCATTGCATCCACCAGCTGCCTCAGTGAAAAATATGGATGTCTACTATTTATAGAAAAGTTTTATGAAGAATAGAGTAAAAATTATGTTAGTGCCCACTCTTCTCTTCACTCCATTCAATCTCCTAACTTTAGGTATTTTTTTCTAGTTGTTCCACAAACTTGCTCCTTATTCCTGTCTTATGTCTTCCCTGACTTTCAAGTCCTTGCCAAAATACTACTACAAAAGAGACCTTTTAGGATTCCTCTTAATTCTATGGTCTTTCCTCTGCTGATTACTTTTAGTTTATCCTCTATATTTCTTTGTTATTTACATGTTTTTCCTCCTCAGGAGGGTAGGGATTGTTTTTTTACCTTTCTTTGTCCAAGTTCAGGAGGCAGTTGGTGAAGCAAGGAATTGAATACTAGATTTGGAGTTCACATGCAATCTCATACACTTCCTAGATGTGTGACCCTGGGAAAGTCACTTTACTTTTTGTTTCCGTCAGTTTCCTTAACTGTAAAAATGGGGATAATGGCAGCATATACTTTGTAGAGTTATTGTGAGAATCAAATGAAATATTCATAAAATGCTAGAACCTGGTGTTATAAAAAACACATATTCCATTCCTCCTTTTGTATCTGCAGTACTTATCACAGTCACTGGCCCAAGGCATGTAATGAATATCTATTTACTTATTTTTGATTGACTTTAAGTCAGAAACTGTAGGGGGTGTAACATTTTGGTATTCATGCATTCAGAAGAGCAACTTTCCACCAAAGAGCACTGTGCCAAGGCTTCAAAACCAGACAGACTGATGGGAAACACATTATTTCTCAATCTGTTTCTCTACTTTGATTTCCATACATGTGTCTATTCTTTCCACTAAGGTTTTGTGTACTTGCAAGAAACTGTGCCCCTGCTTTGTACGTTTCCCGGCTACATTTGTCTTCTTACTCTGCCATTTCATTAACGATTTGGAACAGTTGTGATTTCAGGCTTATGATTAAAGATAAACATAACAGCAAAAACTAATGAACTCTGTCCTTAGAGGGTATAGCACCTTCAATTTGATGTATCCATTTTTGGAGCACCATTCATGCAAAGCTGAAAGGATGCTACTCAGTGCAATATTGTGATTAATTTTAGAATTATGTGTTTTCCTTTTCATTTAGTAGACTAGTCTTATGTTCTACTGATTCTGGTGGCTCATTGTAAAGTGGGGCAGAAAAAAAGTTTAATCATTAGCATAATATCATATATCATGATGCAAAGCAATAAACTCTTAAGTAAATTTGTTTGCATTATCTATAGAACAACTTATAAATTCCTTAAGTTAGCATTCATGGTTCTCCACAACTCAGCTTCAACCTAGCTTTTCAGTTAAAAGTCACATTCTTTTGATCTCATGTCTTCATGTCTAAGACAAGCAAAACTCATACCCAAAAAAGATTTCTCCTTTACTTCCTTGGTTTATGCTGTTTCTTAGTTCTAAAGAATCTTCCTTCACACAATCTCTGCTTATAGAAAATTTATCTGGACTCTAAAATTTAACTAAACTGATAATACCTCAATGAGGCAGTCATAAGCAATTTTTCCCTTTTTAATCTACCAAAGCACTTTTAAACCTGGTGCCCTCAACTCATTCTAAGTTTTCATGATATTTATCTGTGCCTTTACAGCAAACACTATCTTATTAATTTTCAACTCTGTGTGCTCAACTCAGCACACTATTTAAGTAGTCCAGCTGTTCTCTCCTTCCTACAAGTCATACACATTGGAAAACATTCCTGATAGTCAAGATATCTATCTATCCATTTATTTAATTTTATGTAAGTGGATATTTTTTAATATTTTATTTTTCCTAGTTACATGTAAAAACAGTGTATAACATTTGTTTTTAAATATTTGAGTTCCAAATTCTCACCCTTCCTCTATCCTCACTCCTAACTCCTCATTGAGAAGACTAGAAATCTGATATAGGATACACCTGTGTAGTCAAGCAAAGCATTTCCGTAATAGTCATGTTGTGAAAGAAAATATCAATTAAAAACTCATTGAGAATAAAGTAAAAAAGAAGAATTCTTAAATCTGTGTTCATATATTATCAGTTCTGTCTCTAGGGAAGTGACTGTGATAAAAGCTGCAGATACAAAAGGAGGAAGGGAATATGGGTTTTTTTTATAACACCAGGTTATAATATTTTACAAATATTTCATTTGGTTCTCACAATAACTCTACAAAGTCTGTGCTGTCATAAGTCCTTTAGAGTTTTCTTGATTCATTGTGCTTAGAATAACTAGGCCATGGGTGGCTATGTGGCAAAGTGCGTAGAGCACCAGTTCTGGAGTCAGGAGGACCTGAGTTCAATTCCGGCCTTAAACACTTAATAATTACCTACCTGTGTGGCTTTGGGCAAGCCACCTAACCCCATTGCCTTGCAAAAAAACTCTCTAAAAATAAAAAGAAGAATAACTAGATCATTCATAGCTGATCATCTTACAATATTTCTGTTACTTAGGAAACAATACATTTCACTGTGCTTAAGTAAGTCTTTCCAGGTTTTTCAGAGAGTATCCTGTTCATTATTTCCCATAGAAGAATAGTATTTCATCACAATCACATGTGACAATTTGTTTGGTCATTACATAATTGATGAGCAGTCCCCTATTTTCCAGTTCTTTGCCATAAGAAAAGAGTTGCTATAAAAATAATTGTACATATAGGTTTTTTCTTTTTTTCTTTTTTATCTCTTTTGGGATGCAGACCTAGTAATGGCATTGCTAGGGCAAAACGTATGCATGGTTTCACTGTCCTTTGGGCAAAGTACCAAACTGCTCTATGGAATGGTTGCATTAGTACATAATTCCACTAACAATACATTATTGTCTCATTTTCCCACATCTATCTTCCATTCTACTTTTCTGCCCTATTAGTCAGTCTAATAGGCATGAGGTAGTACTTTAGAGTTATTAGAATGAATTAGATCATTTTTTAACATGTTCAGTTTTACTGAGTCATTGATTCTTGGATGTAATCCAAGCTCTTTTGCTTGAATTTGCCTATTGAAATTTCATATTCCAAACCCTCTCATACTTCAACTTTAGAACTGATAAATATTGTGTTATCTTGATTCTGGTTTTTATAATCTGTTTCTTTCTAGGTGCTAGTAATATTTGGTCCTTGACCTGGGAGTTCTGAAATTTGGTTATAATATGCCTGGGAGTTTTCATTTTGATATCTCTTTTAGGAATTGATCAGTAGATTCTTTCAATTTCTATTTTACCTTCTCATTCTAGAATATCAGGGAAGTTTTCTTTGACAAGTTCTTAGCAGTTGATGATTTGATTTTTTGTTGTTGTTGTTGGTAATGGCTTTCAGGTAGTCCAATAACTTTTAAAATTTTATTTTATTTTACCCCAACTTCATACAAAAGCAAGTTTCAACATTTATTTCCAAAACCTTCAGTTTCAAATCCTCTCCCTTCCTCCCACCCCACTCCATGCATTAAGAAAGCAAATTCCTTGGTGTAGATTAAAAATATGTATCCATGAAACAAGTTACTACAATTGTCATGCTGTAAAAGTAAACATGACACCTCCTCCAAAGAGAAAGCTGAAGAAAAGTAAAGTGAGAGAAAAATACAGTGTGTTTCAGTCTGTATTCAGACACCATCAGTTCTTTCTTTGGGATGGATAGCATTCTTTATCAGAAGTTCATCAGAGAAATTGCTTCAATATTTTCCACCATAGTTGCTACTGCTATCTGTAATTCCCTTCATCCTATTCCTCTCCATCCCCATTTATTTTATTCTCTATCTTTCCTTTTACCTTGTCCCCCCCTCAAAAGTGTCTTGTATCATGGTGGTTAGGTGGCACAGTGGATAGAACACCAGCCCTGGAGTCCAGAGTACCTGAGTTCAAATCTGACCCCGGAAACTTAATAATTATCTAGCTGTGTGGCTTTGGACAAGCCACTTAATCCCATTTGCCTTGCAAAAACATAAAAAAGTGTTTTGTATCTGACCACTCTCTCCCACGATTTTCCCTTTATTCTATCACCTATACCCCTTCCCCTCCCCCATCCCCTAATTCCCATCCTTTTCCTCTCCTATTTTCTTCTAGGATAGGTTTGTCTAACCTTAATTTTAAAAGGTTTTTATTGAGGTCTATATCCAGAAAAAAATCATTAAAAATGGGAAATGTTCTGCATGTTCCAAAATATTCATAGCAGTTCTTTTTGTAGCAAAGAATTGGAAATTGAAAGGATACCGATCAATTGGGAAATGGTTAAACAAGTAATGGTACATGAATATTATGGAATACTATTGTTCTATAAGAAACCACTAATGGTCAGATTCTAGAGAAGCATGGAATGGATTGCAAGAACTGATTCTGAGTGAAGGGAGTCAAATTAAGAGAACAACAAGAGATGATCAACCCTGATGGATTCAGCTGCTCTCAGCAGTTCAGAGAGCTAGGACAACCCTATAAGACCAGTTATGGATAATGCTATTCCTATCCAGAAGAAGAAAAACCAAACAAAAATTTAAAAAAATTCTTCAGAATTTGATGAACACTGCATATACTTTTAAAAAGTATCTCTTATGTATTTCTTTCCTTTAATCCTAATTCTACATCCCCAAAATGTCTAATCTGTAAATGTGTTTAACACAAATGTATATGTACAATATGAATCTGACTGCTGCTGAGGGGAGGGGGATGGGAAGGGAGGGTAGAAGGAAATTTTGTAACTTAAAAGTGTATATAGGCATATGTTGAATGTTGAAAAATTTTCATGACATATATCTGGAAAAATAAAATATCAATAAAATGTTTTTATTGAAACAATAGACAATATATTTTGATTTGCCATTTTAGCAAGAGCTCAGTTTCATTTACTAAAGCATTTAGTAAACCCACAGGTGGTAGCTTGCTGGCTGCATTTTGGAAACCTTATTCCTGGGTAAGAAAGATTTCTCTACTCAATTGAGTGTGTTTGTTATTTCTTCCCAATAATTTTTTTTATGTTTTTGCAAGGCAACGGGGTTAAGTGCCTTCCCCAAGCTGTGTGGCCACACAGCTAGGTAATTATTAGGTGTCTGAGACTGGATTTGAACTAAGGTACTCCTGAATCCAGGGCTGGTGCTCTATCCACTGTGCAACCTAGTCACCCTTTTCCCAATAATTTTGAAATTATATTTCCTGGATCTATTTTCCAGGTCAATTATTTTTCCAATGAGATATTTTATATTGTCTTCTATTTTTCATTCTTCTAATATTGCTTCATTGTTTCTTGATATATCATAAAAATCATTAGCTTCTACTTATTCAGTTCTAATATATAAGGAATTATTTTTCTAAGTGAGCTTTTGTACCACCTTTTCATTTGGCCATTCTGATTTTTAAGTCATTCTTTTCCTCATTGACTTTTTGAACCTGTTTTTACCATTTGGATATCACCAGACCTGAGTACTGGCAAAGCTATAGAGTCCTGCCTCAGTGCTAGCTAAGTGGCTCCTATAATCTCCTTCTCACCATATGTTTGACCCTCTTTACCAAGAGTTCCAGAAGAAGTTATTGATGCTGTTGATTCAATGACTTCCAAGACCTGCTTCTAGTTTGCTGAGGCTGGGTCTGTGCTGGGGTTACCTATGGTGGTTTGTGTTCCCCTCTCATTCAAGTATGACAGACCTTTCCTGGTAATCCTCTAAGTTGTCTTTTGGCATCTCTGGGTGGAGAGGTCTGGAAATTGCCATTTCTGCCATTATTTCAGGCTCCCCAATGCTTACTTCAGGTTTGTTAGGACCTGTTCTGACTTGGAGTTGCCTGTGCTGGATTTCACTCCTCTAATATCCTGGTGCAACAGACCTTGTCTGCTGACCTTCTAAGTTGTCTTTGAATGGAAAATTGTTTCACTGTATCATTTTGTGGGTTCCGCTATTCTAGAATTTGTCTAGAATTATTTAAAAGTATTTGAGGGGGTTTTGAAAGAGACCTCAGGTAATTATCTACTTTTATTCATCCATCTTACAATACATGACCCTTTTCCTAGTATTGTTTTTATCAGACATCATCTGAGGACCTATTAACTCAGAAAAAATATAGAAATAATGAAACGCAATTTAATAAAATATTATGAAGAAAATCACTCCCTTCTCACCCTACACTTGGAATTATCTGACAAATTTTTGTTCCATTGGTAGGACAGAAGATAATATGGTAAGTTCTTGGTATCACAGATGTAATTCAGCTCTGTGAGAATGTGTAGTGAGACCTTAGAGCTGCTTACTTGTACAATTCGTCATATGCAAGACTGCTTTCTTCCACTGAAAAGTGAATCGTTGAAATCATCAGTTGAGCTGCGCCATCTACTACATTAACATGTGTTAGTACTTGAGCTGCTCCCAAAAGTCTACTTACTATCTGCTTAATTATAACTGCTATTCATAAAATTTTATGCATGCGAATTAAACTTCTGTGACTTTAGTTGATAGATTCTACCTCACAGTTTTTTAAAATTCAATCATTCAAACCAACCCAGTCAACAAACAGTTTCTTACTAAAAATATATCTTTTGACATACTTTGGTTCTTCTTCCAGGTCAAATATCTACCTGATATGTGAGTTAGGGTGACTAAATTCCTTTCAGTTCCTATCATATCACTGTGAGTTAAAACTGACTATTGCATCTTGTTTTGTAGCTTTCTCCAGAAAGAATAGAGACATTAGAGTATGGTATGTAATCACTGTTTTGTATTCTTGTAATTAAACTCTAATCACTGCCTTCTTTGTCTTTAGTCATTTCAATATTTGAACAAATAAAGGAAGAAAAGAAAGATGACAAATTGGCAATGGATCTGTAAGATATCAAATATCTGCTTTCTCTTTCCATTCTACTTTAGTTTCTTTTTCATGAAAATCTGGGTTAGTAGAATAATTTTGCTTTGAATTACTTTTGTTCCTTTAGCATAGAAGACCAGTTCAACAAGGTAAGATGACAAAAAAGATGAAAAACATTGCCAATAATAGTCAGGGTCAATTGCAACAGTTGGATTATAATTAGTTTTTTTTAAATGAATTGCAAAACTGTCAATTATTTTATTTTTGTCAATTTATTTTTTTAAAATACTCCTCTTAAAGAGTTTGAAATTGATAGTAATAGATTTTATGGAATACAAATAAATTGGATTTCTAATAATACAGAAAACAAAATAATTTTATGCCAATAATAGTTCATAAAGGATCAAAATAAGGAGTGGGAGGAAAAAGGTAAAATTCATTATCACTGAAAATGGTTGATTCAGGTTTACTTATTATCAGACTTCTAGAATTTTCTTTCAGAGTTCACTAAAGAAAAACCTTGAATAAATTTAGTGAATCACATGAACATAATGATTTAATCATTGTCATCAAATGAATAGCCTATTTTATTAGAAGCAAATTCAAATAGCAAGCTAAGTCCTTCATAAATCTCACACTGATGAAATTCATATTTTAAGACATATAGAAATATTTTCCATCTCTCATTAATTGAATTTATGAATTCATTTGTTGATTCCTTTCAATTTATTTTGTGAGAAAACAACCATCGTCATCATAAATCAGTTCTATCTAGTATTTCTAATTTCTCAAGTAAGTAGTGTTTAGCAGATGATAGTACTCATGGGTAATACCCACATGCCCATAAAGACAAAAAAAACATATATACACACACACTTGATGAGTTTAGGTATCTTAAAATATTTCCTTGTTAACCCATATATTGAAAAGCAATTGAAACATAGTATTTCTAATGTATAATTTTAGATTCATTTTCATTATCCAAATACTTACAGGATTTTATAGCTTTAATCAGCTATAGCGATCATCAATTTTGACATCTTTTTAATCATTGTGTGACTCAAAATTAAAGTAACATTTTGATACAACTACTCTATTTCCCCATGTATAATACACATTTAAATTTTGGGTCTGGAATTTGAAAAAATATATTACATAAAGTTATTGAACTCAAGTTTTATTCATCATAAAATTCATATGACTCCTCATCACTGCCCTTAGCTTGTCCTCATTTGTGTTTAATGACAAATCACTCACAGGAGAGTATCTGACTGCTCTCCTGCTTGTGCTCTGGTCTATAGTTGACCACAAGCACTCCCTGGCCAAGTGCCTGCTGCCTGGACACATGCTTAGCCCATTCCTTTTCATGAACGTAAAGCACCAATTGTGTTCTACTTTGAAATCAGTCACTTCTTTTTCAATAGCAATTCTTCTTGCCTCATGCTGAACCATTTGTGGACACAGGAATTCCAATTGCCCTTTGCTCTTCAATCCATCTATTCATGGCCTTCTTCTGCCATGGTGTTTTCAGTAGAGTTTCTTCTTCTCATATCCGATCTTGGATTATTTTCTCGGTTGGAGAAGGATTTCCATTCACTTTTGCAACCTGGATTACTTTGAGCTTCATTTGAATTCAGCATGGTACAAAAATCTTTTGTGAACCATTTCTAGGCAGAAAGTGGAAAAATGTAAATTAATATATGTTTGTATACATATATTAATTCAGATTAATTAATAAATATATACTGGTAACAAATGTGAAACAGTGAGTGCAAAGACATGAACAAAAAATGGAAATGCAAGCAAAAAAAATCTACAACTACTGTCTAAGATGCTCCAAGTTTTTGGACCCTAATTTTTTTTGAAAAAGGGTACATCTAATATATGGGGAAATATGTTATTTACACAAGATTAGTATCTAGGTGCAGTGTGACAGATTTTCTCATTTCTGAAGTTTGTGCTTTTTAAACTCTCCTTGCTTCAATATAGATTTTTCTCTTCCTCACCCAATGGCTCTAATTTCTTGCTTTTATTTACTAACACCAATCTACATTCCTTTCCCAGTGCATTCAAACTTTTATTTATTTCAATTATTCCTGAATCCTTTGTTGTTGTTGAATCCTTTCATCTTTTAGCCAATGTAATACTTCAGTTTCTAGTTGGTTTAGGTGCTTACTTTTTTTTCTAATGAAGCTAATCATGCTGCAATTAGATCAGTGTTTTAGTCATTACAATGTACTCTTTGCCTGTCTCTGCCAATACACAAATGTTTACTATCAAGCTCAAAAAGTTTGGGTAGATTCAAAAATCCATCAAGACTGAAAAACAACTCAAAACCTTTGTCTAATGGCTTTGGGTCATTGTTACATTTTGCTAAATATAAATTAAATGTGCATTAACTTCTTCTAGTCTTCTTGATTTTGTTCTTCACTTCGAGTTCAGGCATATAATAGTTGCTATGATTACAAGGTTCCTAGTTCCTTAACTATTATTTTTAAGAGAACATCAGTACAACTGATAGATACAAATGTTCCCAGATAAGGGTCAAAGCCTCTATTTTCATCAGTTGTAATATAGATGAATAGGAAAAATTGAAAAAAAAAACATGCAAAAATTGTGGTTTTTAGAATCTACAAAATACTTGGAGTACTAAAGAGTGAAGTAATTCACTATTTATAAATATTATTGACTAGTGACTATGAAACTCTGAGAAATAAAATCTGTTTACAAACTTGGATTGGCTTCACATTTATTAAAGTATGTTCTCTTTCTAGGCTTAGATCTATTACTTTTTACTCTATGAATGAGTAAAGTGAAAGAAACTAATTCTATAAAATGCACTCATTTTTTTCTTAAATCTATATGGTAAAAGTAGAAAAGACTGAAAGGTATACCTATGAACTTGTTACATCTTCTCCTGGATCCATGATCTAGTGGAAATGAATATTCCTTTCTACTCACCTAACATTATCTGGGAATCTTGAAAAAATTTCAGTACTAAGAAGATATGGAATATATTACTATTTTTATAATGAAATTTTAGATGGTACTGTGTTTATTTTCATTTTTGATTCATGTTGAAAGTTAATTATAAACTAATTGCAAAATTGAAATATGTCTTCCATATAAATGTGTAGTCCATAATAGATTTTTTTTCAAAATACAGCCAATATTCCAAATTAATATAAAAATTTTCAACAGAAAGACAAATAACAGCATAAATTTCAGAATCTTAATAGACTTTCATATAAACTAATACAGTATGATTCTGAAAATATACTATTAATCATAGATTCAAGGAGTAACCACTTTTTTAAGGTGAAAAAAGCCTGAGAAACAGAGATGAAGAATAGTTTCTGGTCATCCAAATAATGACAGAGCTAGAAATCAAATTCAAGTAATTGACATCTCTTTTGGTGGTCTTTCTATTAAACAATGTTTCTTCATGTGTGTCTAGATGTATATATTTTTTAGGGGGAGAGAAGTTATTATATACTTTTAAGATAAACTGATCAGCACTGTTCTTGCAAGTTGATTATATATTATTCATCTTCATTTATACTGTTGCTCAACTAAATTGATATACTTGCTGTTTCTCATAATCAAGATTCCATTTTTTGCCACTATCTCTTTCTATTGATTCATTCCCTATCTGACTACTTCCCATGTAATCAGGGCTCATCTTTAACTTTTAGAAATATTAATTTTCTTCAGAGCTCAATTCAAGTGCCATCTACTATATTAAGGCTCCTCTGATCACCCTCCTATTATTAGTTTTGGCAACTAAAATTGCTTTTTTGTAACCTTGTATGTATTTACTGATTTGTTTCTCCTGATGAATTATAAGATCCTTGAGATCAAGAACTCTTTCATTTTTATACTTTTCTTTTACATTGCCTTACAAGTAATATGCAATTTTTTGCAGGGGTCAAGGTTATGAATTTTTTTCCATTCTTAAAACAATTTTATCTAAAGCTTTAAATTCCAAATTTTGACCCTCCCTTTCTTCCTGTCCCACTCCTCCATGAGATGTTCAGAAATTAGATATGGATTATGCAAATACAATTATGCAAAACTTTTCCATGTTCATCATTTTGAACAAGATGTCTTAAAAGAAAAATGAAAGTGAAAAATATCATATCTCATTCTGTATTCAAACAACATTAGTTCTCTTTCTCTGGATTTTATCATTAGTCCTTTGGAATTGTCTAGTATCATTGTATTACTGAGACTCACTAAATCATTCACGGTTCTTCATTAAACAACATTCCTGTTACTGTTTATTGACATACTAGTTCTGATCACTTCACCATGCATAAATTCATGTTAAGTCTTTCCAGGTTTTTCTGAAATCATATTGCTTGTTATTTCTTATAGAACAATAATATTCTATCACAATCAAATAGCACAGCTATTTAGCTGATGGACATCCCTTTGATTTCCGATTTTTAGCCACCACAGAGATGTGCTATAAATATTTTGCATAAATAGATGCTTTTTTCCTTTTTTTGAATATCGGTTGACTAGAGACCTAGCCAAACTAGATTTAGTAATACCAGATCTAATCATACTAGATCAAAAGGCATGCACAATTTCATAGCCCTTTGTGCATAATTCCAAATTGCTCTCCAAAATAATTGAATTGGTTCACAACTCCACCAAAGGCAAAATGTTTTTTGATTAGTTCCTCCCTTGTAATTTTGAATCTTGTTTTATAATTCTAATTTTCAAAATTGCTTTGTTGCAGGTGGAGATCAATCACTTAGAAATCAATAATTATGCCCAAATGTTTAGAAATTCTCTTCAAAACCAGGATCAATATAGCTCTGCTTTAAAAAAAAATGACAGTTGAGTTCATCCACTTCATGAATATACTGTATTAATCCTCAACTATGCCTTTCTACAATTCTTTAAAAATTAGTCATATTTCCTTTGGTCCCTCAAGCTTATAATACAACATTTTAACATTTTTTGACTTTGACCCCAGAATTTGCCCTGGATTTTCTTAATGGAAAACAAGGAATAGTGTTTGAATAGAACAGTATCTGGCTAACATGTTTGGCCTGGTGTAAAATTAAGAAGTTGGCCTTTGCTCCATTTCTACTCACTACAGTAAACCACATCAGTTGTTACAGAGCATCCCATAACTGTGTTTCCAACAAAGATTACACTGATATTTCTGTCCAGCCACATGTCCTGCAGGGCTGTTCTGCGGTCTTCCGATCAGTAAAAATGTAATAACATTTTCACATAGTCAATATTTAATTCTGTAAATGCAACTGGTAGTTGTAATCTAGGTTATTAACCACACAGTGATTTATGATGGAGGGCAGACAGTGGAGGGGAATAGAGCAGTAGGAAGGTCCTCTGGTGACAATAAAAAGGTTATAAATTTCATAGCTCTGCCCGAGAAATGTATTTATATCCTATATTAAGAATAGCTTTTTATAAATTTTAATGATCCATGTTATTAATGGTGCTGTCATCATTACTGCCTATGTGAGACTACAGTCCTTGCTTTTTTTTTCTCTTTTACTTTTCTATCAGCTGAAGGTCTTGGGGGCGGGAAGGGGAGGAAGGAAGTCTTATTAGCCATATGCTAGAGAAAAAATCTTTAAGAGCAATAAGCCTACCTTTGTTTCACTGGACTGAAAGATTGAAAGAAGTAGTTTGCATAAACTTTTATGGGCATGGTAAAGGTCAGACTAATTGGAGAGGAAACAATTGGTGCCCTATCATGTTTACAAAGGCTAAGTCAATATGTACAAATTAAACCAGAGTCATATCAAAAAAGAGGAATTTATACAAGGAAATTATACTTCTCTTTCAATTCCTTTCTTTCATATATATATATATATATATATATATATATATGACTATAGAGAGGTCTTTGGCTATCTATACACACACATATTATCATCCATCATATATATATATATACATATACATATATATACATATATATATATATATATATATATATATATATATATATATTAGCTGAACATACTCCAAAGAAATTTGCCCATTTTTTTCTCCTTCAGTTTCATCTTAGGTATTCTCTTGCCATATTACTTAGACCATATAAATAGTTTTATTTTAAAACAATTTTTAAAAAATGCATTTTTGCACATTCAAAAAGCAATTTGACAATTGGTCAAGAAGACCTATCCAAGAATGGGACCAAATAGAAATTTGGATGTAATTCAATAGAAGAATTTTTTTCTTGTTGCAGGACTTTAGTTGTTAGCACCTCAACTAAACCTGTTTTGTGGAGTCATGGGACTATTAGAAATTCTTTATATGTTTCTTTCAATAAGAATTTTTCTATAGTGAATTGTTTACATGCAACTGAACTCTGAACTTGCTATAAAGCTACAGCTTAAAAAGACATGAGATTTTCTAATACAACTCCATTAATGGACAGATTGAGTTTCAGAAAGATTAATGAATGTAACATAGATCACACAGCAACCAAGTTGGAATTTTAACCTCAGTGTTTAACTTCCAGTGCAACAAAACATAAAATGTTCCCTATTGATGCAAAAATAGCTACTGAAAATTATTAGAATTTGACCTAGTTTTCTTTGATCATTTTTCTATTTTTCAATATCTCAATGTTCTGCTTCCTCATTATTCAAAAATGCACTGAAGGTTAATGAAGTCCCACTGGATAGGAGATATATTTAAGAATTAGTGTTTAGTATTTAGAAAAATGTTCTCATGTCCAATCAAATAAATTCAATTCAATCCCAAGAAACCTTTATTAAGTCACATCACTTCCAAAATCATTCTGAGGGCATGTTGATCAGGGTTTTGCCCAAGGCACTACAATCTAGGGACAAATCATCCATGTAATTTATGATCGTGAATCATCAAGACCAAAGTGCTATGATGTTCAAACTACTCATTTTAGATGATAAGATCTAGTTCCATCATCTTATGCCACATCTAGAGTCATTGCCCCTCATAATTCAGTGGTGCTTCTCCCAACCATATCCATACGGTGCCATCATCATGATACTTCAAAAAAGTCTAGCTTTCTCACTTTCAACAAATCCCATGAGAAAATAACTCAATCTTTCCGAAAGATAGAGCACTCCATCTTTCTGTAAAACTGCACATATTTGTATTTTCCTGTCTTTTAGTGATATCATTTTTCCCACCTCCACCCCCTGAGATTAATTATTGGTCCACTGCTCTTCCCCTGTCTGTATTTTGTCATCCTAATAATGATTCTCCCCTTGGAGCACTCTATTGAAAAGTTTTTAGTTCACTAATGGAGACTATATGTTAACTTATTGGAATTCAGTCGTCAAAATTAAATGAAACAATTTTTCCCTCTAGGAAGCTTACAATGAATGTTGGAGGACATGATTTCCCTACTATAATTATGAGCTACCACTTTATACTTCTTTTATTCTCAAACTTCTAGAAAAAAAAGCTTTAAAATTCTCTCTTTTGCAATCTGACTTCTGAGTTTATATTTTACAGTTAGATTTCTTAAAAAATTACCAATAATGAACTAATTGTCAAATTGAATGGTTCTTTCTAAAAAAATCCAGGAATTTTCCTAATTATCTAGCTGAATGTGCTATTTCTTGATCCTGATCTTTCTTTTTTTCTTCTTTAAAAATGAAATGTTTTTTTTTTATTCCCAAGTTATTATTACAGTTTATAGGTAATTTCTTTTTAAAAAATATTTATTTAGTTTTGAATTTTACAATTTTTCCCCTCATCTCTCTTCCCTCCCCCCCCACAGAAGGCAGTCTGTTAACCTTTACATTGTTTCCATGCTATACATTGATTGAAGTTAGATGTATTGAGAGAGGAAATCATATCCTTGAGGAAAAAAAAATATAAGACAGCAAAATTACATAAAAAGATAATGTTTTTTTTTAAATTAAAGGTCTTTGGTCTTTATTCAAACTCCACAATTCTTTCTCTGGATACAGATGGTATTCTGCATCGCAGATACCCCAAAATTGTCCCTGAATTTTTCACTGATGGAATGAGAAAGTCCATTAAGATAGATTATCAGCCCCATGTTACTGATAGGGTGAAGAATGTTTTTCTGGTTCTGCTCATCTCTCTCAGCATCAGTTCTTGAAAATCTTTACAGCCTTCTCTGAATTCCCATCCTTCTTGGTTTCTAATAGAACAATAGTGGTCCATAATGTACATATACTACAATTTGTGTAGCCATTCCCCAATTGACAGAGATCCTGATCTTTCTTGACCTCTGTATGGCATTTTGTTTTCCTGGCTCCTCTCTATGGCTTTAATGGAACCTGTTCTCTCTTGATTTTCTGACATCTCTAACTATTGTTTCTTAGTTTTCATTTTTAGATATTCATCATTTTAGAACTACAGTTTAATAGAAAACTCTATAGTCCTATTTCTCTTTTCTCTTTCTAGTCTTTTGATTATCTTGCAAACTGTCTTTACTTTAATTAGTAACTTTTTTTTTTAACAGATATTCTTATAGAGTCCTCATCTGTCTCCTGAGGTTCAGTATCAAATTACCAGACACCTATTAGCCATTTTTAAATTGAATATCTCAACAATCTCAACACATAATAAGTGTTTAATAAATGTTCTTTGACAGATTGATTGATTGATATCTAGGAGGGAACAAAAACAAAGAGCTTATATAGCAATCATACCTGAGTTGTATTTTGAAGGAACCAAGAAACTCTATGAGGTAGAAATGGAGAGAACTTGTAATCTAGACATGCAAAAACAGAGACTTGAAGATGAAATGTAGAGTAGGAAAAACTGTCACATCAGTTAGAGGGAAATGGAGAGTATGTGAATTAAATAATATAAAATTGCAGGTAAGGAGATATGGGTTTGACTATGGCAAAAATACAAGTCTGAGCAAATTTATTTTATTCTATGGATAAGAAGTATACACTAGTCAAACAGGTCAATAAACATGGATTTGGAACTATATGTCAAACACTGGGCTAAGCACTGAGTATACAAAGAAAAGGGCAGTCCATTCTCAAGATGCTTACAGTCTAATGAGTTTGACAACATTTGAACAAATGTGTACAAACAGATCACATACAGGATACAATGACAATAGCAAAGCAGGCACTAGAAATGAAAAGAATCAGAAAAGTTGGGACTTAAAGGAAGCCTGGGAAGCCAAGAGATAGATATTAGGAGATTGATCATTCCAGCTATTGGGGCAACCAGAAAATAACTAATCCCCTGAGTATTTATATATATATATAATATATATATATATATATTATATATATATATATATTCTTACTTAAACTTCATTTAAAAACAGACCTTCTGTGACAAGACCAGAGAGCAGAAGCCATAGAGATCAACTTCTCTCTTCCACTTTTTATTCACTATCACTTTTACTGTCAAGAAATATCAATTAGTTCCCAAAGTTGGATTTTAAAATTCTTGTGATTTTTGTCCACTATGAATAAAATCATTATACTGATAGGTCAATGCTGCCTCTTCATTACTCTCCTGTAAAAGAACAAAATGTGTGATAGTATACCAGGTAAATAATCTCCTTTTCTCTAGGGATTAAATCCTTCAGTAACCTGTCTGACAAACCAAAAACAGGTTTAGAAAAAATCAAAACTTCTATGGTAATTTTTTCCTTCACTAATATGTGCATGTTAATTTTACTCTCTATTTTTTCATTAATGTGATTCTTTTTTCCATAGATACATACGTGCTTCTTTCTTGAATTAGATAAAAAGAAAACAATATCTATATTGCCACATCAGAGAAATTAAAATCATAGCATGTACTATGTTCTGTGGAATTTTGTGGAAATGTGGCAAACCTATACTATACTATACAAACCAAATCTTCAAGTGGAAAAAAATCCCAACTCCATTATTTACAGACACTATTATCTAATCTGAATAGAATATGAGGAAGGGATTGTTTTACTTTTTCTTTTTAATCTACAGCTTTTAATGTAGTATTTGGCACATGAAACATATTTGGTAAATATTTATTTATTTGCTTATGAAAAGAAAAGTGCGAGATGAGAGAGTCCTGGAATGATCATTTTCCTAATATTTTTCCTTAACTTGATGTGTTTTATTTTTTATTTTATTTTCCCATTTACATGTGAAGAAAAATTTAACATTAATTTTTACAAGATTTTTAGTTTCAAATTTTTCATCTTCTCTGCCTACCCTCCCCTCTTCCAAAATGGTAGACAATTTGATATGCTATATATGTGATATCATGTAAAACATATTTGAATGATAGTCAAAAGTTGAGAAAAGAAAGGTAGAGAAAAGAAAAAAAGGTGAATGGGAAAACAGTAACGAATATCCATTTTTCTCAGTAGCACGTGACACCTGAACAAAAACATGACTCTGTATTAGGGCATAAAACCATCAGATCAAATGTGGAAAGGCAGAAATAGTCAATGTATTATATACAGATCATGCTGCTATAAAATTACATCCAAAAAAGGGTAGTGAAAAGATAGATTAAATTTAATTGCAGACCTGGAGCTGGTTATATCTGTGTTTAAGGTTTCCATTAAGTTGCAAGAAAAAATATCCATCTGCTTTCTTTCTCCCTGACTATGATGGTCTAGACTGAATAGTGGAATACAAGAAGTGATCAAACAAGTCATCACCTCATCTGTGTATGTGAATGTTTGAGTCCTTTTTTCTAATTTTTACTTTTGGTGGGGATTTTGGAATGGAAATAGGTCAAAAGTATATCCAAGCCATGCCAATTTGCTAGATCTTTTGACTTGAACAAATTCTTTAAAATTAGTTTGGAGCAGATTTGGAACTTTGAATATATAGGTCAGATTCTGAAATAGGAATTGTAGAATGAGACCATTTTGAAGAAGATTGAGGGCAGAAGTAAGACAGGTCTAAATTGATTTTAAAGTCTAGCATTCCTAGTTTGCAATTACAAGTCTCTTACTTAATACTAGATCATGGTATTCCCAGGCTGATCTTTTATAACAAGAAGCTCAAGTACTGAATCCTCTAAATAAAACTGAGTTTTATGTCTGAAAAAAATTAATTGGCAAGTAAATAACTATATTCTAAAGAATAAGTGGATCAAAGATCACATAGAAACAAACTAATTTCATTTAAAAGAATGACCTTAATTATTTTTATGTTATTCCCTCAAAAACACCTTATGCCCATACCCTCTGTCTATGTATATTACTTCTAGCTCTACTATTAGTGGATGCAATTTTAGTTTAGTTTCCCAAGTAGAGTTATAACCAAGTTTAGCTCTATTGAATTCTTGTTTTCTTTCCCCTTTTTATGTTACTCCTTCTCTTGGGTCTTTATTTAAGGACTAAATTTTTTTTGTTTACTTCTAGTCTTCTCTTAATGAAATCTTGTTTCTTGAATGACCATTTCCCTCCTTGATGCATTATCTTAATTTTGTAGGGTGAATGATTCTTATTTGTAGTCTTATCTCCTTTGCCTTTCAGTATATGATGTTCCTTGAATTCTGATATTTCAAAGTTGTAGCTGTTAAATCCTATCTAATCTTTGTTGTGAATCTTTGTTTCTTTACTTGCAATATATATATTTATATATAGTTCTGAAATTTGACTATAGTGTTCCTTGGAGGTTTTATTTGGGGATCTCTTTCCTGAGGTGAATAGTAGATTCTTTCAATATTTGTTTTACCCTCTGGTTATATCAGTCATTTTCTTGATAATTTCTTGAAAGATGCTATCCAGGGGCGGCTAGGTGGCACAGTGGATAAAAGCACTGGAGTCAGTAGTACCTGGGTTCAAATCTGGTCTCAGATACGTAATAATTACCTAGCTGTGTGGCCTTGGGCAAGCCACTTAACCCCATTTGCCTTGCAAAAAAAAAAAAAAAAAGAAAGATGCTATCCAGATCCTCCTTTTGATTATGGCCAATGATTCTGATATTGACTCCCATATTATTCCAGACCAGTTATTTCTCCCATGAGATATTTTACATTTTTTCTACTTTTTTACTTCTTTTGAATTTATTTGTTCTTTTCTTGATGTCTCTATCAATTGCCCAATTCTAACTTTTTGTTGATATATTTTTTTATTTTTCAATTACTTGATATGAAAGTTTTTCAACATTCATCCACTTACATATTTATAAATTATACTTTTCTTCCACTCTCCCTTCCCCATATTGTAACATTGTAAAAGTACATTTATGTTTAACATGCTTACATTTTAGTCAGTTTCGGCATGAAGAATTTGGACTAAAGGAAAAGAAAGAAAACCATGATAAAGGAAGGAAAAACATAAGAAACATTTTTAAAAAGTGAACATAGTATTAATTCAGTTCTGTGCTTTTTCCTTTTTTGTTTGTTTGGTTTTTTGGTCAGGATGTAGATGTCCATAACAGTTCTCTCAGGGTTGTCCTAGCATAGTTGATCAACATACAATGATGTTGTTAATGTGTACAATGCTCTCTTGGTTCTGCTGCCTTCACTCAGCATCATTTCTTGTAATTCTTCCCAGGCTTCTCTAGAGTCTGATTATTCATAGTTTATTATAGAGCAATAGTAGTCCATAATATTTGTATGCTATAACTTGTTCAGCTATTCCCCAATTAATGGACATCCCCTCAAGTTCCAATTAATTGCTACTACAAAAAAAAACTGCTACAGATATTTTGAATGTGGGATTTTTCCCATTTTTTTATGATTTCTTCTGGGAAAGGGTCTAATATTGGTATTGCTATGTCAAAATGTATGATCAGTTTTATTGCTTTTTGGCAATAATTTCATATTGCTCTCCAGAATGGCTTGATTAATTCATATTTCTACAAACATTACATCAGTGTCCCAATCTTCCTACTACCTTTCCAATATTATTCCTTTTCCTTTTTATTTATATTAGTCAATCTGGTAGGTATGAGGTAGTTTCTAATAGTTGTTTTAATTTGCATTTCACTAATCAATAATGATTTTGAGCATCTAATTTCTTTGTTTCAAAACTGCCTGTTCATGTTCTTATAGAGTGAATTCTTTTTTTTTTTTCTTTTAGGTTTTTTGCAAGGCAAACAGGGTTAAGTGGCTTGCCCAAGGCCACAAGGCTAGTTAATTATTAAGTGTCTGAGACCGGATTTGAACCTAGGTACTCCTGACCCCAGGGCCGGTGCTTTATGCCACCTAGCCGCCCCTTTAGAGTGAATTTTTATAGCAGATGTTAATGACTTTGGAGTTTGTCAAACAATAGATTACTATAGTCATTTACTACTGTTTCTTTTGAACTTATAGTAATCCACTGGTTCATTACTCTGTTACTCCCAGTATCAGGGAGTTTTGATGATCGCCACTTTATAGTAAAATTTTTAGCTCAGGTAGAGTTAAACCACTTCCTTTACATTTTTTTCAATCAGTTCCCTTGATATTCTTGATTTTTTGTTGTTCCAGATGAATTTTGTTACTATTTTTATAACTCTATAAAATAGTTATTGAATAGTTTGATGGGTATGGCACTGAATAAATAATTTACATTAGTTTGGTCTAACCATGAGCAATTAACATTTTTCCAATTTTTAAATCTGACTTTATTTATGTGGAAAGTGTTTTGAAACTGTAAAGTTTCTAGGTTTGTCTTGGGAGGTAGATTCCCAAGTAATTTATATTGTCTGCAGTAATGTTAACTGAATTTTCTATTTCTATTTCTTGCCCTTAGACTTTGTTAGACATATATAGAAATAATGATTATTTATGTGAGTTTATTTTATATCCTGCTGCTTTGCTTAAATTGTTAATTGTTTCAATTATTTTTAGATGATTTTCTAGGGTTCTCTAATTATACCAACATGTCATCTGCAAAGAATGAAAGTTTTGCTTCTTCATTGCCAACTCTAAATCATCAATTTCTTTTTCTTCTCCTACTGATAAATCTAACATATCTAATGCTATATTGCATAGTAATAGTGATAATGGGCATCCTTGTTTCACCTCTAATTTTATTTGAGATGGCAAAGCTTATTACCATTACAGAATTGTTGAAGGTTTTAGACAGATACTTATTATTTTAAGGAAAATTCCATTTATTCCTTTACTCTCTAATATTTTTAATGGGAATGGTTGCATTTTTGTCAAAGACTTTTTCACCATTTATTGATATAATCTCATAATTTATATTGGTTTTATTATTGATGTGTTCAATTATGTTGTTTTCCTAACATACTTTTTTAGGTTTTTGCAAGGCAATGGGGTTAAGTGGCTTGCCCTAGGCCACACAGCTAGGTAATTATTAAGTGACTGAGGCTGGATTTGAACTCAGGTACTCCTGACTCCAGGGCCTATGTTCTATGCACTGCACCACCTAGCCACCCATTGTTATTCTAATATTGAACAATCTCTATGTATTTGTATAAATCCTACCTGATCATGTGTATTATCCAAGAAATGACTTGTAATCCCCTTGCTAAAATTTTATTTAAGATTTTTGCATCAATATTCATTAGGGAGATTTGTCTATAAGTTTCTTTGTTTAAACTTTTCCTGGTATAGGTATCAGCACTATATTGGAGCCAGAAAAGGAATTTGGGAGAATTCCTTTTCCTTTTTTTAAATTTATGGAATTGGAATAAATTGTTCCTAAAATCTCTTTTTTGATTTTCAGAGTTTCTAATTTAGTATTTAATTGAGAATCTTTAATTTGTTCTTTTTTCTAGCTTTTTTAGTCAATATCCAATTCATTGATGTCCTCTTTCTTTATTTCATTCATGTAACCATTTAGACATATAAAATTTCCCTTAAAGACTTTGGTTGACTTTCATAAATTTTGGTATGATGTCTCACTGTTGTCATTGTCTTGGATGAAATTTTTGATTATTTCTATGCTTTGTTGTTTGAGCCACTCATTCTTTAAAATTAAGTTATTTAGTTACCAGTTAATTTTTGGTTTATCTTTCCATGAGCCTTTCATACATGTACTTTTTATTGCACATTTTCTGAAAACCATGAATTTATTATTTATGCCTTTCTGCATTTGGTTACAAGGTTTCAATGCCTTAGTACATAGTCAATTTTGCTATTAGTGCCATATATATATATATATATATATATATATATATATATATATATATATATATATATATGGGAAAAGGCATATTCTACTCTGTCCTCATTTAATTTTCTCTAGAGGTCTATCATATCTAACTTTTCTAAGATTTTATTCACCTTTTTAAGTTCCTTCTTATTTAATTTGTGATTAAAATGATCTAATTCTGAGAGAAGGAGGTTGAGGTCTCCCATTATTAAAGTTTTGTTGTCTATGTCTCTTTGTAATTATCTCAGCTTCTCTTCTAAGTATTTGGATAGACAATTTCATTGCCTATGTACCAAGAAGAAGTAGTTTCCTTCCTTATCCCTTTTAATGAAATCTATTTTTGATTTTGCTTTGTCTGAGATCAGGTTCACTACCCCTGCTTTTTTCATAAGATATTTTGCTCCAGTTGTTCACATTTAGCCTGTGTGTTTCTCTTTCTACTTTAAATGTGTTTCTTTTGATCAACCTATTGTAGGATTCTGATTTTTAATCCATTCTTCTATCTGCTTTCACTCTGTCATAAGAAAGAGTTCATCCCATCCACTTTTACAGTTAAGATTATTAATTCTTAGACTTCCAGACAAGATGGCACAGAGAAGCCAGGCACTGTTTTAAACTCTCCTGGCTTTCCCTTGGAACTAACATGCACTTAATCTCTAAACAGATTTTGGTTCCATAGAATCCAGGCAACAACTGAGGGGAACATCTACCAACAGTCTGTCATAGGGCAGCAACAGTCTGTCTGGGGGCAGAAAGCAGAATCCCAGCACAGGAGTAGTAGGGTGAGGATGGGGTACTGATCTGAGAACAGTGGCAGAAGCATTTGTTATGTATACGGAAACTGGGGGAGAGCTCCAACAAGAACTCAGAAAACCATCTGACGAGCTTGGCTGGTCTGGAAGACCTGGGCCATGATCCCTCCCCCTAAACTCATTCCTGTGGGAGGGCCTGACTTTCTCCAGAACAAATAGAAATGGCCCCAGGTGCTTGCATGTTGCCCCAAGGCCCAGGTGTAATATTGCTGATTAAATTGATTAACTTTCTAGCCTGAGGGCCCCACCCAGATTGTGGGAGGACAGGTTTAGAGAGTGGGCCACAAATACCAGTAACACAGACAAACCAGAGCAAGCTTCTGGTATTCATTATTGGCTGACCCATAGAGTAATCCCCTGGAGTTTCTAACCCCAGGGAATAAGGCCTCTAGGAGTCATCATACCAAAGATTTGTGAACCAACCCCCTCCTCCAATAGAAGACCTAGGGAAAGGGCCCAAAATGAAGAAAAGACAGGACAAAGCAGGGTCCATTGAATGATACATTGAAGACAAGGATACTGGTTCAGATAGGAGTAGAGCCTCAGAATTGAATATGAATTGGTCTCCAATCCAAAAAGACTTCTTAGGAGAGATTAGAGTGGAGTTTAAACATAAAATGGACAAATTTGGAAGAGAAATGTTGGAGAAAATTAATCTTATAACAAGAAAACAAATCCTTTGAAAACAATTGGAAAACTGGAAAAAATATAAAAAGTCCTTCAAAAATAGAAATGACCAATTGGAAAAGGAGAAAAAAATGTAAAGGGAACAAACTCTTAGTCTAAAGAAATTAGAATCTGTGGGAACTAATGACTTCATGAGACACCAAGAATTTGTTACATAAAATAAATAAATGAAGAAAAAAGAAGAAAATATAAAATACTTAATTGGCAAAGCAATTGACTTGGAAAACAGATTCAGGAGATACAATTTAAGAATCATAGGATTTTCCAAAAATTTTGAAGAAAATAAAAAAGCCTGGACTCCATATTTCTCCTTCACTATATCCTGAAGTATGGAGTCCAAGTTTGTTATACTGGAAGCAGAGCGCAAAATAGTCATTGAAAGAATACATCAATTCCCTCCTGAAATGGATCCCCAAATGAAAACACCAAGGAATATTGTAACCAAACTCCAGAATTTTCAGATCAAGGAGAAAAATCCAACAAGCATTCAGAAAGAAACAATTCAAATACCAAGGAGCCACAGTCAATATTGCACAGGACCTTGCTGTGTCAAAATTAAGGGATTAAAGGGCCAGGAATATGATATTCTGGAGACCAAGGGAGCTTGGATTACAGCCAAGAATTCACTATAAAACAAAACTGCGTCTTCTCTTCCAGGGGAAAAGATGGACATTTAACAAAATAGGAAGCTTTCAATTTTTCATTTCAAAAAGACTAGAACTCAACAAAAATTTGGTCTTAAATAGGAGACTCAAGAGATATATGAAAAGATAAATGGGGGAAAGGAAAAACTATAATACAAAAAGATTAAGCTGGCAATACCCCTACTTGGGAGGAAGATTCTCAAAACTCTTGAGAATTGTAACTCTATTAGAGAAAACATACTTAGCCTGAAGGAATGGACATCCATGACATGTCTATGACTTTGATGGAATGATTTAAAAATAATATGTCATTATAAAGTGGAACAGAAAAGGGATGGGAGAAAGGGGGAGATTGAATAGGGTAAATTACTTCACATTAAGAGATGTAAAGGACCTATTGCAATAGGGGGAAGAAGGGAGGAGGTGAGAACTGCCTGAATATTACTGTCATCTTATTTGGCTCAAAGATGCATTAACACATACACTTAGTTGAGTTTAGAAACTTATCTTACCCTTCAATAATTAAGAGGGGAAAGTGTGGTGGGGGAGAAGAAAGGAGGTACTTAAAGAAGAAAGGGAAGGAAAAAGGGGTAAAGGGAAAGGAAAGGGAGGCAGTTGTAAAGAAGGGAGTGAACACACTGGAGATCATATTCAGAAGCAAAATATTAGTAAATATGGATAAGGTAAAAAAAGGGAAAATATAAATGAAAGGAAGATAGCATGGAGAGTAATAGAGAGTTAGTAATTATAATTTTGAATGTGAATGGGTTGAACTCTCCCATAAAATGGAAGAGGATAGCAGAGTGGATTAAAAACCAGAATACTACAAAGAAACAGATTTGAAACAGAGACATACATACAGAGGAAAGTTAAAGATTAGCACAGTATATATTATGCTTCAGTTGATTTGAAAAAGGCAGAGGAAAAAATCCTATTTCAGATAAAGAAGCTGAAAAAACAGATCTTATTAAAAGAGTTGAGGAAGGAAACTATAACCTCCTAAAAGTTACCATAGATAATGAAGCAACTTCAATATTAAATATGTAGTAAAATAGAGGAGAAGCTGATTGAGTTACAGGAAGACATAGAGAGCAAAACTCTACTCATGGGAGGCCCCAACCTCCCTCTCTCAGAGTTAGATAAATCTAAACATAAAATAAACAAGAGGGGAGTGAGGAGATAAATAGAATATTAGAAAACTTAGACATGATCAAACTTTGGAGAAAATTGAATGGGGAAAGAAAGGAATATACCTTCTTTCTACAGTACATAGCACCTACACAAAAATTGACCATGTACCAAGGCATAAAACCTCATAATCAAATGAAGAAAAACACAATAATAAATACTTCCTTCTCATATCATAATGCAATAAAAAAAACCTCATGCAATAATGAACCATGGGCAGACAGACCTAAAACTAATTGTAAACTAAATTATTTAATTTTAAAGAATGAATAGACCAAGAAACAAATAATAGAATCAATGATTTCATTCAAGACAATGACAATAACAAGACAACATACCAAAACTTAAAGGATACAGACAAAGCAGTTCTTAGGGGATATACCATATCTCTACATGGTTATATGAATAAAATAGAGAAAGAAGAAATCAGTGAAGTGAGAATGCAATTTAAAAAGTTAAAGAAAAAACAAATGAAAAATCTCCAATTGAACACCAAATTAAAAATTCTGAAAATTAAAGGCAAAATTAATTAAATCAAAAGCAAGAAAACTATTGAACTAATAATTAATATCGGGTTGTTTTGATGAAAAAACCTAACAAAATAAATAAAACTTTGCTTAATCTGATAAAAAAGAAAGGAAACCAAATTATTAATATCAAAAATGAAAAAGATAAATTTACCACCAATGAGGAGTAAATTAAACTAATAATTTGGAACTATTTTCCCCAATTATATGCCAATAAATTTGATAATCTAAGTGAAATGGATGAATATTTACAAAAATATAAATTGCTCAAGTTAAATAAGAGGAAATTAAATACCAAAATAATACTAACTCAGAAAAAGATATTCAGCAAGCCATCAGTGAACTCCCTAAGATAAAGTCTACAGGGCCAGATGCATTCACAAGTGAATTCTATCATACATTTAAAGAACAATTGGTTCCAATTCTAAATAAACTATTTGAAAAAATAGATGAAGATGGAACTCTGCCTAATTCCTTCTGTGATACCAAGATAGTGCTGATACCTAAACCAGAAAGAGTCAAAACAGAAAAAATATCATTATAGACCAATTTTCCTAATAAATATGGATGGAAAAATTTTAAACAAAATATTAGCAAAGTGATTAACACCAGTTATCAGTAGGATAATACAGTATGACCAAGCAAGATTTGTTCTGGGAATGCAAGGTTGGTTCAATTAGGAAAATAATCAGCATAATTGATTATCTCAATAACAAACCTAACAGAAATTATATGATTATCTCAATAGATGCTGGAAAATCCTTTAATAAAATACAGAACACATTCCTACTAAAAATACTAGAAAATAAAGAATAGATTGCTTCTGAAAATGATAAGCACTATCTATATGAAACCATCAACAAGCATTATATGCAACTGGGATCGGCCAGAATCATTCTCATCTTATCTCAATAAGATGAAGGATGAAACAAGGCTGCCTTTTATCACCATTATTATTCAATATTGTATTATAAATGTTAAATTTAGGGGCAGCTAGGTGGTGCAGTGGATAGAGTACTGGCCCTGGAGTCAGCAGGATCTGAGTTCAAATATGACATCAGACACTTAATGATTGCCTAGCTATGTGACCTTGGGCAAATTACTTAACCTCGTTGTCCTAAATAAATAAAAATTTAAAAAAGAAATGCTAGTTTTAACAATAAGAGAAGAAGATGAAAAATTGAAGGAATTAGAATTGAGAATGAAGAAACTGTGTGGTACTGGCTAAGAAATGGAAAGGTGGATCAATGGAATAGATTAGGTGCAAAGGAGACAGCAGGAAATGACTTATAGTATTCGACTGTTTGAGAAATCCAAAGACTCTAGCTTCTAGGATAAGAACTCACTTTTTTGGTAGAACTGCTGAGAAAACTGGAAAATAGTATAGTGGAAACTGGAATTAGACCAATATCACATACCTATACCAAGATAAGGTCAAAATGGGTGCAGGATTTAGACATAAAAGATATTATAAAAAAAATTAGGAGAATAAGGAATAGTTTACTTGTCAGATCTATGGAAAGGGGGACAGTTTATGAGAAAAGAAGAGATAGAGAACATTATAAAAAACAAACTAATTACTTTTCATTACATTAAATTAAAAAAACTTTTGCACAAAGACCACTGTAACCAATATCCAAAGGAATGTAGTAAATTAGGAAACAATTTTTACAACTAGTGTTTCTGACAAATGATTCATTTCTAAAATATATAGAGAACTGAATCAAATTTATAAAAAAAAGGTCATTCCCCAATTGACAAATGGACAAAGGATATGCAAAGACAATTCTTAGATAAGGAAGACAAAGCTATCTATAGAAACACGAAAAAATTGCTCTAAATCATTATTGATTAGAGAAATGCAAATTAAAGCATCTCTTAGTTATCACCTCATAACTCTCAGATTGGCCTATATGACCAGAAAAATAATGATCAATGTTGGAAGGAATATGGGAAATCTGGAACACTTAGGCATTGTTGATGGAGCTGTGAACTGATCCAACCTTTCTGGAGAGAAATTTGGAATAATGCCCAAAAGTTATTAAAAAATATGCATTCCCTATGATCCATCAATACCTCTAGTGGGTCTGTATTCTGAAGAGATCATGAAAAGGGGTAACAATCCCACACATACAGAAATATTCATAACAGCTTTATTTGTAGTGTCAACTGGAAATTGAGGGAATGCTCATCAATTGGGAATAAATGAACAAACTGTGGTATTTGTATATGATAGAATACTGTTCTATAGGAAATCATGAGGGACAGGATTTCAGAAATGCCTGGAAAGATTTGCGTGAATTGACATTGAGTGATATGAGAAGAACCAGAAGAATATTATACACATTACCAACAACATGGAGGGACTTGTTCACTCTATCAGTGCAATAATCAGGGACAATTTTAAAGGATTTGTGATGGAGAATACCATTTGTATCTACAGAATGAACTGTGGACTTTAACCAAAGATCAAAGCTTATTATCTTCATTTTTAAAAGTTCTTGCTATCTCTAATATTTTCTTTCTTTCTTTCTTTTGGATTTGTTTCTTCTCTCGATACATTTAATTTGGATCTATGTGTATTATGAAGCAAATGTAAAGACTATTTCAGAGTGCCTTCTGTTGGGGGTAGGGTGAGGGAAAGGAGGAAAGGAGAAAAAGGTGTAAAATTCAAAATTTGCAAAAACTGATTGGTAGAAGCTATTAATATTATATGTAATTGGAAAACAAATACAATATATATATTTTTAAATATAATTAATTCATTTCTCCTCCATGCTCTTTCCCCATTTTTCCTTTTCTCTTATTGTTTCTCACCAATGTTTTGCTTCCTTGGTTCTTTAAATTTTCTTTAAAATTTTAACTTTAACTCTCACTTTTACCTTTACTTTCTTTTTTTATCAGTTCCTTCTTCCCTTTTCTTTTTCTTCTTCTTCCTATTTTCTTGTAGGGGAGACTAGATTTTTAAGCCCAATTGGGAATGTGTTTTATTCCCTCTCTGAACCAAATCTACTGATTTACTCAGTGATCACCCTCCCTTCTTTTCCTCTTTGTGCCTCTTCACCTGATAATATTTATCCACTAAAACCTTGTCTTCTGGTATAATCCTTCTTTTTACATTTTTCTTATCTTATAATTAATCCCTTTGTCAAAATGTACTCCTTTATTCTGTCCTAATTGAAAAACTATTCTCATTGGTTGATTGATTACTTGATTGTTTGATAAACAGCATTGCCTTACAGTCTCCAAGTACTCTCCCTTCTTGTCATATTTGAAATACACTTTTTTTTTTAGGTTTTTGCAAGGCAAATGAGGTTAAGTGGCTGGCCCAAGGCCACACAGCTATGTAATTATTAAGTGTCTGAGACAGGACTTGAACCCAGGTACTCCTGACTCCAGGGCCAGTGCTTTATCTACTGCGCCACCTAGCCACCCCTGAAATACACTGCTAAAGAGTCATATATCACACCAATTCATAACCATTTTATATCTTACCCCTTCTCAAATATTCTCCATAGACACACAATCATCATGAGTCAAAGCAGTATGCAGAGCCACATCATTTCATGAACCATTTATACCCCACGCCCTGCAATTGTAGCCAAAGTGTCAAGCAAACATTTCATGTTTTCAAGTTCAGTCCAAGTACATTCTTTCCATGCTTCTCTATAATACTCCAGCCATAGCCTTACAACCCTCCCCAACCAAAGTATCATGTACACTCTCTCCCCCTCTATCCCTTTAGAACCCCAACCTTGGTACTAAAACCCTTTTTAACTAAAATATGAATTAGAGCAAAATTATTTCCTAAACTTTTTATGTCCAGTCCTTCTACACTCTCAGCCACCTTCTGCCCCTGTTGTACTACAACTCTTCTTAACTAAGGTACCTAGTAAAGTAAAGTGACTTCGGATTTAATTATGTGTAAACTCTACCTAGTGTAATTACTGGAATTCTCTGAAAACCTCTCTCTCTCTCTCTCTCTCTCTCTCTCTCTCTATCTCTCTTTTAGGTTTTTGCTAGGCAAATGGGGTTGCCCAAGGCCACACAGCTAAATAATGATTAAGTGTCTGAGACTGGATTTGAACCAAGGTACTCCTGACTCCAGGGGCAGTGCTTTATCCACTGCACCACCTAGCTGCCCCACTGAAAGCCTCTCTTAAGAACTTCAGAGTTGATTGTAAGGCATGGGAGACGCTGGCAAAGGAGGACTGCCCAACTTAGGGTGCTCTCATCAGAGAAAGTTTTGAGTTCTATAAGCAAGGCAGAAATAAAGTAGTTCAAAGGAAATGTGATTTGTAAGTTTAGAGTAAACAACCTAGGGGTTCACTTAAACTATTTGTGCATGACCTGTGGTAGAGCATTCTGAGTTCTAATTGATGTGATGAGCCATTGTCAGATACTCTGTGATTTGTCTCAAACATAGTTATGGCAATTTGGTCTTCTTCAATAATGAAAGTCAACCTTACCCATATCCTCTAAATATTATCTCTTCAACTATATTCAACCCTTTAATTATCGTAACAGAAATATAATTCTCAAGAGTTACAAGTCCTATCTTCCCTTGTGGGGATGTACACAATCTAATGTTCTTAGCAAGCATTCGTTTGTTTTTTTCCACTTTCCAATTACCTTTTCATACATCTCTTGAGTCTTCTATTTGAAGATCAAATTTTCTGTCCAGTTCTGGTCTTTTCATTGCATAATTTTGGAAGTCCTCTATTTCATTAAAAAAATCATCTTTTCCCCTGACAGAATATACTGAATTTTGCATAGTAGTAAATTCTTGGTCGGAATTCAAACTCCTTTGCCCTCCAAAATATCCTACTCCAGACCTCTAATCCATTATTTCTGAAGTCATAAATCCTGTGTAATTCTGATTTTGCTTCCTTTGTAATTAAATTACCTCTCTTTGGCTGTTTGCAGGATTTTTTCCTTTATTTGAGAATTAGGAACTTGGCTATGAGAGTCCTTGAAGTTTTAATCCTTGGGTCTCTTTGTGGAAGAGCAAGGACTATTTTGCCTTCTTGATCTAGTATATTTGGATAGTTCTGCACGATAATTTCATGAAAGATATTTCCCAGGCTTATTTTTTAATCTGGGCTTTCTGGTTAACCAATAATTCATAAATTATCTCTCCTGGATTTATTTTCCAGGTAGCTTGTTTTTCCTAAAATGTACTTTATATTTTCTTTAATTCTTATAGATATTTGATTTTTTTGATGGAATCTTGTTGTCCAATGGATTCATTAGTTTCTATTTTTCCAGTTGTTATTTTTATGGTTTTATTGTCTTCATTAATTTTTGTTCCCTTTTCCAGTTGGTTAACTTTACTTTTCAACAATTTGTTTTCCTTTTATATTTTATTAATTTAACTTTTTGCTGAGTTGCATTCCCTTTCCAGTTGGGTGATTTGACTTTTAGCTAAGTTGTATTCCTTTTCTAGTTAATTAATTTGACTTTTAGATGATTTGTATTCTTTTTCCAGTCATTGATTTAATTTTTTTATGTTTTGTAATCTCTTTTCAGTTGTGTATTTTTACTTTTAAAGTAGTTAATTTCTTTGGTCAATTTTTCATAATTTTCCTTCATAGCTCTCATTTCTTTTTTGATTTTTCTTCTTTAACTCTTTTTTGGTTTTTAAAAATCTTTTTTTTCAAAATTCTATGAAGTTTTGGATTCGAGATCAATTAATAAACTCCTTTGAGATTTGCCATGTAGATAATTTGTTACTGCCTTCTTCTGTGATGGCATTTTTGTCATCTCTATCTGAAGAGTAGCTTTCTATGGTTAACACTCTTTTTGTTTATTTGCTAATTTTTTTTGTTGAGTTTTGCTCCTGGGGTATAGGGAGTATAGTCCCAAGCTTTTTGTGCTGGGGCTGGAGTTTGATGTTTGCTTGCCAAAATGTTGCCTATGCAGCCTGGATATTTCCTTATGCAGAGGTTTGTTTCCTCCTTTATGTCCAGACTATGCCAATGCAGCAGTAGTTTGTTCCCAATCTAGTCCTGTTCTGTTGCCCCAGGGTTCCTAGGGTTCAGATTTTGTTTGGGGATAGGACCCTCCCTGCTGGACTGCCATCTGGCTGCCAGAACCTGGGCTACTGCCAGGCTGCTTGGACCTGGGCTAAAGAATAGCTAGAAACCTCCAGTTGACTTTCCTGCAATCCTGCCGAGCTGGGCTTTACTTTCCCTTTCTCTCCCTCCCCCCACCCACACCCCCACCCAGACCCCAAAAATACAGAGCTTCACTGAAGATCCTCCATGATGTCTCCAGTTGAAGACATCATTTGATGTTTTCTTGTTGTTTTGTTTTGACAGAACATGTGTAGAAGCTTCATTTAATGTAGTACAGGGAAAAGATCAGGGTGCATGCTAACTTCAAGCTGCCATCTTGGCTCCATCCTGGAAGTCTCCAATTTCAACTTTTATGATATAGTTTTCCTCAATGGGTTTTTGGTCAATTGTATCTTTAAGGAGTTGTGTTATCAAGTGAATTTTTTGTATTTCCATTTCCATTTGGCCAATTTTATTTTTCCATCAATTGTTTACTTTTTCAAAGTTGTAGACTTTTGTCATAACTCTTTTGTATCATTCTCATTTCTTTTCTCAATGTTTCTTCTACTTCTCTCATATAATTTTTCAACTCCTTTTTGAGCTCTTCCATGTGGTCTTTCTGGCTTGAGACCACTTCTTGTTTTACCTTGGGATTTTGCCCATAGGTATCTTAACATTTTTCTCCTCTTCTGAGTTTCTTTCTTGATCTTGTCATGATAAAAACATTTTTGATTGCCAAATTATTTTGTTGTTGTTAAGTCATGCTTATGTTTTTTGGGTCATATTTCTTTCTTTTAAACTTCATCTCTGTTCTTAGAGAACAAAAGGCACTGTCCTAGGCTTCCTGTGCCAGAGGTTGGAAGTCCTAGCTGTTTACCCCATGGGGACACTCAAGTCTAGTGCTATGCTAAAAGGCATGGTGAAAGGCAGTATTGGAAACCATAGAGGGTCTGGCAGTGAACTTGGTGCTGTTAAGTTGCTAGTAGTAATGCCTGACATTTGCAGAGGCCAGTGAGTTGTTTCTTTGGTTCCTAGGATAGTTTGCAGCAACCTGTTGGAGGTTGCCTGTTAGTTCTGACTGATGGTAAAGTATGTGGAGGTACTCTGACTGAAATCTTCCCATTCCCCTGTTTATGTTGAAATACAAGGAGCA
Organism: Macrotis lagotis; assembly: GCF_037893015.1. Taxonomy (NCBI): domain Eukaryota; kingdom Metazoa; phylum Chordata; class Mammalia; order Peramelemorphia; family Peramelidae; genus Macrotis; species Macrotis lagotis. The sequence goes on from NC_133666.1 coordinate 336,619,331, forward strand.
GGGTTATGCTTTTATTGCTTGCCTGCTTTACCACACTGCAGTTAAAGATGTATTGCTGGCATACTGAGATGGCTACTGACTTGCTAGGATTCTTACTATTTTACTTGCTGTTTTTTTATCCTACTAAGACAGATCTTTCCTGACAATCTTCCAAGTTTCTTGGGATCAGAACATTTACACTGATTTATTTTTGTATTTTGTATTTTGTTTCTTTTTTTTTTGTGGGTTCTCCTGTTCCAGGATTTGTTTGGGGGCATTATTATATGGTTGTTTGAAGGTGAATTTGGGAGAATTACAGTGATTTACAACTTATTCTACCATCCTTTGGAAGTTCTTTGATTCCTTTAAGGAACCAGTTGAGGTTTATGTCCCTAGGGTCTAGGGCTCCCAATTTAGTAAAAAGAAATAATATAGGATTCAAACCTCAGATAATCAAGAATCATAAATACTAGTACTCAATTTATCACTAAAGAATGATAAGATCTAATCTTATCTACCACTCCAAAATCTCAAAGTTGGAATTTCCTGTCATTTAGTACACTTCCATAAATGTAACTCCATCTACAGTTTCTATGCTAAATGGTCAAACAGTTGGAGTTTAAATATCTTTCTCTACAATCAAGAAACCTGGGTTCAAGTTATGTTTAAGGAATTCAAAATCTACCTGGGAAAGTAATTTCACTCTTTGAATCTTATTTTCTTCATCTGCAAAATGAAATTGTTGAATGAGTTGGATTTTGAAGTCCCTTCCAGCTCTAAATTTGTCTAATCGATAGAGAACTCACTACTACTAAAGTCTCCTTTTCACTTTTTTGTTATTTTTTTTTAGGTTTTTGCAAGGCAAATGGGGTTAAGTGGCTTGCCCAAGGCCACACAGCTAGGTAATTATTAAGTGTCTGAGACCGGATTTGAACCCAGGTACTCCTGACTCCAAGGCCGGTGCTTTATCCACTATGCCACCTAGCCGCCCCCTTTTTGTTATTCTTAACTGTTTGGAAGCTTTCAACTTATTTTGATCCTAAGTAAATCTCTTTTCAATTCATTTTCAGTGCTCCTATTTATTGCCAGTATAACAAAGTAGAATGTGATTCTTCTATCCTATTATAGCCTCTTATAAATTTGAGGACAGCAATAATTTCCCTCCCCATTTCTCTTCCTTTCTCTATGTTTCCATGTCTAATTATTTTAAAGGATCCTTATGTGGAATTGTTTTCATTTCATTTGTTATTTTGCTTGCCATTATCTTGATGTCTTTTTATTTGACCAAATCCCTTTTTAAATGTGATGACCAGAATCAAACACAATAGACCAGAAGTGGTCTGACCCAGGCATTCTGCCATGAGACTATAATCTCCCTTTATAATACTTCTTTTAATGCTGTCTAAGAACATTTGAGTGGTTTATTTAGTCATACCTCCTCATTTTGTACTTATTCATACTTGAAGTTAGTATTTTGAAGTAGTAGGAAGCTTTCTATTTCTTCTCAAATATAATCTTTTTAGTGTATTGTTTTAAACTGTTTATATCTTTTAACACACAAATCCCACAATTCCAAAGTGATCCAATTTTATTATCATCTTGGGTATCTCAAATTTTTTATTTGATGAGAGTGATATTTTTCCAGAAGAGATTTTTGTAAAACCTTTTGTTGAAATGTAAGAATGTTAACTTTATCACATTTTTTAAAAAAGCTAAAGATGTAGTTTTTAGAAAAAAAAGAATAAGTTAACTTGCTTTGATCTAGTTTTAAGGAAGTAAAACCTACTTAATGCTTACTATTTCCCTTTCTTTATGCTCACATTTATCACAGTAATAATAGAGTACTTACCTTGTTCCCTCAGAATAAAATTTAGGTCTGATGAGCTTCTTTCTTAAGACAACATGGTCATATAGTGGTTCTATTATATTATCAAATTCACTAATTCCTTCACTATCCAGTAAGGATCTTCACAGTTCTAATAACTTTAGTGTAATGAGCACAGCTCTGTGGTCTCCACTTTTTTTTTTTAGGAGTAGAGAAAAATATGAAACTCAAATCTATTCATTCTTTACAAACAAGGATTAAAGTCAACTGGACTCTCTCTCAATTTCTTCACCTTTAAAAAATGCACTGATTAGATCATACCACATTTTAAGTCCCTTTGATGTTGTACATTCCTTGATCTTATGAAATTATTTAGTATTTGTACATCTAAAAATGGGACATAAAATTTGCTTAAAAGAATCGGTAATCTACCTTTTGGAAATAGAAAACTAGGCTAGTAAACCCAATGGAGGGAAAATATTTTTAAAAAACAGGTTTCCTTGTGGTAAAAAAGGAAAAGATTATGCTAAGAGCTAATTATGAACTTATTTCTATAGCTTTTATAACAATTTAACCCTGGGGCTAGGGGTAAGGCAGAGAAGAACACTATCTCCACTGGTCCAAAATAATTCTGTTTTATTTCCCTTTGGGTAAAGTCCCTCTTTGAAAACACCCCCCCTACACACACACACACACACACACACACACACACAAACACACCCCAGATGAAAACAGTTCAATATGACTATATTGCTAAGTCTTTTGGCTTATGCTTGCCCTAGAACATTTATCCAACTAATTGCTCTATTGAGAGGATAGTCTTATAAATACATAGCTCATTTGGATAATATGCTCTCATTTAGTAGAAAAGCAAGGTTAATATATTAACTGCTTTAAAAATGAGAAGGCAGCAAAAAAATTCATTTACCTCTAATTCCCTTGTATCCTAGAGGGAGGAGGAGAACTATGAATGGTAAAACAGGAAACATGTAATTATCTCACTTGCTTGGGAAGCTGTGATCATATTTTTCTGAAACCAAATAACAGAGACAGAAAAGGCCAACAATTAGCTGGAGTTATGATTTCACTCCATGGGATTAAGTAGGGCAACTTATTGGAAAACAAGCCTCATTGTTTAAACATTTATTTTTTCAATTAGCTGCCTGCCAAATGGATTGCCTAAAACTCAAGAACTGGAAAACACAGATTCACTAGTTCTCAAGTGAAGCAAAGACATTTGGCATCCTTCCTGCAAAGGAAAGGAAAAAAAAAAGTTTTATGTTCTTGGTAATGATGAGTCACTTTCACAACATGACATTCTGTAATGTAAAGCATTCTAAATAGTGGTCTTTTTGATTCATGAATGAAAAATGCTTTTATTCAAGGTGATTACAGAGTGCTCTATTGATATAAGCAGCTGGTATTTCTACAAAAGATTTTGCAAGTCTTTGAAATAAATGAGCATTTCTTTTATTTTGAGACAATATGAAATGGGCAAGTATTCAGTTTCAACTCATCTTCTCTTCCAATCAATAATCATTATTACCTTTTATAATCCATAGAAGTAATTACAAATAAGAATAATTGAAAAAGACTGTTGAAAGGAAAATGTTCAGCTGAACAACACAGTACAAAAGAAATTTACATGATGTGACATTCCTCTTAAGTAACAGATTCAACACATAATTAAATTAGTTAAGAAACCAACACCCCCCCATTGTGATTTGCTCAATCAGCAAGCATTTTATTAACAACCTATTTATATGTATATTTTTTCTATCAAATGTAATTGGTTTAGTGAGTACTCTATTGATTTTATCATACATGTAGGAGAAAAATGAAACTACATAACCTGCTATGTAAAGATTTAAGAATGAGGCAGTTGGTCTTTTTTTATTTTTGGACAAGACTTTTTTTGGACAAGATCTTTTTGGCACAAGGATTTCATCTTTAGTAAACTCTCCTCACTAATGCAAGTTGGAACCTGATTTTCAAATTATACTCTTCCATTGTTTCATGGGACACTGAGATGGTAAATGATCTTTATCCAGGATCAGAGTGTTAACATCAGAGACAGTCCTTAAATGTTGATCTTCCTACCTTTGAAACTTGCATTGTACTGAGTAACATTGATAAAAACTGTATTTAAAATTTTCCTTCAACTCATAACTATTATTATGAAAACTAAAATTGAAATTGAATTGAATTTATGCTTTCTATTATTTTCTAAAAATTAAATTGGAGGCATTTTCATGTTTCAAGACATGATCAATTCATTTCAATTAAAACTTTTTTTAAATAAAAGAGAAAGAGCATGGGTCTGAAGGATAAAGACTGAAAGGATCACCAAAGCTTTATTACTCTAAGGGAAAAATAATAAAACAACTTGAATATATATAACTGCCTAGGTAAGTAGATAATAGTCATATTTTTGAGTGAAAAATTGACAAAGCACTACTAAAACTAGATTTTTTTAGCACTCTCTGTATGAAGATTGCTTGTAATTATGTTTGATGTGCTGTAGATGATCTATTGAAATAGTTATTATCATGGATCTTTGCATCTATGAACTGACATTTTATTCCAAAGACCTAGATCATACTCTAGCTCTTTCTATAAACAAAAACAAGTAATGGCATGATATGTCAGCTTATCAGGCATAAATGATTATTTTAATGTCCTTTGACTAATAGGATGGTAAATTAGCAATTTTCTTTGATTTTCGTGACTTCTCAAAATATATATATATATGAAATGAGAGAAAGAGAGAGAGAGAGAGAGAGAACACCAAGAATTCCAAAAAGGTAGATATTCAATGAATTAAAAGCAGATACTTCTTTTTTGAAACCTAACTCATCCACTCAGTATTTCCTGTCCCACTGTCCAACAAACTCTTCCAGAACTTCACAATCTAACCCTAAGTCTTATAGTGAAACTCAAATTTTATGCCCATCTCAGTAAAATTAAAAAAAAACAGACCCTTGTTTACCTTGGAACTATAACACTTTGTGCTACGTAGTACTCAACTAGAGAACTAAGGAACAGAAGGGAGTGGGGCAGGATCCATAAAGCCTGAACTAAAATCCCAGGATCCATGTGTGTTTAATTCTGTTGCTTTAAAAGTAATGTGATTACTAAAGAATGTGGGTGGCATTTAGGAGAGTGACAAATAACAAATTTTGCCTTGATCAGAGGAAAGACCATTACATATAAAGGAAAAGAAATTAAAATAACACAAGACTATTCTTTACCCACTAAAAAACCACAGGAGAGAATGAAATGGCTTTGGAAATCAAAGAAGATTTTTGATGGAACTCAAAGTAGCACAGTTTTGTAAATCTAGGCCCAATCAATAGTGAAAAAAATGGATGTAGAATGAAAAAGAGCATTCCTAGAATGAAAACCAGATATAAATAAATTATTTGCTTTTCAATGCTTCAAACAAAAGATATATAAGAAAATAAAATAAATACAGTAATGAGGTGAATAAGGAAAAAAAAGACCACCTATATATGTATACATATATATGTGTATTTGTATATTTGTATTATTCAGAGAGATAGACAGATATATAGATAGATAGACAAACAGACCAACAGAGAAAGAAAGAGGAAGGGAGGGAGGGAAGGGAGAATAGGAGGGAGGGAGAGAAGGAGAAAGGGAGAGAGAGAGGGAGAGAGAGAGAGAGAGAGAGAGAGAGAGATTAGGTTATGTTAGAGTATTGTTCTTCATACTCAAAGAGGACCAAATGACATCATTATGTTGAAGTCAAGTTGCAGTGGGTCAAACCATGACTGATCAGACCATATGAGTTCAGAATATTCTACTAGATGTCAGGCATAAATTGACCACATGATCATTTATGGCAGATTCTCTAAATCTACAAGTTTCTTTCAGTTACTATGATTCTGTTTGCTCAAAGAGCATAGCTCCTTCTCTTAGGAAGGCATATTATGCTGGGTGTTCCTGATCCAGTGTATCCCATGTCACATAATCAATTCCCAAGTTGTTTTTTTAAATAAATTTATTTTTTTTTCAGTTTTTCAATTTTTTCCCCCAAATCTCCCTTCCCTCCCCCAACCTCCCCACAGAAGATAGTCCATTAGTCTTTACACTATTTCCATGCTATATACATTGATCTAAACTGAATATATTGAGAGAGAAATCATATCCTTAAGAAAAAAATAAAATATAAGAGATAGCAAGATTATATAATAAGATAACATTTTTTTTAAAGTAAAGTTAATAGTCTTTGGTCTTTGTTCAAACTCCACAATTCTTTCTCTGGATACAGATGATATTCTGAATAACAGACATACTCAAATTGTCTCTGATTATTGCTCTTATGAAATGAACAAGTCCATTAATGTTGATCATCAATCCCATGTTGCTATTATTGTGTACATTCTTCTTTTGGTTCTATTCATCTCGCTCAGCATCAGTTCATGCAAATCCTTCCAGGCTTCTCTGAATTCCCATAACTCCAGGTTTCTAATAGAACAATAGTGTTCCAAAATTTTCATATACCACAATTTGAACAGTTATTCCCCAAATGATGAACATTCACTCAATTTCCAATTCTTTGCTACCACAAATAGAGCTGCTATGAATACTTCTGTGCAAGTGATGTTTTTCAGGATCTCTTCAGGGTATAGACCTAATAGAGATATTGCTGGATCAAAGGCTATGCACATTTTTGTTGCCCTTTGGGTGTAATTCCAAATTGTTCTCCAGAAAGGTTGGATGAGTTCACAGCTCTACACCCCTTGGAACATTGATCATTGTCCTTTCTGGTCATATTGATCAGTCTGAGAGGTGTGAAGTGGTACCTCAGAGATGTTTTAATTTGCATTTCTCTAATAAGTAATGATTAAGAACAATTTTTCATATGACTATGGATAGCTTTAATTTCCTCATCTGTAAATTGCCTCTGCATAGCCTTTGACCATTTGTCAATTGGGAAATGGCTTTTTTATATATAAATTTGACTCAGTTCTCTGAATATTTTAGAAATGAGTCCTTTGTCAGCAATGGAAGTTGTAAAAATTGTTTCCCAAGGGGTGGCTAGGTGGCTCAGTGGATAAAGCACTGGCCCTGGAGTCAGGAGTACCTGAGTTCAAATCTGGTCTCAGACACTTAATAATTATCTAGCTGTGTGGCCTTGGGCAAGCCACTTAACCCTGTTTGCCTTGCAAAAAAACCTAAAAAATTTGTTTCCCAGTTTACATCAATTCTTTTGATCTTGGTTACAATGATTTTGTCTGTGCAAAAGCTTTTTAATTTAATGTAATCAAAATTACTAGTTTGTTTTTAATGATTTCTCTATCTCTTCCTTGGTCATAAACCACTTCCCTTTCCATAGATCTGATAGATAAACTTTTCCTTGATCTTCTAGTTTGCTTATAATATTATCTTTTATGCCTAAATCCTGTATCCATTTTGATCTTATCTTGGTATAAGTTGTGAGGTGTTGGTCTAATCTGAGTTTCTGCTATACTAACTTCCAATTTGCCCCAATAGTTTTATTGAAGAGTGAGTTTTTATCCCAAAAGCTGGACTCTTTGGGTTTATCAAACTGTAGATTTCTATAATCATTTCATTCTATTGCACCTAATCTATTCCACTGGTCCACCACTCTATTTCTTAGCCATTACCAGACAGTTTGGATGACTTATGCTTTATAATATAATGTTAGATCTGGTAGGGCTAGACCACTTTGTTTTGTACTTTTTTTCATTAAATCCCTGGAAATTCTTAACTTTTTATTTCTCCATATGAATTTATTTACAATTTTTTTCTAACTCATCAGTTTTTTTGGAATTTTCATTGGTAAGGCACTAAATAAGTAGTTTAGTTTAGTTTAGTTTAGGTAGAATTGTCAGTTTTTATTATATTAACTCAGCCCATCCATGAGCAGTTGATATTTTCCCAGTTTTTTAAAATCTGATTTTATTTTTGAGAGAAGTGTTCTATAGCTGTTTTTATAGAGTTTATGAGTCTACCTTGGCAGGTAGAACCCCAAGTATTTCATATTGTCTGAAGATATTTTGAATGGGATTTCTCTTTCTAATTCTTGCTACTATAATTTGCTATTAATATATAGAAATGTTGAGGATTTATGAAGGTTTATTTTATATGCTGCAACTTTGCTAAAATTGCTAATTGTTTCTAGTAGGGTTTTAGATGATTTTTTTAGGATTCTCAAGTATTTCATCATGAAATTGACATATTGCTGCTAAATTTCTCCAGGTAACCAAAATTTGACATAATTTTTGATAAGCCCTGATGACTGACACTATCAAAGACATTGTTCAGCTCTACAAATGTTATCTACAGACTTTTCTTTTCCTTGAGTTGTCAGGCAGCAAACACCATATCAACTATTCCTTGGTCCTTTCTGAAGCCACACTGGTTCTCAGGCAAAAAACCAACTTTTGGTGAAGAATTGGCATCTTGTTAGCAATGGTTAAGAAAGAAAGTCCTCTTTTATTGTCACAGGATAATGTATTCCCTTTACCCTTATAGGGATGGACAAAGGATGTACCTTGGATTTCTGGGGGGATAATCTCTTACCACGCAACCCTGATAATTTCAGATAACTTTTGTAGGAGCAATGGACCCTCTACAACTTGTAAAGCTCAGCTGGAATAGAATCAGCACCAGTTATTTTGTTAAATAAAAGAAGTCTAATGACTTTGAAAACCTCTTCTTCAGCGGAAATTTCAGCTAGGGATGGATTGACTTCAAACTGAGGTAAACAGTCAATGGATTCAAACTTGATTGATGATAGTTTGTTGAGAAAATTATGGAAGTGTTCAGCTCTAGGATCATGTCTATATCACTGATCAATGTGACTCTATCCACAGTGAGTAGCTGTGATACAACACAGGTCTTTAGCCCATAAACAGTTTTCAGAGCATTATGAAAGCATTTTGGATTGTTACTATAAGTATAAAACTAAGTTCAGTTGGCTCTTTATTGAACCAAGAATCCTGAATCAGGTTAAACTTCACTTGCACTTTACTTTTGATGGAATTAAATCCCAACTTTTTAGAACTGTCATGCGGATAAAAGTTGCTTTTATTTATTTCCCCTTCATTTTCATCAAATCAGACTAGATATTTGCAAGCATTTTGACTCAGATGAGCAAATGCAGTGTTGTATACCAAATATTTGAAAATTATATTCCTTTTCTGCTCCACTGTTGCCAACTGTGTGTTGAATCAGCTTCCCCTCCTAGTAAGCAATAAACTATTCCTGCTTGGAGAAGTAGTCTAATTTGTTAACATTAATTCTTCTATTAGTAACTTTGCTTTGGTGTTGTCATTTTTTTTAGGTTTTTGCAAGGTAAATGGGGTTAAGTGGCTTACCCAAAGCCACACAGCTAGGTAATTATTAAGTGTCTGAGGTGGGATTTGAACTCAGGTACTCCTGACTCCAGGGCTGGTGCTCTATCCATTGCTCCCCCTAGCTGCCCCGGTATTGTCATTTTCAATGAATGCAAATATATAGCTTAGATTGAATAAGTCTATGTTTAGTCTAGCACTTTGCATCATGCATTCTCACATTCTGTCTTTCAAATTCTTCTTTTTACAGTCATAGTCTATTAGATTCTAATGTTAGTTCTAAGTATGTATCCATGAAGTTTTATTGTATTTAGGTAATCAGAAGACAGAATGAAAAGGTCACGATATGTGTTTCTCTAGTAAACAACCATTGCTTTACTCCCTGCATGTCTGATACACATGCCCACTGGTAGATAGAGCCCACTCTAGCATTGAAGTCACTCAGAATTAAAAACTTGTCCTTTTATGGCACATTGATGATAAGGGTCTCCATAAAATTTTTAGTTGACATGATCACTAATGATGATGGCATGACTTTTTCTTTGCTTGTGGCAATTGCATTGTCAAGAGCCTGTCATTCTCTCCTTTTGCATGCCAACATACACACTCCTTGACAATATAAATTTTGATTGAAAAACCTACACCACTTTTATGGCCCTCTCTTTCTCTGAATCCACTACCAAAAATGAGTATTGAGGTCCAATTTCAGTTAATTGGTCTTCATTTGCAATCCTTGATTCACTTAGGGCTACTATTAGTATGTTTTAATTGCTGAGTTCTTTCACAACAAGAATTGTTCTTCTTTAAGTCTAATGGATTTTGTGTTGTCTATGAGTGTGCTATTGGTGAATAGAACCATTTTGCAAAAGTTTTTGTAGATTTTCTTGCATGTTTTGATCACAGTTAAGCACCTTTTCTAGTCCCTTGTTCATATCAGAAGTTAAGCAGTGCTATTCTTAAAAGGCTTCTCAGACACCCAGGAGGCTGCCAAATTCCACTGCTTCTTCCAGGAAGAAGATGATCTTATGGCTTGGGCCACCCATGAACAGGATTGGAATTACAGGTCTCAGAAGCTTCTTCACTTGCCTGTTGACACAGGACTTTAAGATAAATATTAGTTGCTGATCTCAATCTCACTTCCAGAGTCATCATAGCTCAGTGGCAAGACAGAGTCAAGTCAATATAAAATGCAGTGGATGACCTTGGGTTTTTTTTATGTTTAAGTAAGCTCCAAGAATTCCACAGTGCCTGTTTTGGTTGTCTTCATGAATGTGTCAACAAGTTGTTCTCATCTGTCCAGTCTGCTAGGGGAAGTCTTCACATACTTGGGGTAGACACCCTTCTAATTCACTGATGGGTTTGAGACCCCTTAGTTATCCTCAATCTGGTTTATCCCATCTGCCAAAATGGTTTGCTGGGTTGTGATAACAGTTTTCTGAAACCATAAATCAGAGGTGAATCACATAGACACTAAAGATGGAAAGCAGCCCTGAAAAGGCTTAGCCCTCACAGCAGAGGTATTAATCTTCTTTGAATATACCCTATACCCCCTGTATATCTATATCTATATATCCATATATTTGCATATATTTATATATTTACATATATGTATAACTATATACATATATAAATACACGTATATATACACACACATACATATATACAATCAGGGTTAAGTGATTTGCCCAAGGTCACAGTGCTAGTAAAAAAAAAGGACAAGTACCATCATTATTTTACAATTTTGGTCTTCTTGTGAACAATGTTCTGTTGATTCTGCTCATTTCACTTTCTATCAGTACATGTTAAATCTTTACACATTTTTTCTTCTTAAATTTTAAATCAAGCTTTTGAGTTCCACATTTTTCTACCACTCTATGTTGGAATGAAAAATATGATATAGGTTGTAATGTATAATCATGTTTAACATATTTCCATATTAGGTATGTTGTGAAAGAAGTATTAGGACTAAGGGGGAAAAGATCATGAGAGAGAAAGAAACATCAATATTTTATTCACCTCCATCCTATTTTTTTTGTCTATTTGTACTTTTCTTTCTCCTTTCCCCTTATCCCTTCTCACTATTGTTTTGATTTTGATTGCTGCCTGGCTCACGTTGTCCTTTCCCCCTTTTCTTCTTACTTCCCTGTAGGGTAGGATAAATTTCTTGACCTAAATGGGAATGTATATCATTCCCTCTTTGAGCCAAATCTGTTGAGAGAAAGATGATTTTTTTTCCTTTCCCTGTACTATAATAGGTCCTTCATACCTCTTAACATGGTGTTAACTATCTTCTAATGCTTTTAATTTCTGTCCAGGATAATCTTTTTTTTTTCCATGTCTTAATTGATCTTGTACTTCCACTCTCTCAAAGTATACTACTATCAACATCCTGATAGTGGTACAATTCTCAAGAGCCTCAACCATTATTACTATCATGATCAATTCATACCCATACTCTTTGTTCAAGTGGCCCCTTTTCTTTACAAATAAACTTTACCAATAAAAATATGACTTTTTATTGTTAGCACATTTTTTGTTCATTTTGAGCTCCTGGGGCACAGTCCCATACTATGCTGGGGTCAGAGGTTTGGTCCTATCACTTTTGTCTGTGGCATTACAGGTGCTAGTAATTTGTTCCCTATAGTAGGGTATTTCAATGTAGTCCTGTTTGTTGCACCAGTGTTCCCATTGCTTGAATTTTGTCTTCTGAATTAGAGTTGGTATCCTCCCTGCTGCCTTGCTGCACCTCTGACTTGCTTAGGCCCCAGTTGGCTTTCCAGCTTTCCTTACTTTGCTGGGCTATATTTCCCTTTGACTCATATTAGACAAACCTTAACTAAAATTCTTCCATGCTATCTTTTGTTGAGAACTTGTTTATTGGTATGTTCTGTTGCTTTAGGGCCTGTTTAGAAGCTTCATTTAAAGTTGTTTTGGGAAAAGCTCTGGGAGCTTCTTGCTTCCTACTGCCATCCTGGCTCCCATCCCAGATCCACTCAGAACATATATTTTTGAAGAAGAAAGGAAAATATTCATATAAAAATAATTTATTCAAGAGCAACTAATCAACACTTCTCTAATTGGTAACATGTTGGCTGTCTATTAAATGGCACAAATAAGAATGTTTTTCAACCTATTGAAATACAAAACAAGTTGTTCTAAAAACAGCAAATAGCTTAGCGGAGAGGTAGAATGTAACACTAGAGTGAGAAAATCAAAATTATTTTTGGTGTAATGGGACACCATAAAATATAAATAGGAGATATCCATGGATTGGGGGGGTGAGCGGAGATAAAAAAGAATGCTTTAGATTCTTCAGTAGAATAGAAATAATTTTTAAAATCCCTTAACATTGTGCTTAAGTTTAGTAATTTAAAAAGAACATAGCATCCAAAACATCCTCAATTAGGTACATCTTTCTAAGCCTAAGTACCTTTACCTTCCTTGTTCCACAACTTCTGTCATGTGAATATGACAGGATTATTTTCTATTCAGAAAAAAAGAAATTTAATGGAAGAATGACTGCAGTCAGAACATAAGAGTAGAGATAATTCTCCATCTTCAAATGCAGTCATAGAAAAATGTAGATGATGGGGTTAATTGATGGATGAAGAGGAATTCATTTAGAATTATCTTTCTATTATTAAAGTCAATATATAAATTGAATTAGAAGATTGATCTATTTATGGACAATCCTACAGTCCATCATCCAGTTCAGAGAGAAGTGTCCAGCTTTATATCATTGTCATATGCTTTACTTAATATTGCCCCATTCAAATGGTAAACTTTCTGACTTATTCTTCATGCCATTAAAAAAAACTTGAGAAAAGAAGGAGGAGCCTTTAAAATGGTGGCACACAATTTTTTTTGTTCATATACCTTTACCTCAGTATATCAGAATCAAGGAGATCTGTCTTTTTTTAAGTTTATTATTCAAAGTAGTTCAGAACTTTTCATCTTCCAACAGATTCAGTTGAAGTGCTGATTATATAAGTTTTGCTTTGTTACCACTTTCACAAATTCCTTTTTCCTTTAAGTCTACCTTTCATTTCTTCTATATGTATTTGCATATTACCATTTATGTACTTGTCTCCTCCATTATATAACAAATTATTTTTTCTCTTTTTATCTACAGAATTAGACAATTCCTGAAATATAATAAGCACTTAATAAATTCTTATTGATTGAAAAGATGACTAAGGGAAGGAATGTGTGTGTGCGAGAGTATAAATATTTATTTAGGTCTATCTATAGGTTACAACAAAACTTATCTTTGCTATTGGTTTTATGGTTTGGTTACTTTGTCATTTACCCTTCTATTAACTTCTATACCAAGCTAAAAGTTAGTATGAGATTTTCATGAAGTGCAATATAAACTTGTTTTTTCTATACTTGGGCTAACAAAAGGAGCAAGTTGCTTATTTCTGTTTCTGTTCTATGGTATGATTTTGTACTTTAGGAGTACTTATAGTGGGCATCTGTCAATCTGTCTGCTTGTCTATCTATCTATCTATCTATCTATCTATCTACCTATCTAATCTATCTATTTATCTATCTATCTATCCATTCTAGGAAGGAAGGAAGGTAGTATGGAGGGTTGTAAGGTGTGGGAAGACTGGGAAGGTGGAGCTAAGTTACAAAAGACTTTGAATGAATGAATAAGAAATAATTCAGGGGTCAAATTTTTTGGGGCCAACTAATTTGCTACCCTTGAATGTCATGCTTTGTTATAATAACTGTCTCTTTATTGAAGGTTTTTATAGTGAGCTTTAAAACATAACATGATGATAGAGCACCATAATATCTTGTGTTTCTATTGCAGGTCTTATGAGTAAAAGTTATGTTTACTATGTAACTTGTCTCAATAAAGTCCATGAAATCATTTGATCTGGCAATATCAAGGCAACCATAGATAGGGATCAAAATTAAATAAATCTAGGAGCTTTTTTTTGGGGGGGTAATTAATTAAATATTTAACCAGATATAGCAGGCTAATCTTTAAGTTTTGACTCTTGACAGAAAAAAAGGCTGCCACCCTTACAATAAAGGAATATAACTAGGTTGAGTAGTGGTTGAATCACCTCCTTCATCAGAGGTATCAAGGATCAATCTATAGAAATGCTTCTTGACTAATGATGAGGAAGTGTGGCAGAAAACATTCTGCACCAGGTCTGGTGAAGCTGCATATATATATATTAGAAATGACACATTGAATTCATTGATATTTTGTTCAGGGTCAAAGAAGTTCAGCAGTGTGGGATCAAAATATTCAGGCTGTAGGTCTCCTTGTGGATTGAAGAAGTTGTTCAAGTATTTTTGATGCCTGAAAAGGATGATATTTCCTTGAATTGATTGCTCTTGAAATTTCTCCCTGTCTGTGTAAATCCTGCCAGGAAATCCTTACTGTGCAAAATACTTTTCCCATAACACTCTGGAAACAATCGAAACAACTTTCTCACTTCTAGATAGGTAGTTAGCAGTCATCTGGTAAAATTGTCAGTCATCTTTAAAAAATGACATTTTCACTATCTTTATCCCAAAATAGAATTTCAAAATAGATATGTTACAAAGGTCTTGTACTTCTATTCTCTAAATTTGTAGTAAGAGTTGCTAATGCTTATATTTACATACACCTTCCATAAACTTCTCACTTTTTGAAGATATCTTCAGTACTCTTAGACCAGAAAAATCTCATTCTTACTGGTTCTAGAATTCATTCTTAGCCCATATATCCAATGTCATTCTGTAAAGAATTCATAGTTACTGAATGGTCTGCTTTGGGTAGCAAAGCATAAACATATTAGATACATACAAACATATATGTGTATATATATATGTATATGTATATATGCATATTGGAGTCATGCAGATAGCACATTGTACATAGACCTAGTTCTGTAGTCAGGGATATCTGGATTCAAATCCAGTCTCAGACTCTTACTTGCTGTGAGACATTGCATTCAATAGGCATATTAGAGGCAATGTAGTATAATGAATAGGAAACTGACACTGGAGTCAGAAAAATATTAGTTCAAGTAACACCACTGATAAATACTGAATATGTGATACTGGACAAATCACTTAAACTCACAATACTCCATGGTGCTTTCTTAATCCATAAATTTCAGGGAATGTGCTGATCTTTATGAAAGAGATTTCCTTCACCTGGGCAGCTTCTACAACAATGAAAGCATAAGTCCAGGCCGTATCTTCTATCTTAATCAGGGTTCATGTTATATCTCCAGTGGAATGAATAGACAGAACATTTGTTAAATGCTTACTACATCTCTAGTATTATTCTAAACACTGGGCAGACAAATAATAATTTTTAAAAGGTAGTCCGTACCCTTAAGGAATTTCTATGCATAAAAGGAAGTTAAATAGAAAGAGATGCAGGATATCCCCAAGG
Organism: Macrotis lagotis; assembly: GCF_037893015.1. Classification (NCBI taxonomy): domain Eukaryota; kingdom Metazoa; phylum Chordata; class Mammalia; order Peramelemorphia; family Peramelidae; genus Macrotis; species Macrotis lagotis. The sequence continues at coordinate 336,634,887 of NC_133666.1, forward strand.
CTGGTGGGGAGAAGGTAACTAAATGAAACACTTTGGAGTTAGCCAGGACAAGTAAAGAAGCAGCTTCATCATTCCTAGAATCTAATAACAAAATTTGAATCTTGTATGAATATATATACACCATGTATATGGTATATGTTAGTTAAACAGCCTTGAATTTCTTATTAAAGGGAAAACAAAACCCTATTTCATAATGAAAAATGTAAAGATAAAGAAATAGAGATGATGATCATATGCAATTTATAAACTTCTAAGTAGACTAGATCACACTCTTAATAATATTTAGAAATCCATTAGGAGAAATATGAATGAAGTACAACACACATCTATGGGGGGATAGGTTAAATAAGTTGCTACAGGGAATGTTGTCTTTTTTTTTAAAGGGATAAATTTTGTTTTAGATTAGCTGAATATTATCCAAATTACTGTTGCCCAAATGAAATAGACTCTCTCTGGTCTTCCCTCAATGCCCTTTAATCCTGACCTGTATAACATTCCTAGATATCCTATATCAGTTGTAAACCTGCAATATCAACTGTGAGTGAAAAACAGGAATAGATAATATTATCTTTATATTATAGCAATAATTGGATAATTGGCAGAGAATCTAAAGTAAGTATTTAAGTTTACAGTCCTCACAGAATAACAAAAGTGTGTGTATGTGTTATATTCACATAAATAATAAATATTTGTGTATTTGTGCATACATATTTATATTCCCTGTATACATATGTACAATTTTAACCACATGTATGCAATGTAGTTTTATGTATGTATATATATGCATTCATAAGCATATGTTTGTACTTGTATGCACAAGAGACACACATGTCTTTTCCCCTTTTTGTGTTCATGTGTCAGAATCTTTGTGTCCTATAATGAACTCATTATAAAATTGACCCATTCAAATCTCAATCAACCTGATGCTCATAAGTCTAGAGAAGGTTGGAAGATTCAATAGTCTTGTAAGAGTTAGCCTAAATAATCAATGCATTGCCACTTGATATTAAGGAATGAAAAAAAGGAAAAAAATAAGGATTTACTGGCTGTCTTTATTCCCAGGCACTATTCTAAGTGCTTAAAAATATCTCATTTCATTCTCACAACAACTCTGGGTGGTCAACTGAGGAAACTGAGGCATAAATATAATTAATTTCTTATCCTGGGTCACAAAACTAACAATTGTATGAGGGAAAATTTGAACACAGCTCTTCCTGACTCAAGGTTCCTAGTTATATCCAAAGGACTCCTAAATACTTATATTGAACTTTAAATGTTTCTATCTTTCATTTTTTTTCAATTAGGATAAATAGTTCAGAATTCCACAAATATATATACTATATATTATAATATTTGTATACTAATTTAAAATTATATACTATTATATATTTTTCATACTAGTATGACAAATAAGAGGGCTTGTAGACATATTAAAGTATGAAATTCTGATAATTGACATTGCCATTTTAAAATTTATTTTCTTAAATATTAGATATCAGAAAACTTTATTACATTCAATTACTCTTTGTTTCTTTCTCTCATTTTTCCTTCTATTTCCATCGGTTTGTTGATTTTGGCAAAGTGTGTGTGTGGGGGAGAAGGGAGGGCAGGAGAGAGGGAGGGACAGGAGAGAACCAGAGAGAAAGAGAGAGAAAAGAGATCGACAGAAAGACAGAGAGAGGGGACAGAGAGAAAGTTTAATGACTTGAAAAGAGTCAGACAGAAGTTCTTTGTCAAAGGTAACACTTGAACACAGAACTGCTTGTGTCAATGACTTTTCTGTATTCATATACAATGTTGTTTTTGCTCATGAATTTGAAATTTAAAGCAAAATCTTTATCTTTCTTAACTATCGAAGTTTTTATACAAGGATTTCAAATATAGTTGTCAAAATCAACCCCCCAAAAGTCATTGTTTGAGATAGATGCTGGCAAAATGACTTTAAGAAGAATTCTACATAGAAAAGTTCTTTCTAAGCATACTTGTCTGCATATATCATGAAGGGCAATATTCTTTCAACTTTTCTCATGGAATTGTTTTCATGCAAATAGATTCATGCAAATAGATTGGACGAATTGTGATCTTAGTGGGCATCCCATTCCATTTTAGCCTCAAATTAATATCTTTAATATTACCATTATCATGATACAAGCTCATTGTGAGGAATAGAATTTTAGGTATGACACTTTTGATGCATTTTCAAATAGCGACAATACATAATTAAGGTATTCTGCAAGCAATTCAATTAAACAAAAAAAGTTCTATATATCACCTTTTAAATTTTCACTGCTGAAAAGATAAGAGTTTCTCTTCCTAAGTACACTAATATAAAATCTAAATGATAGAAACTTTATGTGTTATAAATTCAAATAATGAATTTTTATTTACTTTGCTTCATATCTGAAATTTGTTCATTTCTGCCAAATCAAAATCTCAAATCAATCAACAGATATCAATTTGATGGATCATTATGATTACTGATGTGGATTTTGTAACTTGTTAATATGAATATTGGTGAGGGAATAAATTTGTATATGCAAATAAATATGTGCTTGTATAAATAGTAGATGCATAAATACTGTCTATGGATATTGATTTATGTACATCTGCATACATTTACGCATTCACTTATTCACTTATTTTACATTTATGAAGCTTTTATTATATATTTATGAAGATTTTATTATAAATTAGTATGATTATAATTATAATGTAGATTTTATAAAACCTAAATTGATATGTAATAAAAGAAAGTGGAGTAAATGGAAGAATTATTTATTGCAGTTGAAGGCTGTGGATAAACATATAGGTATAAACATATGTATATATATATTTATGCATATATCTTTAGCTTTGTGAATATGAGTTTTAAATATATATATATACATGCATGCATTCATGAATAAATTTAGACAATTATATTTATTTTCTATATAATGTATACATCCCGATATTGTAAGTATATCTATATTTATAGAAATATGCATATGTATCAATAAATATCATGAGAGAACAAAAAAGTTATATTGTGGTCAATCTATTCTTTCAGAGAAATCAAGGAGAAAAATAATTTATTTTAGGGATATTACCATCAGAATTATTTAATAAAACAAGAAGATTCAGTGCTTAAAGAAGTAAGATTTAGTTCTTCAAATATGTGGAATATCTCATACCTTTACACTGACAGATAGATGAGATTATATTGTTCATCATTAAACAAATTTAAACATTCCATGATATGATATTATTGTCAGGATTCAATTTTAGACCAGGGAACTGATTAAAATTATTTTAGCTTCTTGATGAGTTCCTTTAAAATATATCATTATAACATTTCCAATATTTTGGTGGATTATATACAGTTTTACATATATATATATATATATATATATATATATATATATATATATATATATATGTAAATCTTTCTGAAAACTTTTCCCATTTCTGAGTTATCCCTTCCATTGGGGGAATATATCTAGTCTAGCTATGTTTCTTGTCCCATACTGACCTGCTTTTGTACTCTTAAACTCTGCTACCATACCCTCCCTCTTCACATACTTCTCACCTCTCTTTTATATATTCTCTTTCTTAGAATGTAAGCTCATTTTTTGCTTATATCTGTATTCCTAGCAAATTAACACAATATATAGCAGAGAATGAATATTTAATAAATTCTTTTTTCCTTACTTTCTTTCCTTTCTGAATATACACCTTAAGCACTTTACTCAATGCAATCTAAAAATTTCAAAATAAATGTGAACAAAAGGAATAAGGACAAAACATACACAAGACATAGAAATATACACAAGACATAGAAATCAAAGGCATTAAAAATTGAGCCAAAATGGTAAAGGCAGGGACTTCTCTGAGTTCTCCCCAAAACCACTCCAAATACCTTTGAATAATGACTCTAAAATTCTAGAGGGGCAGAGACCACAAAGAGTGAGTGAAACAATTTTGCAGCTCAAGACAACTTGGAAGATCCACAGGAAGAGTCTGTTATACTGGGGTTAGAAAAAAGATACAGGTCAGCCTGAACTGCACTGGAGTCATTCAGTCCCAGTCATCCAGGAACAGATGTCTGGCAATCTAGATCCCTGGGGCTACAGGGTTGGTGGAAGCAGTGGTGGCTTCCAGTCCACTCATCACAGGAATTAACTGGGAAAACTCTGTTGCATCAAATGAGTACAGAGCCCAGGTCAGTGAAGGACTCAGCATAGCCCTGGCCCTAAGGGATGATGAACAGGCCTGGGGAGCCTCTTGACAGGGAGCCAAAGGTTAGCTGTTTCCAGAGTGTTCAGCCCACAGACAGTAAGGATATTGGGGGGAGATTGCAGAGGTGTCTTTGGTATCCCTGAGGCAGGACTCTCTGGCTTTGCCCATATTCAGATCCAGATCACAGTCTGAGATCTCAATCTCAAGAAAAGGGGCTTAAACCCTATAAGAGAGTAGGGACCCTCCTCACAGCTCCAGGGCAGAAGGGAGAGCTTTTGGTCACTCACGGACCAGAAAACAGCCCAAGAGAGCAGCCAGAACTCTTTATAAGATTTTAGAGGAACTGAGAAATTGCAGGCCCCTCAGGGGAGTTCCTGAATACAGCTGCAAAAACCCTCAAAAGCTTGGGATAGTGCATCTTCTTCCCTGGAAGCAGAGACCCACCTTAACAAAGAGTTAAAATGAAGTCATCAGCCAGGGAAATGAGCTAACAACAGAAGGAAAAAATCCAACCATAGACAATTACTTTTATCCTATGGAGGATTAAAATACACACTTAGTACATAAAGAAGTCAAAGCTTCTGATTCCAAAATCTCTGAGAAAAATATGAATTGGTCTTAGGTTATTGAAAAACTCAAAAAAGATTTTGAAAATCCAATAATGGAATTAGAGGAAAATTAGGAAAATAAAATGAGAGCAATGCAGGAAAATCATGAAAACCAAGCCAGCAGCTTGGTGACGGAGTTACAAAAAACACTGAAGAAAATAACAGCTTTAAAACCAGTTTGGGTTAAAAGGAAAAAGCAGTAGAGAAGGCCAATGAAGATAAGAATACCTTAAAAAACAGAAGTGGTCAGATAGAAAAAGAGATACAAAAACATTCTGAAGAAAATAATCTCTTCAAAAGTAGTATGGAGCTAACAGAAGCTGATTACTTTGTGAGAAATCAATAAACAATAAAAAAAACCAAAAGAATGAAAAACTAGGAAAAAAATGTAAAATTTCTCACTGGAAAAACAACTCAACTGGAAAACAGATCCAAGGAAATATAATTTGAAAATTATTGAACTTCCTAAAAGTCATGATCAAAAGAAAAACCTAGACTACATTTTTCAAGAAATAATGCAGAAAAAACTGCTTTGACATCCTAGAAGCAGAGGAAAAAATAGAAATGGAAAGAATCCCCCAATCACCTCCTGAAAGAGATCTCAAAATGATAGCTATCAGGAATATTATAGCCAAATTTCAGAACTCAAAAGTCAAGAAGAAAATATTACAAGCAGACAGAAAAAAATTTTGTTGCGTTACAGTCAGAGTAACACAAGATTTAGCAGCTTCTACATTAAGGGCTCATAGGCCTATGGGATATGATCTTCTAGAAGGCAAAAGAGCTTGGATTACAAACAAAAATCAACTACTCAGCAAAATTAAACATCTTCTTCTAGGGGAAAAGATGAACTTTGAATGAAATGAGGGACTTTCAAACTTTCCTATTGAAGTGACTATAGCTGATCAGAAATTTTGATCTTCAAGTACAGGACTCAGGTGAACCAGAGAGAGAATGAACAGGAAGGGCAAATTATGAGGGATTTAATGATGTTGAACTGCTTGTATTCCTGAATGGGAAGATGATATTGATAAATCATATGAATCTTTTCATTTATTAGGGCAGTTAGAAGGAGCATCTATAGACAAGGAACAAGAAGAGTTGAATTTGAAGGTATAATATATTAAAAAGATGGAGTTAAGGGGAAAGAAAAGAATGTACTGTGAGAAAGGGAAAGGAGAGATAGAATGGGATAAATTATTTGTCATGAAAGAATAAAGAAAATAAAACTTTTCCAGTTGATTTAAAGAGGGGGAAAGGTGAGGGAAGTGAGTGAGGTTTATTATCATCAGTAGTGGTTTAGATAGGGAATAACATACAAACTCCATTGGGTATAGAAATCTATTTAATTTTACCCTAGCTGAAAATAAAAGAAGAAAGGAATAGGAGAAAGGGAACTGGGGGAGAGAAGGGGCGGTTTAGATGATAAAAAAGAGGGAAGATCAAGGGAGAGGGGAGTGAGATACAATACACTTTTGAGGAAGGACAGGGTGAAAGGAGAGAGAGAATAGAATAAATGTGGATGGGGAAGAGCATGGAGGGAAATACAGTTAAGAATAGCAACTGTGGAAAAAATATTGAAGCAATTTTTCTGATGAAGCTATGATAAAGAATGTTATCCATCCCAAAGACAGAGCTGATGGTGCCTGAATGCAGACTGAAGCATACTTTTTTACTCACTTTATTTTTCCTGAGGTTTCCCATTTTGTGGGGGCATATGTTAACTTTTACAACATGACCATTGTAGTAATTTTTTTCATGGTTTCACATTTTTGACCTATACCAAGTAACTTGCTTTCTAAATGGGGAGAGTAGGGTGGGAGGAAAGAAGAGAATTTGGAACTCAAAGTTTTGGAAGTGAATGTTAATAACTTGCTTTTGCAAGTAGCTGGGATAAGAAAAAATAAGCAGATTAGCTAAACCCTATAATTTTAGTCATATTTAGTTACCCAGAACACTGAAAGATAAACTAACTTACTTATCTAGGTGCAGACACAGAGTATCCATCATTCAATTCAATAACCACTAACAATCATCTTATAGCTTTCTCCTCACTTTCTTGGCTAAACACCTAAAAAAAGATATCTACACTGATCTCCTCCACTTACCCTTCCCTCATTACCTCCCAAGCTCTCATAATCTAGTTGTAATCCTCATGATTAATCTGAAAATTCTTTCTCTGAAGTTATTAAAATTATTAATGGATAAATTTAATAGTCATTTCTCAATCACCATTGAGGCTATCAGCCTTTGACATTATTGATTATTCACTTCTTCATAGTACTCTCTTTTCTTGAAGCTGGTTCTCCATATACATACATATATATATATACATATATATATATATATATATACATATATATGTATATATATATCTTCTCCATATCCTTTGGTGAACCTTCAAACAAGTCATGCCTACTAGTCTTTCTCTAGAATACATCTTTTTGTTTTTCTTATCTTCTCCCTTTATTCTGTCTTGTTTGGTTATACCAAAAGCCCCCATGGTTTCAATATATGTGGAGCTGATTCTCAGATCTATTTATTCAATTCTAGTCCCTCTTTTGACAGAAATTCATGTCACCAATTACCTATTGGGCATTTCAAACATTTCCCATGGAAAAATTAAATTCAATGTGTCTAGAAAGGACTGCTCTCCAAAACATTCCTTTCTTCCAAACACATATTTTGACTGCAGGCATCATCATCCTTCCATTATTTATTACTAGTTTTATTTCATTTGCATGTAACCTTTTTATCAAAAGCTATAAATATTGCAATGAAAAGTCACAGATTATAGCATTGGGTTTTTCTGCTCATGTCTTTATATCTAGTTGGTTTAATATTTTATATTTGACTTTTTATTTCTAATTATATTTATTGTATATTAAAATAAGTTTTGAAATATTTCAAAAAGACATGAAAAGTTTTAGATCATTTTGGACCCCTACAGCTCTATATCTCTACTTTAATCTACTATATCTATTTATCTGTATTCACATTTAGCTAACAAATATTTTCTTTAAGTATACAGTTGGAAGATTCTAGATAGGGTGTTTCTCTATTCACTAAATATCCCACATAAATAGATGGTAAAAAAAGAAATTGAATCACTGGCATGATAGTAATTTCAAAAATCAGCTTTCTGAAAAGTCAAATTATAAACTGGTTTTGTCAAAAGTCAAAATCAATACCAAATTATGAAATAATATAAATGAAAATAGCAAAGTTTTGACAATAACATGAACTTTTAAAAGAAGGTATTCATTGTGCAAAAAGAGAAATGAACAAAAGTGAAGGAGTTATTCTGCTATATCTCTTTCTTAGAGAAGTCTAATGTACAGGGGAAAATGTCACAAAAAGTAATTTAAAAGTGCTGCTTCATTATAATAAGGAATAAATACATTCCCTTAAATGAGTGAAGGGGGCAAAGCATTCATGGGAAATACCAGTTCACACTGCAAATTCATTTGCAAAATATTATAATAGATGTTAAGGAAGAAATATGAATAATGTTGCTCACTTTAAAAAAGGAAAAGCAGTTCAGTCAATAATTTTAAAAGTAAAATTGGTCAAATAGAACAAGGATCAGAGGACCTGGAATATCATTTAGCAAAGTTGCAGGATATAAAATAAACCTAAACAAATCATTAACATTTCTATATTTTACCAACTAATTCCAGTAGCAAAAGATAAAAAGAGGCCCTCTATTTAAAGTAACTTCATGAAACACTTACAATTCTATCTACCCAGAAAAACCCAGAAACTATATTAACACAATTACAAAGCACAAAAAAGTCACATCCAAATAACTGGAAAAATTTTAATTGTTCATTTTTTCTACAGATAATATACTTTAAAAGTTTTTTTTATCTAAGTTAAATTATTTATTCAATGCCATGCAAATTAAAGTACCCAAAATATTTTACAGAGTTAGGAAAAAAGTAACAAAATTCATCTAGAGAAATAAAAATCCGAGAATATCAATGGGATTAAATAGAAAAATATATAAAAGAAGGTGCCCTAGCTGTACTAGATCTAAAACTATTTTATAAAGCAGCTGTAATCAAAAATGTCAGTTACTGACTCAGAATTAGAGAACAGAATCAGTGAAATAGATGAGGTACAAAAGAAACTAATAATCTACTTTTTATGAGCATAAAGACTATAGCTTCTGGGAAAACAACTCACTTTGACAAAGACTGCTGAGAAAATTAGAAAATAATTGGGAAATACTAGGCATAGATGAACACTGCATACTCTAATACTCAAATAAGGGTGAAATGGATATAGGATTTAGACATAAAGATCTATATCATAAGTCAATTATGAGAATAGGGAATAATCTGTCAGATTCACAGAGAGGGGAGGATTTTATTACTAAACATGAACATATGTGAACAAAATTATTATAACATGGATTATCTAGACTATATTAAATTTTTTTTAAAAAATTTCACAAATAACCACTGAAAGCAAGCAAGATGAGAAGGAATGCAAAAAAAAGTGGGGAAACAATCTTCACAACTAGTGTTTCTGATAAAGGAATCCTTTCTAATATATATACAGAACTAATCAAATTTATAAGGATTCAAGTCATTTTCTAAGCGATAAGTCGTCAAAGCATAAAGTACGGGAAGTTTTTAGGCAAAGAAACCAAAGCTATATCTACTAATATATAAAAATCTATTGACTAGAGAAATGCAAAATAAAATAGCTCTGGAGTACCAACACACACCTATCAGATTGACCGAAATTACAAAAAAAAAGGAAAATTATCAGTGCTGGAGAAGATATTGGAAAACTAATGCATTATTGGTGGGATTGTGAACTGATCCAGCCATTTTGGAGAACAACTAGGAAGTATGTCCAAAGGGCAATAAAACAGAAGATACCCTTTGATCCAGCAATACTACTGCTAGATCTATGTCCCAAAGAGATCATAAAAAAGGATGAAAGGCCCCCATGTACAAAAATATTTATAGCCATTCTTTATGTAGTGGCAAAAATTGGAAAATCAGGGGTGCCCATAATGTTGGGAATAGCTGAACAAGTTATGCTATATGAATGTGATGGAGTACTTTGGTTCTGTAAGAAATCATGAGTGACGATATTTTATAAAAGCCTGAAAAGATTTGCATGAACTTGATGCTGACTGAAGTGAGCAGAACCAGGAAAACATTTTATACATTAATAGAAACATGTATGATGATCAACTATGATGATTGCAGTTCTTCTTAGTAGTTCAGTGATCAAGAACAATCCTGACTGACCTGTTATGGAATATACCATTCAAATCTAGAGGGGGGAAAACAACTAAGGAATATGAATGCAGAGTAAAGCATACTATATTTGTTTATGTATTTATTCATATCAAAAAAATTTTTTATTTGAGACAATGGGGTTAAGTGGCTTGCCCAAGGTCACACAGCTAGGTAATTATTAAGTGTCTGAGTTCGGATTTGAACTCAGGTGCTCCTGACTCCAGGGTCAGTGCTCTATCCACTGTGCCACCTAGCTGCCCTATATTTATTTTTAAAACTTCTTTTACATTGTTTCTTTCTTTCTCATATTCCCCCCCCCTTAATCCTAATTGTTCTTTCACAACATGACTAATTAGGAATTATTTGAAATATGTACAACCTATATGAGATAGTTTGCTGCCATTGGGAGGGAGGAGGGAAGGGAAGGTGATAGATAAAAGTTGAATCCAAAAGTCTGTCAAAAGAAAGAATATTGGAAAGTATTTTTGTATGTAATTGGAAAAAAATTTTAAAAAGAAATGAGCTTACCTGTTTAAATGTAATCCCTTTCTCTTCCCCAAAGAGAGATATTCAGATTAAGGGAAATAATGTTGGGGGAGTAAATGTATTTGGATTCCAAATGAGTATAGTAGAATCACTATTTATGTGCATTCCTATCCTGTCACTTATTGTATTATGAAAATTTTATCTCTTTAATGACTTTTGATAAATCATTAACCCCTTCTTGGATATCTTGTATTGATAATTGATATCCAAAGAACATTTCCAAAAGATAACTTATTATTATTATACTTAAATCCTCTCACTTTTATGTCAATGGGGCAGTTAGGTGGCACAGTGGACAGAACACCAGCCCTGGAGTCAGGAGTATCTGAGTTCAAATCTGGCCTTAGATGTTTAATAATTACCTAGCTGTGTGGCCTTGGGCAAGCCACTTAACCAACCCCATTTTCCTTGCAAAAAACCCCAAAACAAACAAAAAATCGCTTTTATGTCAATGCAGAAAATGTATTCATATTTTAAACAAGGCATGACTCATACAATTGTTAAAATTAAATTATTGAATATTTCATAATGGTTTGATCATATAAAACTAAAAACCCAACATGTATCAGAATCTACTTAGCTAGAAAACAAGGAGACATTATAAAAATGCATATATTTTTCATGGGAAATGACCTATGCTGACTATGAGTAGAAAGAGTATTTCCTTACTGGTGGCTAAGTCCTATACTTATTCCTATTTATGAATAACATTATTTTGATTGTATCATACTAAGAAAGACTAAAAGATCTTTTAAATTGAATCCATGGTCACTCAAAAAAGTGACACTTCATCTAAAGTTTTTAAAATTATAAAAAGCATATTTTGTACATAATAAAATGCAGTTGAACAGAAACCCCATTTTTTAGTCTATCAGTTTGTGAATTTGGAACAGGTGCTTCATAGGAACAGCTGCAATGACTTAACTGAGAGAAAAGGTTTAAAAGATCACATCAAATGTGTGTGTAATCTGAAAAGAAAATGGGAATGTTCATGTAACAAGCAAGAGAATTAACAGATGCATAGTTAAAGTGTATTATTGATATCCATGGCATATTCAGATTTGGGAGACATAAATACACATATAAATACAAGTACACACAATTGTGCACTGTAAAGTTACAAGTACACATGCACAACATTCACTTAAGCACACAGAATATGTGGAGATGCTAATATTTATGATTTTATTTATTAAATATGTTTATATATATATATTTAAAAAGAAAGATGTAATCATTATCAGTTTGCATGGATCATTAATAGCAAACTAATTCAATTACTTTTGGACAGGGTATTTACATGATGAGGGGAATTCTATCATGAAAGTATACCTGATAGTGTTTACCAAAATGTTTCACAGTGGTTCTCAAAACCAAAGACAGTATGGAGTCATCCTGATTACATAAATCATAAAGCATTGAATATCAATGGAATCAAAATTGGTTGCATGCCTAAGCCTTTGTGATACATATGTATGTGTATATGTATGCTTATTTATGCATACCATATAATAGGCAAATGTGAACTAAAATATGCATATGTATGTATTTTTATATATCTACATATCTGTATATATATATATATATTTATATATGTCCATCCTATAAATTGTGTTCAAAATAAATCATGTTTATCCAGTTTGTGAAAGTAGTGAAGTTTGGACATAGCTAAGGGCCCATCTGACAGAAGCAAGATCCCAAAAGTGGATGATGAGTTGAATGTTAATTGTATTAAATGTGATTTCTTACTTAAAGACAGCAGGTAGGAGGGCGGCTATGTGGTGCAATGGCTAGAACACCCACCCTGGAATCAGGAGTACCTGAGTTCAAATCTGACCTCAGACACTTAATAATTACCTAGCTGTGTGGCCTTGGGCAAGCGGCTTAACCCCATTGCCTTGTAGAAATTAAAAAAATAGACAGCAGCAGCAGGTAGATGGAGTATGATTAGATAGACAGAGACAGACAGATAGGTAGGTAGGCAGATTGATAGATAAATATTATTTCTTATTCATTAGCTTATTTATCGATAGATCCTCAATTCTAAATTAAAATCATTAGTTTTAAAGAATAAATTCATATTTTGTGAAGGTGCTGTATGCCAGAATGCTGCTAGGGAGCAAATAATAGAAACAGAATCTTGAAACACAAAGCAGCATCACTCCTTGTAAAAGACCCTTCTACACTGTTTATACAACACAGATTAGTTCTGGGTCTATAGTAACTCAACCTCAGCATGACCCAAAATGACACAATCCTGTCTTTAATCTTTATAAATGGCTTTTGCACTAAATACTGTCAAAAACTTTCTTTTTTCCCCTGATCAATGCAAAGTGTATTTGAAAAGAGCATTATCTGCATCTTCAAAAGACACCCTGGACAATCAATGGTCTTATGTAACATGTGCTGATCAAGCACCTGCAACACGAAGGAGAGCTAGTAAATATTGATTGCAGTTCAAACGAGTAAATTACCTTGTAGTTCCTGCTTCTAACTTTATTCAGTCTTTATGAACACTACAGGTATGGTGGACTTTATAAACATGATAGTGCTATATTAAGGATTAATGAGATTTTCTTCTCTTCTCTCTTTCCTTTCTTGATACCATCCTTCCTTCCATGACCTTGGGTCCCAAACTGAAACTCCCTAGATCTCAGTTTTCCCATTGATATTATTCATGGGTTGTCTAATGTCTCTTAGGTTCATTCTAACTTTAGTTGTATGATTCTTTCATTCTTTTCTTGCATCGCTTCCTTCCTAATTTTTTTCCAAATTTTCTATTATGATGATTTCTAGGCAAAAGTACATATTTACACAATGTTTTATGTATATTTTGCATATGTGTGCATATGTACATGTGTTTTACATATATGGTTTCTCATTTCCCAACATAATTATTTTTCCCAGTGTTCTCATTTCCTTAATGTTGTTTATTATTATTATAACAGAATTCTAATGCTTTAAGTGTTTTTTTTAAATCACCTCACAGTCATGCTATTTTTCCTGTATTAGTTTAATTCTTTTCTTTTCATCTATATCCATACTATTGTTCTAAGAAAATTGCCACACTGTTTCTATTGCAAAAACCACCTAGTCACTCTTTTTAGGCTTTCTGTCAAGAACTATCTTGCTTTGTACTCTTTCTCATAAACTCACAATGAATGGCTTCCAAATGTTTTCATATGCCACATATGGACACAGACTTAATTTGACCAAGATTATTTAGGAACTGGGATATATTTTATCTCATTTTCTACAAAGACTGAGGTGGGTTAGAGGAGAGTATACATCTAGACATGTTTGAGAAATGGTGATATTTGATCCTCACTATATCTTTGAAGAAAATGTCTCTTTCTAAAAGCTTAATGATATATAGTGATTAACTCAAACTATGTACTAGTTATAGACACCAAACAGTTTTGAGGAATGGGCTGTATGGTGCTCAAGTCAATTACATTAGATTATATGTGTCCATGAACCCCTTGGGCACCCTCCACTTTAGAGAAAAACAATGATGTTGCTTACTGATGGTTCAGAGCATACTTCCTATGGCAATATAATAGAAACCATAGGTCCTTCAACTGCAGGTCATTACTTGCCTCCAACTACCATAGTGTCAGTTGTTTCAACAAATAAATAGTGTTTAATAAATGTTTGCTGATTTATTTATTGATTGTATTTCAAGAAAATTACAACTATGATGAAAGGATTCACCATTTTAAATAGTAGACTTCTTAGTACTTTAAAACATAATCTGATTTAGAAAAAATTAATTTTCATATATCTTTTCAAAAGCAAGTCTATTTATGGATAAGGTAAATTACAAGTACACTGTATTTTGTATTACAAATTATCCATTAAGTATATGAAAGTTTCCAATATGAGACTTCATTTAAACACTTAGCAATGCTGTCTGAAGAGGCATAATCTTATAATTTAGTATTTGAAAATTTAAAAAAGGATGCTTTTCCAATGTATAACTCTGAACAATATCAGAAAGAACTAAGAGCAAAAGGGGATAAAAATTAACTAAAATACATTCTGTATCTTCACTTCATGTTCTGATTTCATATTTACTTGTAATCTTAGCAATATACTGTAAAATGTCATGATGACACTACATATATTCCCTTGAGAGATCCTGAGGGATGAAAATATAAAGAGATTATTTAAAATATAAAAAATGAATTGATTGGTATTCAAAGGTAGTTACATTAACTAGAATGAAGTTCATGCCATAGCTATTGCTTCATGGGTCAGGGTTATTGGTGGAAATTTAAAAATATTATGAGAACGTCAATTCTAGAGATAAACAATTTGAGACAATATTTCCAACCTGCTGATTGGAATCTTTTGGTTTCTTCTGTCCCAGCCTATAGCAAGATCTGGATCTAGAAGATGCAAAATTTGAAAACATTATCTTTGCTGAACTAATTATATTTCAAGTCATGACATGGAGAATGCTCTAGAAATAAAGAGAATGATTGAAATGCCAAAATTTGCATTTTCCTCATTTTCTGTTTTTGTCATCATGCAGAGTGAAGCTAGGCAGTGCCTGAGGGATAGCTGTGTAACTGTTATTCTGCAGTATTTTTAGAATTTTACCTTTGTCCTTCTGAGGAAAAGACACATACTTTTCATGTTAATTTTCTTTATATCTAAATTTATAACTAGCATGGTCTGCTTATCAAGCTCAGATTAGAGTTTGTTTCTGAAAAGTAATACAAAAACCATTTTTGAGAAAATTTTGGATCTGTAGTAGAGGCAATGTCCAATTTTTTATGTTTTAATTATACTACTAGTAATGTTATCTTTTCTTTTACTTACAAAACAGAATTAACAGCACTTATCTAATGTTTTGATGGCTATAATGAAATTCCTACCTCCCATCATCCTCATGGAAAATTACATTAATTATAATTTAATGGACATCATACTATTACTTACTTCAAGGAAAATTTTCATTCATTCAACATTATTTTTTAAACTTCGTAGTACTGTGTTAGAGTGGTTGATCATATAATTGTGGGCATCTCAATTTGTGGTAACTTGTTTATTTTTGTTTGATGAGGGAAAAAGGTGTCTCATATCAATATATGGAGAACATGAAGAATGACTCAGAAACATTATTGATAATGCAATCATATAATGATCAATCATTTATTAAAAACTTCTTAATGAGCCTTTAATTGTGATAGTGTTGTGAAATACAATGAGCATTGTGTAAAAGATTATGTTTTATTGGGGAAATAATAATTAAGTATATGCTTACATTAATAGAAAATAAAGGAAACTTGGAAGGAGGTCATAAAGAGAACAGATGAGAGTTTATATTTAGAAAGCTCTATTTTGGTTTAATTTTGAATTAAACGGAGAGTTGTAAAAAGCAGAAAATAAGGGAATACCCAGTCAGTTGAAATGCTCAAACAGGAAAATAGTGTATTAGGTATGAGTAAGCACACCAGTCTTGCTTGAAAACATAGTATGGAAGGAGAAGATTATCTAGCAAAATTGGAAAGGTAGAATCTGATCAGGTTTTAAGAATCTTAAAAATTATTATTTTTTTCTATGATCATTTCAAGTATATCTGTTAACATATACAGAATGAAAATCTATTGAGTTTTCAACATTGCTATTCATTTTTTAAAATTTATTATTTTGTAAAATAATGGTTAAGCATGGAGGCAAAATGAGGTTCTCAATAATCTGTTTTCATGCTTGTTAATTTTAAGACAGGGCAAATTTCACAACCTTCTTTATAATTTCTTTCTACTTTGTTCATTTTATCTTCACTTTTCTTCCTTGTTTTTAGGTGCTCAGAATATGAAGATATCATTCCCACACTCTTTTTGTCTTAACCCATGCCATGATTTGACCATTGAATGCGATAGTATTCTGAAAGAATATTTGTCTATTGTTTTCCTATTAGAATATAAGCTCTGTTATCTATTTTCCATTTGTTTTAATTAAAATGCTATTCCCCACAATGCATGATGATACTCATTCATGCATGCTAAGTTATTATTACTTATTAAATTTTTACCTTAAATTTTTTTTGGAACAACACATATCAAGTTTTTCTCTCGGGGTGGCTAGGTGGTGCAGTTGATAGAGCACTAGCCTTGGAGTCAGGAGTACCTGGGTTCAAATCTGGCCTCAGACATTTAATAATAATTACCTAGCTGTGTGGCCTTGGGCAAGCCACTTAACCCCATTTGCCTTGCAAAAATCTAAAAAAAACAAGGTTTTTCTCTCTTTCTTTAAGATTGTTGCTATGTAGTTTTTCTTTTTGATGCTGGCTATGATTCTAGTTTATTTGAACTCCTCTTTTTAGCTACTTGCGATATTTATTGCTTGACCTGAAAAAGTCTAAAAATTGTCTGTGCTATTTGTGAAAGCTTTACTCTTTTAACTTTGAGATTTCTTTCAGTGAATTCTTTCTACTCTTACATTTTTTGTTTCTATTGTTCTGTCGTGTTCATTTATGACCATCTCTTTCTGATATCATGGACCGTAACACATCAGATCCTTCTGTGCTCTGTTATCTCCACAAGACTGTTCAAGTTCATGGTCATTGATTCTATGACACTGTTTCCATCTCATCCTCTGCCATCTCTCTCCCCTTTTACCCTCAGTCTTTCCAATGAGTTCCTTCTTCTCATTATGTGGCCAAAGTATTTGTTTCAATATTTGACTTTCCGGAGAATAGTCAAAATTAATTTCTGTAAGTATTGACTGATTTGATCTCGTGGTTTTTTGTGAAACTCCCTTACTTTCTCCATAATCCAGTAATTCTGGAAATTTGGATTCTATTTCCTCTGATTCTTTGAAAGCCAACCAGTCTACTCTAATAGTAATTCTTTGTTCACATATTGCTGAAGCCTAGCTTGCAGAATGTAAAGTATAACTTTGATGGAATGTGAAATGAGTGGTTTTGGTAATTTGGACATTCTTTGACATTTTCCTTCTTTAAGATTGGGATATGAATTTACCCTTTTCAATCAAGGTGTCACTGTCAAGTTTTATTTAGTGCTGTATTTTAACAGCATCACTTTTTTTTTAGAATTTTAAATAGCTCAACTGAATTTCTATCACCTCTACTTGTCTTTTTGTTAAAAAATGCTTCCTAAGATACACAATTTAATTTCTCCAGGATATCTAGCTATATTAAAATCATTTGCATAATCATTCTGAATATTCCTGCCACCACTTCTTAAGCTCTTCTATTTCTGTTTTCCTTCAAATACATCTGAAGGTATTTTAATTTATGATTTCTTGACTCGCGGTATCAGTTTTTATTTGTTTGATTTTTTAATGAGTCAAAGTTTAATGATTTCAGAGAGTCAAATTATTCACAAATTATCTCTTCTTAATCTGCTTTAAAGAGGAGCTGTTTATTTTCATGTGTATTCATACATATTTATGTAACTATTTAGGTGGTATAGTGGATATAGTTTTGGGCCTAGGGTAAAGAAGATTCATCTTCCTGAATTTAAATTTGGCCTCAGACACTTACTAGAGCTGTGACAGTTTCCTGATCTGTCAAATGAGCTGAAGAAGGAAACTGTAAAACATTACAGTATCTTTGTCAGTAAAACCCCAAATGGGGTCTAGAAGAATAAGAAATAATTGAAATGACTGAGCAACAATATATTATTTGTATCTATGTATGTGTGTGTATATGCACGAATACACACAATGTTAAAATGCCTGTAAGATATCCAGCTCAAAGTGTTCAGTAGAGAGTTGTTGATGAGGTACCAGAGGTTACAACAAAAAAGCTAGGTTTAAATGTTAATCATTTGCATAGAATAGAATTACACCTATGAAAGATGAAAGATCATCAGGTGAGAGACTAGAAATAGAAGAGGGCAAAGGACATGACTTTGACTTATACACAATTCAGTAGACACTGTCTTTTAGGAAGAAATAGTAATAACATTATTATGTTGCTGTCATTCTTGTTCTCAAAATTACTCTGTGATAATGCATAATTTATACAACAAAGAACAGTAGAAATTATTGAATATTAATATCAAAATATCAGTGGTAAATAAAAAAACAAATAAGTCATATTACAGCAAATCTCTTCTTAGTAATACATTCATTGAGAAGTGGAGAATATAGGTTTCATATGCATAGTTTAAATATTTCACATGTATTCAATGATTCTTCTATTTCATATGAAAAAGTAAGTTTAAATTGATATATAGAAATATTTTTGATATTCTGGTGGCTATCCTCCAGTTGTTCATGTATTCTTTCAGTTTTCTAACTTTTTTTAAAGCAAAATATGTACATGCTATGTGACTGGATTATAAGCTTTTTAATGGAAAGAACCTCTATGCCTTTGTCTTTGTATCCTCTAATTTGACATAGTACATAATGTATAATAGGTGGTTGATAAATTCTTGTAGACTTTGAAAACTTCATGTTTGGTTTGGTTTCCCAGGCTCTTTTCCTCCAAATATCCAACCCAATCTGGCTTATATTCAGAGAATGCTAACTTAAGTGGTCCTTGAGTACTTGGATTTATGTCTAGATATCAAAGAATATTGAGAAATTTTGGAAGGGTCCATTACTTGCTGAAGTCAGAAAATGATGGATTTCTTCTAGAGAAGGTGATAAAAATGACTTCACATTTCAAATTTGTTTTGGTTTTTACTTCCATCATTCAATTGAAACTACCCTCTCCAAGTTTTTTAATGCTTCTTGGATTTAGTAATTGAATTTGATGTCATTTTCTTAGTCCTTATTCTTCTGACTCATTTTGGTAACTTCTTTAATTTTACCCTCCCCCTGAAAGTCATTCTTTAATTGAATTCCATGATCTTTCCTTTTCTTTTGCATTTATTCTTACCTAGCAATTGGGCAGCTAGATGCCACAGTAGTAAGAGCATTGGCCTTGAAGTTAGGAGGACCTGAGTTCAAATTTGACCTCAGACACTTACTAGCTCTGTGACTTTGGGCAAGTCACTTACCCCTGATTGCCTCACATCTAGGGCCATCTCCATTCATTCTGATTCATATCTGAACACTGGATCCAGATGGCTCTGGAGGAGAAGGTGAGACTGATAGCTTAGCACAGCTTCTTCAATCAAATCCAATTCATGTGTCTATCATGGTTTCACTTCCCTGATATCATGCTCATCATTGAGAATAGAGGACAAAAACATCACCTACTGATTACTCCTTTATGATATATTTTGTTAGATCATCCTCCATATATCAAGCAATGAATCTGAATACTTTCTCTTTATTTTCTAGCTACACTCTTTTCTTTGATGATCTCCTTTCCCATAGGTTCACTGATAATACCTACGAAGATGATCATACACAGATTAAAAAGTGCATATAAATATAATAACATGAATATGTATGATTATATTGTTTTTTGTACATTTTATTGTATATATGTGAATGTATGTGCACAGAGATAATTTATATCTAGGGATACAGAATGTTCCATTGTACTACAACTTATCTTCAACTTCATTCATTAATTCAAACTAGTGATCATAGTATGTATTTTGATGACACCTCCAATTAAGTGTGACCAAAAGCAAGTCATCAAGGCCCTCCCCAAGATAACCTCCATTTAAGTTCTTCCAAACTACCCTGCCTCTTCTGAATTTCTCCCAATCATTTAGGATCATAATCTCAGTGTCATCTTTGACTTTTCCTCTTTTCCTTTCACAATCAGCTTCAAATTTTATCATTTTTGATCTCTGAAAATCTTCCATTGCATTTTCTTCTTCATCTTCTTCATGGATTATAACACCATAATACGTTAAGACATCATCAAAACATAACTGATCTCTGGATGAGTTTGGTCTTTCTGCCACCAGTTTCTCCTCTCTCTCTATCCAATCCTTCTTCATGATGCATCCCAAGGAATCTCTCTAATGCACTGATCCAACCATGTTTTCCCCTGCTCAAAATTTTTAGAAGCAAACATTCATGCTGAAAAAATATAAATTCTTTAACTTGGTGTTTAAGAATTCCATATTTTAGCTCCACTTTCCAACTTCCCTTTCTAGTTTTATTCCATGTTATTCTTTTGTATAGAGTTTACATTCTAGCCATATTGGACTCCTACCTCTTCTCAGAAATTAGTTATCTGTGGAATATGAATACTATGGAATACCATTGTTCTATAAGAAACCATAAATGGTTTGGACACACTAAGAAGCATGGAATGACTTACAGGATCTGATGCTAAGTGAAGGAAGCAGAACCAAAAGAACAATAGTCACATCAACCACATTTTGAGATGATCAACTTTGACTGAAGCAGCTCTTCTCAGCATTTCAGAACTAGGACAATCGCATTAGATAGCCTATGGACAATGTTATCTCCATCCAGAGGAAGATAAACAAAGCAAAACAAAACACACAAAAAATTAAAAACAACCCTTCAGAATCCAATGAACACTTTATAAAAATTATTTCTTATGTATCTCTTTCCCTTAATCCTAATTTTCCTCATACCAAAATAACTAATCTGTAAAAATATTTATCAAAATTATGTATGCACAATGCAAACCTGACTGTTTGCTACTGAGGGGAGGAGGGTGAGAAGGGAGGGTGGAATGAAATTTTGTAACTTAAAAATATACATGCCCATATGGATGAAAATAAATTAATTAATTTAAAAAATAAAAAAAGAAATTAGTCAAAGGCTGCTTCTGGGCCATTATTGGCACAGGTATTCATCTAACTCTGTGACTTTGGGCAAGTCACTTTCCCCTGATTGTCTGACATCTAGGGCCATCTCCAGTCATTCTCATTCATATCTGAACACTGGATCCAGGTAATGTGTTACCTCTTCATCTTTACTTTTTAGCATCCCTTTCTCCTTAATAATAAGCTCAAGCTTCACTTCTTTTGTTGTTATGTTGAAATTTGAATTAGACAGATTTGAGTTTAAATCCTACTTGGTTTTGTACTACTCCTAGACTCAAATTCTGTTTCTAACACTTATTATTCCTTGAGCATGTCACTAAATATTTCTAGTAGTATTTCCTTTTTAGTGAAAAGAGGAACATTGGATTCAATGTTGTTAAAAGTCCTGTCCAAGTCTTAAATATATGATCCTATGTTACTTCCAAACCCCTCCCTCTCTTAGCTTTCCCCCCCCCTCAAATAGAATTATGGTTCTTATTTTATATATCTGTCTCTCCTACTCTCCTTCATGCCATAATTTGTACTACTCACCTGCAATCATGTTGTATATTCCCAAAAGAAAGTAAGTCATTTGAGGTCAAGGTTCATTTTGTGTGTGTGTGTGTGTGTGTGTGTGTGTTTCTGTCCTCAATATACTCACCAATTCCACTGTGAAATACAAATACTAGGAGATTAAACAATACTTTTAAATTTGAATTGAATTGAAAAAATATGGAAATGTAAAGACTCTTACAAGACTCCTTCTGTGTTATGCTTTTATAGCTTTGACAGAACAAAAGTTGGGGCAGTTATGTGGTTTAGTGAATAGAACAGTGGACCTCAGTTCAAATCTGGCCTCAGATACTTAATATTTACTTAGCTGTGTGACCTTAGGCAATTAACTTAACCCCATTGCCTTACCCCCCCAAAAGAGTAAAAGTTTGCTATTTTCCCAATTCTCCCCAAAGGCCCATGGAAACCATCAGATCCTCTGACTGACCTATGCCATTTCTTTTAGGCAACTCAAGACTGATATACCTCTGTGATATGTTTGTCATAAGTATCACTGAATTAAAAAAAACAGACTAACTTCGCTGATCTCACCCTAACAAAGATGTCTATACTACTTCTCATGATCAGTTCCTGTTTTACTAATATTCAAGATGCTAAAATAATAAATGCAACATACTCTTCACCTTTAAAAGAACTAAAGTATATCTAATGAAAATGGAATGAAACATTTCCTGTTATAGATTTTTAAAAAATGTATAGTTGAAAAATACTAAATTTAAAGTCAGAATATCTAGATTCAAATCCAAGCTCTACAACTTACTATATTTGTATAACATCAAAAAGGTTCTCTTTAACACTCTAGTCTCAATTTTCTCATCTTTAAAATGAAATAGTTTGACTACACAATGTAAAAGAGCCTTTCAACTCTATATGTGATGATCCTATAAGAAGTTCATAAAAATTGTACTTTTGGATGGATATGTATGATTGAGAGAATTGGAATCATTAGAAATGGGAACTGCACGAGGCTGATCACAGATTTGAAATTATGTTAAGTGTTAAAATCTCTAAGTTAAGTTTTATTCTACCATTCAAGTGGTAGTGGTAGTATTTTAATGCTAAATTTCTAGATTTAGTTGTTTGAAACCTCTTCTATTAATATATAAAGTCATTCTCATAATAGGTTATATGTTTCTCATCTCTACTCCAAATATTTTTAAAAATTTTCAGTATGTAAAATTTCATTCTGAAAAATATCATATTTCATACATACATATTATACTGGTATATATGCACATATATTTATATATATATGAACACAAGAAAATTAAAGTTGTATCTATAGCTTTAGTGAAGCATTTGTATGTGTTATAGCAAATTTTTCAACATTGTGAGGTTCAGCTGTTTCCATCAATCGTCTAAATTAATAGATACAAGTATTACATTCAAGTTTGTTTTAATTAGATCTTTAAAGGCTGATTTTGTGTTAACTATTTTTTATTAATCAACTATATTATATTTGGTGGGGGGCAATCATCTTAAGATTTTTAAGGGAGGTTTATTTCAACAGAGACAGCTCAGAGACAAAATGGTCATTTGTCTTTTTCTTAGAGCTACAGGATATGTCATAATAAGTAAAACAGATATGTTTTCTGTTTGTTGTTTTTATCCTAGAGTCAAGAGAAAATAACTAGAGATTCTTACACTTAGTAATGAGGGTGTGTGGAGTTAGTATATTTTGGCATCTATGCTTTAAGTTTGACACTTCTATGGTAGCATTATTATACAAGTGTCTAGTTTCTTTGAATTCTCTTCAGAAGTTACTATGAAATAGATAGATTAAATTTTCAATCAAGTATTTGGATAAGGGTATAGAAATAGAGCCTCAATGGGTTCAGTTTTCTCCTCAAGATCAGGGTTTACTAGTTTTATGTCCTAGTGAACAGAAGAAACAGGAATGGAAAATGGAATGGAAATATAAACTGGATGCCAATGTCAGAGATCTGAGTTCAAGTTTGACTTCTTCCATTACTGCAGTAGAAGATTGGGTGAGCCACCTGACTTAGTTTCAGTTTTCTCATATAAACAATGAGGGATATGACAAACATCAATGTTGTTTAAAGTCAAAAATCAAGGGGTGGCTAGGTGGTTCAGTGGATAAAGCACTGGCCCTGGAGTCAGGAGTACCTGGGTTCAAATCCGGTCTCAGACACTTAATAATTACCTAGCTGTGTGGTCTTGGGCAAGCCACTTAATCCCATTTGCCTTGCAAAAACCTAAAAAAAATAAAGTCAAAAATTGGTAATTCTTAGCTTTCTGCCAAGGCTTAGAACTTTAAAATATTTCAGATCATCTCAATTTATAAAATATTATGATTGCTCTTCAAAAGTTTCATTCAGGTCCTGTTCACAAAGCATCTTCAGTCAATCAGAAAATATTTATTATATGTATACAATATATGAGGTACTTTTCTAGGTACTGAGAGTACAAGGATGAAGGCAAAGCACTAATTTTCTTCCAGTAACTGATGTTGTATTGTATTTGCAGCAGACATGATGTGCCCAAATTACATATAAACCTAGAAAAGGTTTGATTATACATGAAGAAGATTATTCTAGTAGCAGCATGAGAGATGGATTGAAGTCTGGTAGAGTGGCAGTGGAAAAAAATTGAAAAACCTATTTCAATAACCTAGGTGGATGGTAATATTGAATAATAAACATATTATGTCATGAAAATAATGGGTCAAATCTAATTTAGGACTATGATTAGATGGTGGGACAGTAATTCACAGAGATAGGGTGTGAAAAAAATTTAGGTGATTTAATGAAAAGAAAGTTCAGTGTGAATTAAAAGAGTCACATAGATTGAAAACAAAGAAAATATGTGAAACTATGAGAGGAATTCTGAAGATTCAGGAGTGAAGAAGAAAGCCTACTTGGTTCCTTCCTAAAAATGGAGTTTCTTAGATGAAACTGATCAATCAGAGGATAGGACAGAAAGGGTTAAAAGATCTTCTTCTGTGAGGAAGCTAGTATGGAAACATGGAGAAAAGAAATCTAGAGAACTAGAAATGGAGAATGGAGAGGCTTAGGCATTTTCATTAAAATGGACCTTCCACAAGGAACTGGCCATTTTGAGTAAGGAGACACAGTAGCAGAGTGATTTTCTATATCAGAAGGCAGCTGTGACATGATGCAGAAAGAAATCTCTAAAATCAAAAGTGAAGCCTGGAGACAAAGGGAGAAGTACTTTAGTTCAATAGTAGTTGTATGCAATAATTGTGGCAGGAAAAAATCCTATATATTTTATTACATTTTATTTTTATATTTATCTAGTATTTTCCCTGTCCCTCCCACCTGCCCTTTTCTTGCAAGGGGACTGAGAAGAGGGGAGAAAAAACAGGCCTTGTAACAGATATGCATTGTTAAATAAAACAAATTCCTATATTGACCATGTCTAAAATTTTTTTTGTCATCTTTTATAAAATATTTAGGCCATTGACTCTCTGACAGGTAGCAATCTTCATCATGGGTCCTCTGAAATCAAAGTTGACCATTGCATTGATCAGATATATTTAAATTGCTTCCATTTTTTCATGTTTATAATGTTTGCCATAGCATTTTACTTTTCTTCTTATATTCACTTTATTCTTAATCAGTTGAAACAAGTCTTCCCAGGTTTGTCCTGAAAGTGTTCCCTTTGTTTTTTCACATTATTTTATAATATTTATATAACATTCTAAGTTGCTCCCAAATGGATGTATATTACATTAATAATCTGTTTTTTTGCCACTACAAAAAAGAGATATATTGTAGTGTTTTTCTTCACAATAAGACCATATCTTTTCTGATTGACTCTGATATATAGGCCTAGCAGAGTTACCACTAGAACAAAGAATATGTTCAATTTAACAAATTTTGAGTTGTAGTTCTAAAGTGTTCTATAGAATAGTTGGATGTGTTCATATTTCCATTAACATACTATGTAGGTTCCTGTTTTCCCATAGAATATCCAATATGATATATTCCTTTGTAACCTGGTTGACTTTGACCATATTCAATCAAGGACAACCCTTAAATCTGTCCCTTGGGGTTTTTGTAAAACTTGAGAGGTTTGTGTGTTTCTCTCAACTTCAATAATCTTGAAGCCCTACTACCTATATTCCATCATTAGAAAACTAGGGACCAGCATTTCATTACCATCTTACCAATTAACATCACTTAGCTTTTATGGTAGAGTAGTAACTCTATACATAGAGTAACGACAAATGTACAAATATTTCCTTATATCACACCATAAGCTATGGAGTTAGGATCATAATTTAACTCAGGTCCTACCTAGCATTTACCTTACTAGGTTTATATTCAGGTGTGATAAAACTTTAGGATAAATCTTCTCACTGTATTGCAGTCTTGGTGCTGCTACTAAAGCTTACTCCTTTTCTCTAAGGCATTTCTGTTATACTGGATGAGAAAACTACCCAAGTCTTTGATTCCCAGTTTTCTGATATTTATTTGCTCTTCTTATCTGCCAAAAATTCCAATGGTCAGAGAATTTGTTTCATTCAAAGGATATCATAGATTAGGGAAATCATGAGAACTTTCTGAAGCAGAAGAAAAAATTGAAGTTGACAAAACTTTTAAAATATTTTTGCAACCAATCAAAAAGACTCCTTTTTAGCATGTGATTAATCAACCAGATCAGTTCTAGATCAAAAACTACTCCATTTTTTCAAACAAACAACTTTTCCATGTAACCATGATTTCCTGAGAAGCAATTCATACTATTCTTCATATGGAGACACTGGGAGACATCAGTACCCCATTATTGCTTTTTTTAAAACTTTTCCAATTTCTTGTGTGTGACATTAAACTTGGATTACTTGAATTTTCATGTCTCTAATTATTATTCACTCAGTAATGCAATATTATTTTACTTACTCAGTACTCAGGATACATTTAAAATATGGTCATGGATAGCTTTGTGTTATTTTTCTGCAAATGAAATATCAGTTAGATGCCAGGAAGCTACTTTCAATGTTTAGATTAACTAAATTGTACTTTATACCATTATGTAAAGAAATAAGCTGCCTTTTCTCTTCTTTCTCCTTTCTTCCAAGCAGTTTCCTTTTCCACTTTCTAATTTACACTGGGGGTTGAAAATTGTACTCTCTTGCCACATGAACTGTGGATCACTGCAGCCCAGTGAACCACAAAAACTGTTCCGGAGTTTAGCTATCACATTTGATGGACTATGAAAGCAGAAGAGCAGAAAATAGGCTTCTCATTCACACTCTTAATCAAGTAGAGATTTAACAGTTTAATAACTCTATTGTCTTCTCTTTTTCAGTTACAGTAAGAGTTACCATGCCATCCTTTACTCTTAGCTAAGTGGTTCCTTCATAGTTGGACTAAATATTCCATATTTATGATTTAGCACTTGGCTGGAAAGAAACTCAAGAAAACATCAAATTAATACACTCTGTTTCCAAGGGATAGAGATAAGAGTTGGACTTGTGATTTCAATGACATAAATAAATGTTGAATAAGGAAATCCTCTAAACCAATACAAACTGACAATTTGAAAATTATAGTCTCAGGGACCTATCCTAAAGCACTGATGAGATTCTGGTTGGTGCATAATCAGAGTCACTTTGCTGTATGTGCCACAAATTTGAACCAAGGCCTTCCTGTTTCCAGACCATCTATATCTCTAAACTATTTCAGGGAAATCTCTTTATCCAGTCATACCAGAAAGAATTTTCTAACCTTTTTTTAAACATAACAAACCTTAGAATATTCACAATAATATTATATATATTAAAATTAATGCTTACTCATTTCCTGCAATTGTTCTTGCCTAATAATACTGCCAGGTTTCCTTATTTTTATATTTAGTTACATGTATGTATGTCTACAGGTGTGTATATGTTTTTTTAATTCTGTTTTTTTAGTTATCCAATGATTGTCACCAGAATTTACCATCAGGTGTAGATAATTCATCTGCTTCTAAAATAAATTTATGACAAGATCATGTGATCATAATACCCATGTGCTGCCCTCCCCTGCAATTATATGCTATAATTTTCTACTTGTTTGAGGAATTTCCCTTTTTTCATTTGCATTCTAGTATACTGGTATCCTGAAGAGGTAAGAAATTAGGTAAAACAGTGTTTAAAAAAATTTTAATTAAAAAACACTTAATTTTCTCTGTATTTAAACTATCAAAAAAAGAAAACAATTCAAAACAAACATACATAATCCCCAAAGCAAATTCATCCAAATATTTGTCTCATTCTTTATTTCATGGTCATTACCTCTTTATCAAACAGACTTTATATATAATAATGACCAGAAGGCAGATAGATACCAAAGAAGGTTTTTGACTAAAATGTCTGAGTTTAGTTCCATATAGAAGCTGACTGATTCACCAGGACAAGAAGGTCAATGAACAACAGCACAAGAAAACGGCAACAGATGGGAAAGACTCTACTATTAGTTAAAAAGGAGAGGATCAGAAGTTTCCTACTTTCGATTCCCTTGTCATATGTCTCATGCCCAAATAATTCTTCTTTTAGGAATCATATGGATGAAATGATCATGCATAGGAGAACTCCTATGAAAAAGGTCAGCATTTTCCACATTTCCCCAAAGCTATGCGAAACAATTTTCATTCAGATCAATACTTACTCACTTCCTCCATTTGTTCTTGGCTAATAATACTACCAAGTTTCCTTAATTTTATATGAATGACATCAGTATTTGTAATCTTCAGGATTTTATCTAAATTAATATAGAAATCATCATCAATATTACATCATCATCAACAAAAACATCTTTATATATATACATACGTGTGTGTGTGTGTGTGTGTGTGTGTGTGTGTGTGTGTGTGTATTCCTTGAGAGAGAGAAATCATAGGATTTAGAAATGGAAAGGATCTTATATAGTCCAAATCCCTCATTTTATAGACTATCAAATGTGATAAGCAATTTTCCTAGAGTCACTGAAATAAAGTGACAGAGCAAGAATTCAAACCACAATTTTTCTGTATCAATATCCAGAATACATAGCTATGAAGTGCTTAGATATTTTCTTTCCTGAACTTCACAGAAGAGATGGTATTTGATGTGAGCTTTAAAATAAGTGAACAAAATAAGGAGGGAAGAGTTCATTTGAGACAAAAGGAAGATGGCAAGAAAAAGTCATTTTGATGAGAAATGGTAAGGTTTGACTGAAGGAATGAGAGTGATTAGAGAGGAGTACAGGTTAGCTGACATCTTTAGTTCAAGAGGGATAGTATGATATAAGATTGGGAACTGCCAGTAAAAGGAAAATTGTTGGTACTTTATCAAAAGGTGCATGACTGATAGGGTTTTTAACATTGAAATATAAGTGGAAAGGCCATAAAATAGATATTAACCACAGAAAAAGTTTAAATAATTTAATTGCATATATACTAGGAAGGAAGACAAGGAAATACCTTGAGGAAACAGATTACATTTAAAACTTTGTCCCTAGAAATTAATATTTACATGATCACCAAAAGGGTATAGACAATGTAACTTATTAAATTTTGAACATTCTAATATAATTTGAATACTTTAATGAGGGAAGGGGCATTTTAATATTTGATTTTTATGTCATTCCCCCCCCCAATCACATGTAAAGAAAAAAATTAACATTCTTTAAAGAAAGTTGAGTTATAAATTCTCTCAATACCGCCATTTCCACTGCATTCACTAAGTCAATCAATTTGATTGTCTCCATATGTAGTCATGCAAACTATTTAAATATTACTGGTCTTTGAAAAGAAAATGCAGACAAAAAAGAACAATAAAGTAAGCTGAAAAAAGTATGTTTCAATATATATTCAGATTCCATCAATTCTTTCTCTTGTTTCTTCATAAATTCTCCCTTTATCCATACATAGATCTGGTAAGTAAATTATTTCATGGTTTCCTACTTTGCCTATATTACCATTTATGTATGTAAATCATGTATTATTTTAATGTATCTCAGTATATGGTGAGAGATTTTGGTCTACTCATAGTTTCTGCCAAGTTGTTTTCCACTTTTCCCAGAGATTTTTATCAAGCAGTGGTTTCTTTTTCCAAAATCTTGAGTCTTTGGATTTGTCAAAAACTAAATCACTACAGTCATTTGCTACTTTGCATAGTATAACTAACCTATTTCACTAATTCACCACTGTATTTCTTAGAGAGTATCAGAGATTATTTTGGCAATAACCACTTTATAATGCAATTTCAAATCTAGTACTGTGAAGTCATCTTCCTTCATTTTTTTCCCATTAATTCCCTGGATATTGTTGACCATTTGTTGGTTCAGATGAATTTTTTTTTGTAATTCTTTCTAGATCTATAAATATGTTGGTAATATTATTATGACATTGGATAAGTAATATAATGTGGATATAATTGTAATTTTTTATATTGACGCAGTCTACACATTAGCAATTAATATTTTTTCCTAATTGCTTATGTCTATGACAAGTGTTTGTCATTGAATTTATCTAGTGCCTTGACAGACTTCTAAATATTGTATGGTTTCTACATTTATTTTAAATGGAATTTCTCTTTTCCTGATAAACTTTGTTGATATGGTATGGAAATACTGATGCTTTATATGTTCAATATAGCTCCTAATAATTGTTTAATCAATTCTTTATAGGTGGTGAATTAATCCTTTTCATTTTTGGTCATTTTATTTGGATTTTCTTCTTTTTAAAATCAAATTGACCAATTTTTTGTTGATTCTATTTTTTCATGACACACAGCTAGTTTTATTTATTATGCCAATTATTTTCTTACTATCAATTTTATTAATCACTCTTTTGCATTTCAGGATCTCTAACTTTGATTAAATTAAAGATTTTTTTATAATTATATTCTAGTTTTTAAGTAGTAAGACAAAATTCCTTGACCTTCTCTTTACCTGTTTTTTGAGGCAGTCTTTAAAGATACTATTTCACTTAAGTGCCATTTTAAGAGTATCCCATAAATTTTCATATATAGTCTTTTCTTCAACCTCCTTAATGAAATTATCTATTATTTCTATAATTGGTTTTGGACCCACTAATTCTTTAGGATTATATTACTTAGTTTCTAATTAATTTTTATATGTTTCTACAAATTTTTAATGTAATTGTTTCCTCATGCTCTGAAAAGGAATATTTTAATATTTCTGCTTTTTCTACGTTTAGTTATTTGATTTTTATATCCTATGCATGGTCATTTTTTGTGAAAGTGCCATGTACAATAGAGAAAAGGATGTGCTCCTTTGTATTCCAATTCAATTTTCTCAAAAAGCTTTATCATAGTTAACTTTTCTAAAATCCTATTCAACTCCTTATCCCCATTCTTGATTATTTTACAGTTAGATTTCACTAATTTTGAGAAGGGAAAGTTGAGGTCATACAGTAGTATAGTTTTACTATTTTCTCTTGCAATTAATTTTATTTAACTTATTAATATTAATGCTGTATATATATTTTGTTTATTGTACTGTCTGTGGTATTTTTAAGCATTGTCTATGCTTTATGCTTATCTCTTATAAGCTTTATGCTTATCTCTTAATTATTTCCAGTTTCACTTCAACTTTGAGATCACGATTGCTACTTATTTTTCAGTCATTTTTAGTCATGCGCAACTTTTAGGAAAAGATAACTGGGGTGATTTTTCATTTTCCTTTCTAGTTGATATTAAGATGAGAAACAAATTTAAATGACTTGTCCAAGGTCACAAAACTATTAATTGTCTAAGGCCATATTTTAACTCAGAAATACTTATCTTGTTGACTTCAGATCTGGAATAATATCCACTATTTTCCTTGGTTTCTCCCCTTCTTTTCTTTTCTTTTCTTTTCTTTTCTTTTCTTTTCTTTTCTTTTCTTTTCTTTTCTTTTCTTTTCTTTTCTTTTCTTTTCTTTTCTTTTCTTTCTTTCTTTCTTTCTTTTTTCCTTTTCTTCTACTTCTTTTTTTCTTCTTCTTTTCCTTCTCCTTCTCTCCTTCTTTCTTCTCTTTCTTCTTTCCTCTTCCTCTTCTCCTTTCTTCTTTTTTGCCTCCACTGAAACATAATAAATCTTGCTCCATCACCTTGCTTTTAGTCTATAAGTGTCTTTTTTATTTCAATTGTATTTTTTGTAGTCAATATATTTATGGATTATGGTTTTTGAACCATTCTGTGGTTAAAGTCTCTTTTATGTGTGGGTTCATCCCAGTAATCATTAATACCTATATATTTCCCTCCAACTTATTTTCCCTTTTTATCATTTTTTGTTTTTTTCTCTTTTTATCTTATCCCCCCTCAAAATTATATTTTGCTTGTGACACTACCTCTCTTAATTTGCTCTCCTTTTTATTAGGCAACCTTCTTTTCTCTTTCCCCTTTCCCCTCTTACTTCTTTTTAAGGTAAAATAACTTTTCCTATCAACTTAATGTGAAGTAAAAGAAAAAAGAAATAGTAGCATTTCCCCAATTTCTGCTCAAATTGTCAGGTTGAATGCCCAGAGGACACTCACAACTACTCTGGGACAAGACTAAAAAGACTAACAACAAAATGTGGGTTGAATAGGGATTTGTCAACATTCTAAAGTCTAAGAGAGGACAATCTACTGGATTGTAATAGAAAATATCTTGCATGACCTTAAAGAGGGAGCCCCTGGAATTGAATTCAGCTTCTTTTAATTACTAGATATATTATCATGGGCAACTGATTAGATGATCTTGATCCTTGGCAGTTTTCTCCATGAAATATAAATGTAAATATGAATGATCTTTGCTAGCATCTACTTCACTCAGTGTAGAGTTGTTTTGGAAGCCTGGGGACAAGTCAGTTAGGAGAACAAGGGATAGTTTTTTTTTGTCAGATCTATAAAGAGAGGAGGAATTATGCCTAAAAAAGAGATGGAGAACATTAAATGATATAAAATGGGTAATTTTGATTACATTAAATTTAAAATATTCTGCACAAATAATTTCTAAAATATACAGAGAACTGGGTCAAATTCACAAGAATGCAAGTAATTTCTCACTTGATAAATGGTCAAAGGATATGAACAGGCAGTTTTCAGATGAATAAATTAAAGCTATTTATAGTCATATGAAAATATACTCTAAATTATTATTGATTAGAGGAATTCAAATTAAAGCAACACAACTATAAAATTAATTAAATAACAAAGTGGAAAATGATCAATGTTGGAGGGAATGTGGGAAAACTGGGACAGTAATACAGTCTTGGTGTAGTTGTGAACTAAGTCAACCATTCAGCAAAGCAATTCGGAACTATGCCCAAAGGGCAATAAACTTTGCATGTCATTTGATCCAGTGATATCAGTTCTAGGTCTCTATCCCAAAGAGATCACAAAAAAAGGAGAAAAGACCCACATGTACCAGTATATATTCATAGCAGGTTTTTTTTTTGGTGGTGGCAAAGATTTGGAAATTGAAGTGATAACCATCAATTGTGGAACTGGTGAACAAATTATGTATGTAAAGGAACATATTTTTTTAAGAAATCTTGAGTGACCAGACTTCAAAAAAGCCTGGAAAACTTATATGAACTCACGCTGAATGAAGTGAGCAGAACAAAATCAATGCACACTTTAATATCAACATTGTGTGATGAACAGCTATGATGGATTTAGTTCTTTTCAGTGATCAAGGACAATTCTTGTGATAGAAAGTATTATCCACATCCAGAGAAAAAACTATGGATTCTGAATATAGATCAAAGCATACTATTTTCACTTTTGAAAACTTGTTTCATAGTTTTTTTTTCCTTTTTCATGCTTTCTCTTTTGTTCTCATTCTTCTTTCACAGGACAAATATGGAAATATGTTAACATGATTGTACATATATAACCCATATCAGATTATTTATTATGATGGGGGGGGAGAAAAGGGAGGGAGGTAGATAAAAGGGGACTTAAAAGCTTACCAAAAGATATATGTTGACAATGATCTTTGCATGTAATTGGAAAAAATAAAATAAAATAACATTCAAAAATAAGAGAACAGATGAACACATTATAACAGACGATTGTGGAATGTTATTGTGCTGTAAGAAATATTGTACAGTGGGGCAGCTAGGTAGCATAGTGGATAGAGCACCAACCCTGGAGTCAGGAGTACCTGGGTTCAAATCTGGTCTCAGACACTTAATTACCTAGCTGTGTGGCCTTGGGCAAGCCACTTAACCCCATTTGCCTTGCAAAAAAACAAAAGAAAACAAAAAAAATATTGTATAGTGAGGTTTAAAAAACATGGGGAGGCATATGAACTAATGCCAAGTGAAGTGAGAGAAACTAGGTGATCATTTTTCATGATAACAGCAGCATTTTAATGATGTTCAACTGTGAAAGACCTGGCCACTCTGATTAATATAATGATCTAAGACAATCCCAAAGTACTGATGACAAAAAAAAACAAAACCTTTCTACCTCCAGAAAGAAAAGTGATTAATTGTGAGTTCAAATTAAGGTATAATTCTCTCACTTTATTTTTCTTGCTTTTTTAAAAAAATCACTATTATGAAAGTGTTTTATTTAATTTCACATGTATAATTAATACAATTTTGCCATCTTACTTGTGGGGAGAGGTTGCTGGGGGGGAGAGAGGGAGAAAATTAAGAACTCTAAATTTTAACAAAAAATGTTTAAAATAAATCATTAATTGAAATGTTTTTTAAAGATTAATCAAAACATTTTTAATATAAAAATCATATACTTATGAATATTGTCACCCTCAGTGTACTATTTCTATATCATCAATTTTTATTGTGCTTTTGTGGGGTATGGTGTAATAGTGATGGTGATATGTAATATATTGATCATGGGAATGTGATGGGATTTGTCATATCATTCAGGTTGCTGATGATTTTGGAGCAATTTGTGCCCTTTTTTTTTTTTACCAAGCAGGCTTAAAAAGGACTAAACAACATGTACATTGTATAGGGATGTTTCAACCTCTAAGGTCTAGGATAGAAAAATCAAGTTTATTGTAATGGAAAGTATTTTGTATGGCCTTAAAGTTGGGTTCTCTGGTAATTCTGAAAGCTATTAACTTTCAATTCTCCATGTTGATATATTCAAATCAGAGTGTAATGAATTTAAACTTGGTGTCCTGAAAAACTGAAGGCAGAATCTGATGAATTAATGCATTGTCAGTCAACTTTCATTCCTGTCCTATAAACAAGTGTTCATTCCTACTTGTGAAGTTCCCTCCTATTATACCTTGAAATATCTAGCTGCCTGCCTTATACATACATAAATCATTGCTTTCATTTAATTTGAAGATTAACATCATCCTCCTTGATGTCTTTCACTGTCCAACCATTGTTGGATGGAGATATATAAGCATGTTAAGCCCTCCCAAAAATTAGTGGTTAAAAAACTAAGATTTTCCCTATTTCTGAGCCATTTTTTAAAAATAATTTCAGCATAAATTGATTGTTTCATGTGTCTTTGTCTGGTTTCCTTAACTAAATTCTTAAGAGACATTGGATCTTTAGTGCTTTCAACCTTTGGTAAGTTTAAATTAGCTCCTAAAGGACTGGCAAAGGTGTGTGTGTGTGTGTGTGTGTGTGTGTGTGTGTGTGTGTGTGTGTGTGAATGAATGCACACATGTGTATATGCATGTGCACATGTTTTTTAAATTATCTTCTCCATCCGAAACAATGAAACTATCATACTTCAACCTTAATATCATCATCCTGGAAATGTCTAAAAGTATGTAGAAATGGACACATGAATAAAGACAGAAAAAAAAAGTTGGATTGGACCAAATGTATTTTGATTATATATGGGCTAGTGTCAACAAAATTATGAGGGTATTGAAATTCATGGCATTTCAATTAGAAAAAAAGAACAACACTATGGGGTGGGGTGTTCCATAGAATATCAATACCAAAAAAAAAAGAATGACAATACATGAATAAATTTGATTTTAAGTGCCTACACTCCTACCTATTCAAATTTTAAAACAGCCTTCTATACATGACAGCAGTCTTGAAGAATTGTCATATTGGAAACTACTAAACAAAACAACAATATGGCATTCTATAGTGGGGCACATAATTATTACTTCACAAGAATGAAATATATAGATAATATCAGATTCCAAATAATTAATTAATAATATGATTCCAAATTATACTTTTTGGATTATTAGGGGGAAAATTGACCTTGTTGATCAAAAATGCCATTTTCAGGCTCTTTGGTTATGGGGTATCTCCCATTCATACATTAAAATAATTGAAGATTCATTGAAAATATAAACACAAAAATAACCCTGTTTAGTAACTTTCTGATCCATAACTATTAGACAAAAACATAAAATATTTACAATATACTTATTTGCCAAAAACATTCACCACTGTAATGGAAGAGACCCAGTATAGTTTCTCCTGGAGAATTGTACTATTTGCATCATACCCAGGAACATTGTACACACCCTAAGGAGTTTGAACTGACAATCCAGCCAGGAAAGGCAAAATGAATGCTGAATGTCTATTAGTCATATTTCAGCATGTTCATAATAATATATAAATCTGGAGCAATAATATAATATGCATATCTGGGATAATTGGTACAGGTAGATTGGTGTTTAGGCATATAGTTGAACATGAAATTGATGATGAAAACATTTAGAAAATGATGGAATTCCTTTGTTGACACCAACACTTAATAGTAATATTTTGGTACTGTCATATGCCAAGGAGATATAGAATACCATAATTTCTGAAAAATTAAAAATGAATATCATATGAAAGGTAATGAAGTACATGATGAGTATGAGGATGCTTCAAGATATAACCAAGAGCCAATAGGAAGAGAAGATAGATTAGCAAAAAGCTTGGAAAGTAATATGTTCTTTTTTTACTTGACTTAATCATTTTTGGTAAGGGAGAGAAGAGTAAGGAATAACAGGAGAACAGTAAGTACTCTACTAATACCTTTGCCACCTTAGGAGAGGGTAAGGAAGTCTTAGGAAGCATTTTGGAGAAGGATATTTTTTTGGTGGGCTATTAAAAGAGCAATATAGATGATGATTGATTGTAGGGCACTTTTAAATAAGCAAATTCATAGAGCTATTTTTGTACATGTCAGTGAATATCTGTTAGAGTTTTTAAACATGAATTCTTGACTTTTGAACATTCCATGGAAATCTTTTTTTAAGATACATAGCCATGGAACTTTTGTTTGACAATCAGTCATGAATTCAACTGATGGAAAAACAGAAACATCGCTAGCATTCTGAAGATATTATCCACATTTGATTTCTGCAACTAACTCATTGTCTTTATTACTTTTTTGAGCAATGAGGCCTTTTTCATTCATAGTGTACATTTTATTTTTTATTTTAGGTCATACATGTAAAATCACATATTTGCATATAATTCATTCTATGAAAGAAGAATAAGAATAGAAAGTGAAAAACCAAGAGAAGGATAAACAACAAAAAAATTAAGGTAAAAATAGAATGGTTTTGATCTGCATTCAGATTCCATACTTCTTTCTCTGGATAGGATAGCAATTTCCATCTTGGTCTTTTAAAATTGTTCTTGATTACTGTATGGCTGAAAAGAAATGTCTATTATAGTTGATCATTGCACAGCTCTTAAGTTGAACAGTCTTCTGGTTCTATTTGCTTCATAGTTCATGTAGATCTTTCCAGATTTTTCTGAAATCTCCTTGCCTGTTTATTATAAAGCAAACAAATTCCATTATATTCATTTACCACAACTTAAGCCATTCCCCAACTGATGAACATACCTTCAATTTCCAATTTTTTGCCACTGAAAAGAGTTGCTATAAATATTTTTGTAAATGTGTCTTTTCTCTTTTAATGTGATCTCTTTGGGATATAGACCTAGAAGATTGCAGTTTCAATGTCCTTTGGGCATAGTTCCAAATAGTTCTCCAGAATGATTCGGTCAGTTCACAACTCCACCAATAATACATTAGTGCTCCAGTTTTCCCACATGCCCTTTAACATTGATCATTTTCCTTTTCTTTCATATTGATCATCTGATAGGTGTGAGATAATAGCTCATAGTTGCTTTAATTTTTTATTTCTCAATTGAAAGTGACAGTATCTTTTCGTATGCTCATAGATAACTTGAATTGCTTCATCTGAAAACTGTTCATATCCTTTGACTACTTATAAATTGGGAAATTACTTATAAATCTGACTAAGTTCTCTAGGTATTTTAGAAATGAGAACTTTATAAAAAATCTTGGCTATAAAAAATGTTTCCTGATTTTTCTGGGTTCCTTCTAATCTTGGTTGTATTGATTTTGTTTGGGAAACATTTTTCAACTTGATGTA
This sequence comes from Macrotis lagotis, assembly GCF_037893015.1. Lineage (NCBI taxonomy): Eukaryota > Metazoa > Chordata > Mammalia > Peramelemorphia > Peramelidae > Macrotis > Macrotis lagotis. The sequence continues at coordinate 336,673,051 of NC_133666.1, forward strand.
ATCAAAATAATCCATTTTTCATTTCATAATGTTCTCTATCTCTTCTTTGTTTATAGATTCTCCTTCTGTTCATAGATCAGGCAAGTAAAAAAATTCCTTGCTCTTCTAATTCCTTTATGTTTAAATCATGTACCCATTTAGACTTTATCTTTATATATGATGTGAGATGTTACTCTAGTGTCTGCCATAATATTTTCTAGCGTTTTCCCAGCAGTTTTTGTCAAATAGTGAGATCTTATTCCAGAAGCTGAAATATTAAATGGTAGCTTAATATAATTTTTTACTACTGTGTCTTGTGAACCTAAACTATTCCATTGATCCATCACTCTATATCTTAGCCAATAGCAAAGAGTTTTTTAACTGCCACTTTAAATAATTTAGACTTGGTATAAGTAGGTCATTTTCATTTTTTTCATTAATTCCTTCAATATCCTTGATCTTTTGTTCTTCCAGAGATATTTTGCTATATATTCTAGCTCAATAAAATAATTTGGGTAGTTTGATTGGTATAACACTGAATAAGTAGTTTAATTTAGGTAAAATTTTCATTTTTATTACTTTACTTGGTCTATCTATAAGCAAATGATAATTTTTTTCTGTTTCTTTAGACAACTTTATTTGTGTGAAATGTTTGTAATTATATTCATATAATACCTGGGTTTATCATGGCAGGGAGACTTCCAAATGTTTTATGGTCTTTAAAATAGTTTTGAATGGAATTTCTCTTTCCATATATTGCTAATGTACTTTGTTGTTAATATATAGAAATGCTGATGATTTATGTGGGTTTATTTTATATTCTGCAACTTTGTAATAGTTGTTAATTGTTTCAAGAAATTTTTAGTGCATTCTCTAAATATACCATCATGTCATCAGCAAAGCATGGTAGTTAGCTATTTGCCTATTCTAATTTCTTCAATTTCTTTTTCTTCTCTTGATGATAAAGCTAGCATTACTAGAGCATCCATGAATAATGGTAGTAACAACATGTGATTTGTGCTAATAGGTTTACAAAGTCATTATTATTTTAATGAAATCTCCATGTATTCCTATGTTCTCTCGAGTTTTTTAATAGGAATGGATGGTGTATTTTGTCAAAAACTTTTTCAGCATCTATTGATAAAATCAGTTGATCTCTGATAGTTTTATTATTGATTAGGCTGATTTTGCTAATAGTTTTACTAATATTGCACCATCTCTGCATTCCTGGTTATAGTATATTATCCTAGTGATAACTTGATGGTCTGCAATTTTCCTTTTCTGTTCTAGTTCTTCCTGCTTTACATATCAGCACTTGATTGGTGTTATAAAAGGGATTTGGTAGGACTCCTTTATTTATTTTTTTTCCAAATAATTTATATAGGATTGTAAATAAGTGTTTTTTAAATGCTTGTGAAAAATCATCTGGTTCTAAGGATTTTTTTCTTAGGGAGTTCATTGATTGCTTCTTCATTTTTTTTCTTAAATGGGGTTATTTAAGTATTCTTTTCTTCTGCTAAACTAGATAGTTTGTATTTTATTTTATAAATATTAATCCATTTCACTTAGATTGTTAGATTTATTGATATGTTCAGTCAAAATAGCTCCAAATTATTGATTTAATTTTTTTTCACTGGTGGTGAATTCATCATTTACATTTTTGATATTGTAATTTGTTTTTTTAAATTTTTTATATCAAATTAGCCAAAGGTTTATCTATGTTGTTGGTTTTTCATAAACCCAATTTTAGCTTTATTTATTAGTTCCATAGTTTTCTTCAAAATTTATAAATCTCTCCTTTGATTTTAATGTTTTTTAGTTTCATATTTAATTGGGAATTTTTAATTTAGTTGCATGCCTATTTCACTGATTTCTTCTCTTTCTAATTTATTCATGTATGCATTTAGAGATATAAAATTTCACCTAAGAACTTCTGTGAATACATTCCACAAGTTTGGGGTTATGCTTATTTGATCTTTTGCAATAAGTTTATCATTAATATAATGAGTTCTCTAGGAATTGGAATAACCAGGTTGCTCAGAAAGGAGCAAAATAACCTAGGTCAGGAACAGAGTAGGTCCTAATTCAAGTATTGATCAATAGTAGCAGGTTAATTGTGAATTGTACCTATTCTCTGAGCCTGGATGACAGAGAGTAAGACCCCAGATTTCATTCCCCTCCTCTTTATCATCACTCATATTATTTCATTTACTTAGTTTCCTTAGTTTTCTCTTATTTGTTCCACTCTTCTTTAAAGATTTCCCTTCCCCCTGTCTTTTTACTCTCTTTATTTTCTTCTGATCTTTTTTCTCTCTCTTCTACTCCTAAATAATTAGTAGACCCTTTCACAAGGCAAAGAACAATAATATTCTAATGAAAAATTCACAAATAATGTTCTATAGAATTTCATTGTGGTTTTCAGAGTTCTAACTACTTTTCATACCAGTAAAATAAATGCAAGTTATAATAAACCAATAAAGACAAAAGCTTGATAGTCTTAAACAGATGGAAAGATAACATAAACCCTTCTGTTGCATTTTCAAAGAAAAGAGTAAGAAAATTGTCATAAGATGAATTCTGTAATTAAAAAACAATTTGAATTGATTAAACAGTTGACATTTTTTACTCCTTCTTTGTATCTTCAGACAGTAAGATGACAGATCTCTTACTGAATGTTAATTTTTTGATATTCAAGGCATTTATATTTTTTACTGTTCTGCTTTTCTTAGTCATTCGGTTTTATGACCAAACCATTATTTTTTTATTCCAAATATTTATTTTTCAAAAATCTTTGGATACCAGAAAGTCTACTACTTTCAAATAATTGCTCATAAAACTGATAAATTCCCATGATATAATATTTTTCAATGTAACATAAATGGAATACAGTAGAATTTCTGATAATATCCAAATACCTCTATATCTCTTACTCATTCTAATAATGCCTCCTAAAAGTTATATGATGTAATACTAATAATAGACATACAGAAAAAAAGTGAAGTCAGCAAAACCCACATTCAAATTCTGCCTCTGGCACATCTATTTTACTCTGAGCAAGTCACTTCACCTAGCAAGTACTCCCAGCTATTATCTAGGACTATAAAATTACATGTTTCAGGGCCAATAAATTGTAGAGATAAATTTCTTGGTGGAAGTTTTATTTACCAAGAACATCATATTATCAGTCCAAAAAATTAAAACAAAATATTTGTGAATTATTTTTTAAATTTGTATATTTTTGTGATTGTAATTTTGGGAAGGGGAAATATTTAGGAATAGGTAACTTAATTGAACTTGAAACTTAATCATTATGTTTCTGATGCTTGCCTTGTAATATAATGAACTGACTTTGCATCAAAGTCTAGGGCAAATAACATTCCCATAATTTGTATGTAAGAGGAACTAATGAAATATGGCATAAAGCACCTGAGAGTTTTCTTATATATATATACCCCCTTCTGGAGTTATGACTTCAATAACATGTACAAAGTAAGATCCAAAGTAAATTAGAGAGAAGAGTTTTGCAGTGCAAGTAAGAACACACATGTCAATTGGAGGATATTGTTATGTAAAAGGTTTTCTATAACTCACCTAAACAGAAGATTAATGATGGGAATGATGCAGCAGTTATGTTTCTTACAAACTTGGGACACACTGTCCTATAAGCAACAGAAAGAAGTGTAATATGAATGCAACTCCATGCAGAAATAAAAGAAAAAACTCCAAATGCAAAAAATTCAGACTACTAACTCACTAGCCAGATTTGTGTTGATTTGGTATTTGAGTCCCTATTTAAAAAGTAGATTTCCATAGTATATATCAGATGGATGAGCAGAGATTCAAATCATTCATGTCTCAGTATGGTTATTTCAGGCATACAGATACCATAGTCAGTTATACTCAGGTCAGGGTATTTGAGTTGCATGCATAATTTTATAGCCCTGTTTGAGGTTCACTTCTTAGTACTGGATCAGCAACTGTGTGACATACTGACTCATTTCTGTTCATTTCCATCAACTGTACACACCTGCCAACTAATGCTTTTTCTTACTTCCACTTAAAGTTGTGAAGTTCCTTTCACTGCCCTTGTTAAAAAAGGAGGAGGGGGAGGAGGATGTAAAATAAAGATTTGGAAAAGCTATGGTGAATTCAGGATAGCTTGTTTCATCCAGGAGAAGAAAATCTTTTCTTCAATTAAAAAAAATGTCTTTTGGTTTGAATCATATGGATATTTGCTCAGCTTTACTTCAACCTCTTAATCAGCTTGTTTTATTTTTTTCAACTTTCTGCTCAAGAGCTTTTGCTGTTATTGTCTTTTTTTCTCTTTTTTGCTTGGTCTTCTCTATATTATATATTATCTCTCCTCACTCTTCTCCATTTTATCAATTTCTTATTTTCCGACACCCTTCTCTTCCACATATTTAAGCACCTCATCACAAATCACATACAGACTATCTTCAGATTATTTTTAAAAAAAATATTTTCAAGCACAAGTATTAACTTTTAATTTTGTATAGCATATTTATATGCAAAAATAGAATTTTCCAATTATCTTTGCCTAGGTAGTTCAATCAAGCCCCTTGAGCCAAAGCAGAGTTTCAGTAGTTTTCTCAACAAAGTTACCATCAGAGTCAAAACTTGATGACAAATTATCCTAACTCCAAGTCTAAGACTCGATCCACTGAACCTTACTGTTAATATAGGATAGTTGTAGGAGATGTCAAATTCTATTCTGATATAGTCTGTAATGTATGTGTAATAAACAGACATACAGCTTGGTGAATCTATGATCTAACCTTTCCACACCTCTCCACTCTGTGCAAATCCTGTAATTCCTCCACAGGGCAGAGAGGGTGGAGCTACCTAATATGTTAAGCTACCTACACATTCAGTACATCAAAATTAGCATTGCATACCTGTTTCTTAAGACTAATTCTGTCAACCAAAGAAGTAAAGTTTATATCTATAGCAAGTTTAATTATTCATTCATATAGTTTCCTCTTAGACAAAATTGTTCAAATTACAAGAGGATTTTTAAAACTCCCTGATACTATATGACAGATGTTACCTTTCAAAGGCACAAAGACACATTTTTAAGTTACATGATTTTCTTCCACCTTCCCCTCAGTGGAATACAGTCAGGTGAATATTGTATATAAACAATTATGTTTGACATGTTTACAGATTAGTCATTTTTGGTATGAGGAGTTAGAATTAAGGGGAAAGAAAGAAATCCATGAAATAGAAAAGAAATTCATAAGAGAAATTTTTAAAAAGTGAATGTGGTGTTCATTCAGACTCTTTGGTTTTTTGTTTGTTTTATTTTGTTTTGTTTATCTTCCTCTGGATGTGGATAGTATTTTCCATAGCAGGTCTCTCTAGATCATGCCAGATCTCTGAACTTCTCACAGGAACTGCATACAACAGGGCTGATCAATCCACAATATTGTTGCTAATGTGTACAAGGTTCTTTTTCTCCTGCTCCCTTCACTCAGCATCAGATCCTATAATTCATTCCATGATTCTCTAGAGTTCGACCATTCAGGGTTTCTTATAGAACAATAGTATTCCATAAATTCATATACCATACCTTGTTCAGTCTTTCCCCAATTAATGGGCATTCCCTCAATTTCCAGTTCCTTGCCCCTTCAAAAAGAGCTGCTATGAATATTTTGGAACATGTGGGTCTTTTACCATATTTTATGATTTCTTCTAGACAGAAGCCTAGTATTGGAATTGCTAGGTCAAAGGATATAAACCATTTTGTTGTTCATTGGACATAGTTCCATATTGCTCTCCAGAATGTATGAATCTGTTCATAACTCCACTCGCAATGCATCAATTTCCCAATCCTCCACAACCTCTCCAATATTGATCATTTTCCCTTTTGTCGTCTTAGCCAATCTGCCAGGTGGAAGCTTATGATTGTTTTAATTTGTATTTCTCTATTCAATAATGATTTGGAGCATTTTTCATATGATTATATATGGCAAGGTCTCTCCTTTAGATTGATAGACATTAAAAATAGATTGATTGGGCTGCTAGATAGCACAGTGGATTTAGAAGAACCTGAGTTCAAATCTTGCATCTTTCATTTGACATTTACTAGCTATGTAACTTTGGGCAAGTCACAAGTTCAAGTGCCTTGCAAGATACATATATACAAAAAGAGCTACATACATGTATATAGAGAGAAAGAGATTGATATAGTCATTCAAAAGGATAAGAAAAGTAAATGATAAATCACCCAAATTAAGACATGAAATTAGATGGTCAGACCATGTAATTGTTCAACTATAATAGATATCTTGAATGGGTCCTAACACATGTTCAATGATCAAGGCTAAAAATACTTTATTTAGAAATTCATTTGGCACGTTAACATTTCAAAAGCCCACTTTTTAAAATAAAGATCTAAAGTACTCAAAATTGTAATTGACCCAAAGGGAAATAAAAATTTATATTATGGACTTAAGTAAAGCATATTATCAGTGAAGGAACTGATATGGTATATGGAATAAATGAAATCATTGTTAAATACACAAATATGCATACATATATATATATATATATATATACAAACACACACATATATATATATAATATATGTATATGTCCAAAGTTAGAGTAAACAGCAATAACCCCCAATAACAGCAATAAGAATTAATACTTATATTTTCTAAGAAATTAATATAGATTGTTTAATTTATGCATTAAATAACAGAATTATTATTATTATTATTATTATTATTACCTTTATTTTATTAAGTGGAAAAAACTAAACCTCAGAGAGTCTATTTGGCTTTTGTCAACATCAGAAACAGTATGACATAACACAAAGAAGTCTAGATATAAAGTTAAGAGACCCTGGATTCATATTTTGATTCTTTCACTCACTGGATATGTTATATGTTTTTAATAATATAGTCTATGTAAAGTTAGGTTTGGAAACCAAAAATTGAACATGAGCAAAATGAGAGACCCTGGACATGAGGCAAAACCAAACTTTATTTTTTTGGAACTTTCCCCAGAGCTTCTGAGCTTTAGATTTTTCATCAATAAAATAAAGGTAATAGCATTAACCATATCAACTCAAAGTTGATTTAATATGCAAATGAAATAATCTATATTAATTTCTTGGAAACTATAAAGCAAAATATAAATATCAATTTTAATTGCTGTTGCAGAGCTTATTGTTTCCTCTATATGTTATCTATATCTATACACACATATAGATATATATTTATATGTGTGTATCTGTACGTATCTATATGTATATTTAAGGGAAGAAACAAAAATTTATTTTTGTACTTGCTATATGACAGGCAATGTGTTAAAGTACTAAAAATAAAAATCATGGAGTAAAAAAGAAATTCCTTGTCCTCAAAAAGCTTATTTTAATCAAGAAAAATAATACAAAGCAATTAAAAATATGGGTGAGTGTGGGATAAAGAAGTTAACATAAGGTTCACAGAGCTGGGAACAGAAAGACTTATCTGGGCCCCTGGACCTCTTCACAAGCTAGAGATTTATGGAATAACTTATTATATAGGTTTTCATTGTCTTCTAATATAAGTCAGTTGGTCAGTTGGTCTGTTAGGTAGAGTTTATTTATTAAAGACCTACTCTAGACCAGTTGTTGTCCTAAGTACTGGGCATACAAAGAAGAAAAGACATTTATTGTTCATGAGGTTATCAAATTCTAATGGGGGAACACAGGACAAATTAGAGGCAATCAACAGAGAAAATCACTTCTTTTTTTCAAGAACAATCAACTATCAAAATTGAAACAGATGAAGGAAAGAGTTAAAATGCCTTTTATCAGTAGAAGCAACATTTAGCAATTTTTTTTTGGTAAATCAATGGGATTAAGTGACTTGCCCAAGATCACACAGCTATGTAATTATTAAGTGTCTGAGGTTGGATTTGAACTCAGGTCCGCCTGACTCCAGGGTCAGTGCTCTATATACTGTGCCACCTAGCTGCCCCAACATTTAGCTATTTAATCATTAGATTTAATTCTAAAATTATTTACTAAGAATTATGTGGGTCAAATTCTTGGTCTTGGTTCTGAGAAATATAGAATAATATTCTATAATAAACAAAGATGGACAAAAATATACAAAGATAAACACATACAATACTATACTATACACATTGTTTCATATCATACAATAATACATTTCCTATTCTTCAAGCTTAAATTCCAGTTAAGGGTAAATGTTTCATTCTATAAGTGAAAAATAATTTGAAAAATCACATATGATAATTAAATAAAGAAAATAGAAACATGTCATATATGGTCTGAAGATCATTTCTAAAAGAGGAGATCAAGAAATACTTCATGGCAGAACTGGAATTTGAGAGGAACTTTAAAAAATAAGACAGACTAGTTCCATATAATTTAAAGAATCATTTTAGAATAAATTATTCATTATATTATTCATAATACAATGTTAACAAAAAGCTTCCTTAATACTTGCTTTTGTTTTAAATAATTTGAAATTTATTGAAGTCATTTTCAGTTTTGCCAATAAACAGATAATTTCTTTGTCACTGATACCCAAGAAAACCAATAGCCACATTGTATAAAGTATCTGTAATAATTCCATAGCTCCTTACAGATCAAGTGCATACCTGACAACACTTGTCTTCATTCTGCACATGATATGCACTAGCAGTAATCTGCATCAGCACAGTTAAATATGATTTTCATTGAAATAAAAGATGAGACATTTCCTGAGTAATTGTTTTCTTCTTTATTCCTATCTTAATAGCAGATGGTTTTGAGACGAGAAGAAAAACAGTTAAATGATCCATTGTGTTCTTTTTCTTCCCATAATAATAGAGTCATTGGAATAATTATTGGTTTTATGGTATTTCTCATCTATATCATATGTAAAAAAAAAACCTATGCAAAGTATAACTTCCTGGTCCATAGTCCTATTTTTCATACATATGCCTCCGACCTGGGAGGGTTCTCCAGTCACTTAACAGTCTTTCAGTTCTACTCATATATACAAGAAACAGCACAGTCTTCCATACCCTTTGAATATGAACAACAATGGTACACATCTATTATCTTAGTTGTCACTACCACAAGGATTCCTCAGGGAAAAGACTATGGGGTATTTTATTCTACTTATAATTTTCCTATCATTTTCAGGTATTTCCTGCAAACTATGAATTTAACTACTCTTCTAATTTTATTTTTCATTTCTGATATCACAAACAAATGATTTCAGGGCTTCATCAGCTTTGCTGGCACTGGTCTCCAGTGTTCTTTAAGAACAAACTAGAAAAAGGAATCCCTTTTTATTTTCAAGCATTCTCACATATGTATTTATCCCATGAATTGCATTGCCTAATATACTGCACAATCAGCTTTAAAAGAAAGTAAAGAAACAATAACTAAAAATAACATTTCACAGATGTAATACCATTCTTCACAAAAGCATAAAAACAATTATCTCTATCCTTCAGTCATTGATTTTAAACCCTTTCATACAACCCAGAATTCTGTTTCTGATGGGAAATACATGCCAACTTTCATTTCAGACACTTTTAGGTTAAGAGTTTCCTATTTCCAAAGTAAGTTTGGTAATTTTTTTCACAAGAATAAAATCAGTCAGATAATTCAATTTGGGGAAATAATGTCTTATATATTTAGTTGTAGTGGCAAAACTTTGGATACTAAGGTTTCTGTTATGATAGGGTTCTTTATCTTGGGGTCTTTGACCTTTTTTTAATTTGGACAAAACCTTTTCAATATGATTTGTTTCCTTTATCTTTATATATTATATCTTATTTAAAATATTATATTTTAAAAAATAAATAAAAATATAAAAAACACAAAAAACCTTCAGAGTCTGATGAACACTTTATAAAAAATATGTCTTATGTATCTCTTTCCCTTAATCCCAATTGCTTATACCAAACATGACTAATATGTAAACATGTTCATCACAAATATGAATGGGGGCAGTGGGGTGCAAAGGAAGCTTGAAAGGAAATTTTGTAACTTAAAAAAGATACATATGCATATGGATGAATATTCAAAAACTTTCAATATATGCATTTTTAAAAATAAAATATCAATTAAAATATTATAATTTGTTTCCCTTATCTTTCTATTTATTGTATCTAATTTATTTAAAAATATTATTCAAAGAAGAGGTCCATTGGTTTAACCAGACTGTCAGTGACATGCAAAAATAAAAGGTGATAACCATTGTTCTAAAAGGAACTAGTACATGATTGGAGATGAGAGAGATGAAAGCTGTATTGGATAAAATCTCTCAGGAGACATGAGCCCAATAAAGGAAAACAGTTAGCATATTGTAGGGCAGGAGAAAAATTCTTTAGAACTGGTTATGGACCTATTTTTTTTAGTTTCACTCATGAAAGTGATGCTTGTAATTTCCACTGATTCCAATATATTACTAATTATTACAGTAGCTACCTGGAGTTTTTTGCTTAAAAACATTCTGTTTTGACTACTTTCTTCCTTTCTTGCTTTTATTTCTCCAAAGACCAACAGACTAGTAAAAGGAAATGAATAACTACAATGGGAGAGCTAAGACAAGAGTTTATTTCTTGACACCCAATCTAGTTAAAAGAGTTGTTTTCAGGCATAAAAGGGTAAAAGTGCAGCATGAATACTGATTGTTGAATTTAAAATACTGTCTTTGAACTCTAGGGATTTGGTCTCTTTTCCTATTGTATAATAGTTTATATGCCTTATATTTTCAGGGGAATATCATTAGTAGTGTAATTTGAACCAAGGGCATTATTTCATTGGTATTGGGATCTGATGATGCAGAATCTCTTTCTACCACTGATGATCTGCCTCATCTGTTCCACGATTTACAACTTAAACATCTTAGAGATGTTTAAGAGGAAGTAGAGAAACTATATGACTAGCCCTTGTGGACTCATGATGTTCACTACCAGCTACAACACAGTCTCTCAGTGATTAACAAAAAAAATTCATCAAATATCGACAAATTTTGCGTGAACCTTTATTAGACCAAAGGGGACCTGAAGGAGATGGGGGGCAGGGATACACCAATCAATATCTCTATCCTTCAAGGACATCACAGACTAAAAGGAAAAATGACATACCCAAATAATTGCAATGTAAAATGGAACATATTTAGGGAGTGAGAGACACATTAGGGACTTTGGTCCAGGTCACCATTCTTCTCCCTACTCTTTCTATCTCTTGAGACTTTGATGAGTTTCAAGAGCCTAGTATCATTTTTTAAGAAAACGCAGAGATGGTTAGATGGAGAAGGAATTAACTGCAATTTAAAATATTGTTTAGATAGTTGTACAAATCATCAAGAAGACATTTTTCATGCTTGGGTCTATATACTTAATCTATTATCTATATGACAAAATCTGTTACTAAGTCTTAGTTGCAAGTATAATGTGAGTCTTTGGAGAAGAGGGTATGGAACAAGATGCCATTCAATTGTTTATTTCTCTGATAGCTACCTGAATTGATAAATGCCACCTTAAAAGGTAATTGCCCCCAGAAGTGCTCGTGTTTTAACAGAATTTCATTTTCAGCAAAAGGAGAGAAAGTTCTTACGGTATGATTTTGAAGACCAAGTGGCTGGTGATGGATTTCATTTTGTGGGTATGGATGAAAACTTTCCTGGTACCCACAAATCCTATGAGAAATTTACTAGTTTACATTTCTGCTTATAATAATCTCAGGCAGGAACTGTGACATTTGACTTAAAGAAGACTCTGGAAATTGTTCACGGGCATAATCAGAAAGAAAGTCAGAGAATATATGTGGTAGTAGAAGAGAAAGGGAGGAAGAGGATGGTTCATTCCTTAAATGGTACCAAGATTAAAGCTGTGTCCTCCTTAACTTCTACTACCATTACTATCATAGTAGGGAAGTTAAAAGGATGGCAAATCGATTGGAATTTGAACATTTTAGGGATCATTGATTTTGCTATCATGTAGAACACTGACACAAATCAAATGAATAACTCTCTGATACTAAAAATCAATCGATCAATAAATAATAAAATAAAAATAGATAAATAAATAAAATAAATAGTAAATGAATGAATGAATAACCTTTGTCATACAAAAAAGACATTAGATGCCTGTCCTATGCCAGTTAGTTTCTGAGGATCCAAAGTAAAAAAAATTCTGCCCTTAAGTTGCATGTACTTTACCATATATATATGTAAATATATATATATATATATACAGTTAAACATATACCAAATACGTACAAAATCAATACAAGGTAATTGGTATATAGTTGGTCTTTAGAACTAACACCTAGAGAAGTCAGAAAGAACATCTTGTAGGAAGGAGCACTTAAGATCATTCTTGATACCATCTTGAGCATCTAAGAAAAAGAAATGAAGAGGAAAATTGTATAAAAGATAAGTGATGGTATGAAATAATTAGGTTAAAGGTTTTTAAAATGTGAACTTATTATCCCAAAGGGTGTTATAATAGAATAAACATGCTAATATACATACATATATATGTATTACTTTTGATTATATAGGCTATTTTTTTTAAAAAATTAAGGCAATGGGGTTAAGTGACTTGTCTGAAGTCAAACAGCTAGACAAATATTAAGTATCTGAGTCCAGATTTGAATTCAGGTACTCCTGACTCCAGGGCAGGTGCTCTATCCACTGCACCACCTAGCTGACCCCCAACATAGGCTATCTTTTATAATTTATTAAAACTGATCTTTTACATTTTTTAAATTTAATTGTTTTGGTTCTTTAACCTTAGCTAAGATCATCTAAACTATAATTTTAGATGAAGGAAGATAAAAGGAAGGATTTTTCTCTTCTATAGAGTTATTCAAAACTAAGGCTAAACCTAGACTGAGAATTTTAAGTGTGAAAACTTTTTTTTATTTACCCACTTCTTTTTCAGTAAGAATATGCAGTTATGTTTGATAATTTAACTTGTCTTGAAAACCAAACCCTTATAGTATGCGATTTCACAAATTTCCTTAGTAACAAATAGGATATTTAGCAAAATTTTCCTTATGCCTCACCTAAATTCCTCATGTGGCAAGTTAAAACTACTCTTTCTTACTTGGTACACAAAAGAGACTGAATAGCTGGTCCCAAATATGTACACCACAGTGTTTAATATACAGAATTAAAGAATGCCTTATAATTATTATTATATTACTTATACAAGGGCCAAATCATTTTCAGTTATACAAATTCAAAGCCTTAGAAGATAGCTTAATACTGTAAATAATTTTCTGATAATTTTTTCATACATATAGTTTCCTCATCCTCTCATAGACCTTATGAGGGTTACTTCTATCCTCCATGATGTCTTTCTTTAAATCATGTAATTTACCATAAGATTTATTGTATAAAAATAATGTAAAAAAGACATGACTAGAGCTAGAAGATCTTGGTTCACATCCACTTTCTTACTGTTTAGGTGACATTGATTCTCTTTGAGTCATCTGTAAAATGAAAGTCTTGGACTAGTTTCTGAGTCTTCATCCAAAACTACTTTGGAGTCACTGGAATATCTGAAGAATTGTAAAAGAAAATTGTACTTTTCTTTTCCAGGTTGCACTAATTTTTTATAACATTCCTGAAATGACTAATTTTCTAACCTTCACATCTCTGAACTTAAAATTAAGAAAATTTTCTTAAAGAGTATTACTAGAAGGAATGGAAAAATTGAGAGAATTGTTTCAAAGTTCAAATATGCCAGCAAAATTTGGTTAGTTAAATGGGAAGTACAGTCACACTTAAGTTAGGTATTTCTATCAATTCTGTCACCCCAGCAAACAGAGATTATCAAAAGAATATCAAAAGAATAAGCTTGGGATTCCTGGGGCTCTTTGGAGCCACTGGCACATTTGAAGAATTGTAAAAAAAAAAAAATGTCCTTTTCTTCTGTAGTTTGAGTCCTACCAATTCCTTATAACTTTCCTGAAATGACTAATTTTCTAACTTTCACATCTCTGAGCTTCTTTCAAAATTAAGAATTTTTTTTAAGAGTATTACTGGAAGGAATGGAAAAATTGAGAGAATTGATTCAAAGTTCAAAGATGCCAGCAAAATTTGGTTAGTTAAATGGGAAGGACAATCACACTTAAATTAGGTATTTCTATCAATTCCGTCACCCCAGCAAACAGTGATTATCAAAAGAATATCAAAAGAATAAACATGGGATTCCGGTGGCTCCTTCTCACACCTTCTCATTTGAAATCCGTCAGTTCTGGTATTCGGAAGACTCCCAGGATAGACAGAAAGCTGCTTGGGATGTAATTAGGTAAGATCACATCCTCCTTTCTTTCTCTTAATTTTTTCACATTGCCCTCCCTCTTGAAGAGATAGCATTTTTTGTTGTCTATCTCTCCCATTTTCCTCTGGAAAAGCAACCAGTCTGTGCATTCATGTCTAGAGTAAAGAACTCTTCTTGTAATCAGCCGCGCCGATGCCACAGATTTGGCAATGGTGTATTCTTGTGGGGCAATTCAGAGGCTGAATGCAGGCTTGCTCCCTTTTCTGAGATCTCACTTACAGCTTGGAGTTTAAGATTGCAGCTTACACTGTCAAAACGCATGCTGATTTGATCCCCATTCTTACAGGGCCGGATTCACAGAAAAGCTAGCTCTGTTGTGGCGATAAAGGACTATTCAATGTGGGGTCTGACCCGCTGAGACATTCAGGGCTGCCAGCCTGGAGTGGAACTCTTGCACCCCCTAAAGACCGACCGGTGAACATTCATTGGGAAGAGGAAAGGTGGATTTTCCTCTGGTTTCTTTCCCAGATGGTAACTTCTCAACTAAAGGCTTAGTTATTTATTTACTGGGACACCTTAGGAGGCTGAAGAGAATTTCTTTGTGTAGGCTGAAAAGCTGCTGATACTTCACCCCTGCAGCTGAGGAAGCATAAGAGTCAGGCATGGCCCAAGATCTGGACAGAGAGGAAGCTGTTCCTAGCTTGGTCCTTCCAGAGCAGTGAACTCCCTATCCACAGCTGAAGCCAAGGAGAGAGTTTTACATGGTGTCATTTCAAAATGTCATTGTCCTTTCAGCATTCTCCTCTCCCTCTCTGTCTCTCTGTCTCTCTGTCTCTCTGTCTCTCTCTCTCTCTCTCTCTCTCTCTCTCTCTCTCTCTCATCTCACACACATTCATATACAAGCAAATCTTCAGAACGAGACTCTGAAAAGAATTATACTCAAATAAGGAAGAAAAAAGTCTCCAAACTGGGATTTGAAAAATAAATTCAAGTATTTAAGGACTGGATCAGATTCACATGCATTGGGATGAACCAGATAATTAAATCATATGAAGAGATACCAGGCTTTATAATAATACAAATATTCCATAGTTCTCACCTTCAATCAAGTCTGCTCAATTAATATACGTGGTATTTTCCTAGAAATGGGAGCAAAATTTTGTAGTATTTGGTGAATAACATTAAAACTAGAAGTCACTATACCAACTTCATTAATAATCATATATATATTCTGAATTTCCTTCATTATTTTTCTTGAATTTTAATTCCATTCTAATATCAAATAGGAATTCTCATAGGCAATGTTTATTTATACTCATAATCTAAGAGATAAAAGATGGGAAGAAGAGACTGAGAGGTTAAATTATTTGCCCATTATCACAAAGGCAGAATATGAAAGAGGTATGACTTAAAGTTGGTGGTTCTTTATCACAGATTTTGGCTTCTGTTCTACATACCTTTTGCCTCTTACATGACAATTAAGTATTCAGATTAAAAACAATTACCTGGGCAGCTAGGAGGCGTAGTGGATAAAGCACTGGCCCTGGAGTCAGGAGTACTTGGTTCAAATGTGGTCTCAGACACTTAATAATTACCTAGCTGTGTGGCCTTGGGCAAGCCACTTAACCCCATTTGCCTTGCAAAAAAAACTAAAAAACCTAAAAACAGTTACCAAATGGTTTCTGGATAAGTCAGCCTTTACAATTATTACATATTTTCTTACGGAATTATTAAAAAAGTGGAGTTAGAACTATGACCATTAAACTGTCAAATTTCAACTTTTCAGAGGACAACATTCAGACTGCTGGCAACAATAATAATAACAACAAATGTATATTAAGCACATTTATGTAATACAGAATATTAGGTTCTAAAGAGAGGCAGGGACAGAATTGTACCTACCCTCAAGGAGCATGCATTCTACCTGCCAATTTCAGTCAAGAGTATATGAAATAGGGGTGTCTAGGTGGCATAGTGGATAAAGCACTGGCCTTGGAGTCAGGAGTACCTGGGTTCAAATCTGGTCTCAGACACTTAATAATTACCTAGCTGTGTGGCCTTGGGCAAGGCACTTAACCCCATTTGCCTTGCAAAAAACCTAAAAAACAAAACAAACCAAAAAGAAGAGTATATGAAATGATCAATAAATTGCCATTCTGTTCTTAAAGTTCTGAACAGTAGATTTCTTAATTTTGCTCAATAATCTTAACCAGTGTCCTAAAGCAGTATCTAAAAAATTACTGACAGTAGACTTCTGTGGATTTTCAATCCTTAGAGATAAATTAAATCAAGAATGAAGTTTTCTTCCAATTAAATCTCATCTAATGTTCCAAGTTTGGGAGAGGAGAAAATAAATTCATAATTCATGCTTCTGATCAGTATTCAACTAAGTTTAATCTCTAAGGCTTGTTCGGATTTTAAAATTGTATGATTCTATAAATTTATAAATGAAAATACAATTAATAACATTCATATTTTCATCTGATCACTTATGATGCCCAATCTCAAACATCTACTTTCCTTCTCTCTCCAGGAATATTAGAATGGAAGATACAGGTATTATTATGCAAAGCACAAACTAATTTGCATAAGGTGATACAACAAAGTCCATGCCAAGATCTCAGCAATAAAAACTTGCAAAAACAATAAAGAGCAGACAGGAACCTTCAAAATACGCAACCTGCACCAACAAATTATACCCCCAAAGATAAGACAATGCAAAATTGTATAGTAAGGTAAAGTGGGATTTCTTAAAACTTCATAGTTCCAAGAATGTTTCAAAATTATGCATGAAGTCCTTTGTGTAGAGTAATCAATGATGACTTTTTTTATGTCAGAAAAACTCTGGGAAAATCTGACAGACTTTTGAACAAAAAAAAAAAAAAACTGGAAGGAACTTACCTTTCCCTTACTTCTGATCATTTCCAAGGAAAAAGCTCAACAACATAACTGTGACTACTGTTTTGAAGCACACAGGGTGTCTCATCATAAACTTTTATGGTTAAACAAGAGAACTTTATTTTCCTTCCAATAAATTTTGTGGTTAACATTTTTACATATTTGAAATTTCTTTGGTTACAATTTGGAATTATGTAGAAATTATGGAATGTCTCTCCAGCCATATTTTGACCTTTTAAAGGTTTACATTAATAAAATTTCATTCAACACATTTAAAGATCCTACTAGGTTCAGGACACTGTACAAAGATTTAAGAGTAACAAAACCTCAAATGAGATAGTTTTGGTTTTTAAGAAACATAGTTATTATTTTTCTCATAAATACATAAAAACATTCAATTAACAATAGCATGATCTAGATGGAGGAACAGCTAGGAAGACCAAGGTGCTTTATCTCATTATTGCAAAATAATGGTTGAATAACCCTGACTAAATCATGTAAATTTTCAGTGCTATAAAGAAACCCAAAGGCAGTAAATTGCTCAGAAATAAATTCAGATCCAGTTGCCTTGGTGGATTTAACTCCTGATTGAGGACAAGTTGAGAATGGGAATGATTTCTTGTGTGTGTGTGTGTGTGTGTGTGTGTGTGTGTGTGTGTGTGTCTGCGTGTGTGTGTGTGTGTGTGTGTGTGTGTGTGTGTAAAAATTGCTCTGAAATATAAACATCAAAAAATGCACATTTATATAGCATCTTATTTTACAATGGACAATATTGGTACAAAGGAGTTACTTACATTGCTTGATTTGATCTTCACAATAACCATGTAAGGTAGGAGGTATTGTTCTAGTTTTACATTTTATAGAACTAGATAACCTTGTTAGAAAAGAGAATAAAATTAGAAACAGGAATTCTAATTCCGGCTTCATTTTAAAGGGTATAGGTTTCCTAATTGATTTATTCTCATTTAGATATTGAGGTGGAAATCAGTGGCAAAAAGTACGAGGGAAAGAATGAAAGACAAGGACAAAAAAACTATGTATAAAAATAGAGGGTTAGAGAGAGAGATTCAGAAATCTTCATGAGGGGACTCTTATCCATGCATATATGTGAAAAAGTCAAAATATTAACAGTATATATTATATATGTTTATGTGTGTGTATGTGAATTCCTGCTCTATTCTTAGGGATTCTCTGTTGGAAAATTAACACTTCTACCTGTCTCACAGTCATTAATGATGGAATTATGAATGAAACTTAATTCTTCTAAAAATCTTAGAATCCCAGTATGAAAGAGAATCTCAGAGGTCACCTAGATGGGAGTCTGGATGACTTATCCAACATATGAATTCTATTTAAAAAAAAATCTCTAGCCTATAATTATCTGAACTCCAGTTAAAGACTCAACTCTGGAAAGCAGGTGGTACTAAAGTGCCATCCATATCCAGATGAGGAAACTGGAACAAACTGAGGGTAAATGATTTTATCAGTCATAGTTTGTGTCTGATACTGGATTTGAACTCTGGTCTTTCTGACTCTATGCAGCATTCTGTCACTGTGTCACCATAACTGCATCAAATATATTTTAAGATAATTCTAATTAATTATGAGACAGTAATCAACACTCCTTCAAAATACTGTTCTTATTTCTTATACTTGTAATAGAGACTGTTAGATTCTCTAAGTGTTTGCTAATGGAATACAAAAAGGAAATAACATCTTAATTTGTATTGAAGAATTTTATTGATATTCCAGTAATAGGTGCTTTCCTTTTTTTATGATTTGTGAGTCAACTCTCATCATCTCTTTTAAAACATGAAAAAGAATTGACATAAAACCATTTTTATTGTCTCTTCAGTTTTAAGATCATTCTCTTCTGAAAGGAAAAATAGGAATTGAGAAGGAAAATAGGGGTTGACTAAGTCAGTCTTGTGTTTATCATCAAATCTCTTTTAACACATTGATTTCAAACTTGGGTCCCCATTACCTTTTTGTCTGTAAGAGTTCAAAATTCCTTTTAAATTGAAAACTGTATATCTAAGTGTCCTTAACTTGTTTGGAGCCGTCCTGACACTATTCTTGCAGGTCTGTGTCATGAATTGGTATTCATCCTCTATTACTTGCCCTTTGTCTCTTCTTTGTAAATGTACTTTAAAATCTTAGTTCATCCTGTGCAGTTTCTTTTTTTCTTGAATAGATTCACAGTTTCTCCATTAAAATTTCATCTTTCAAGAGCCTTTCATTCCTTTTGAGAAATGAAACTTCCCTTTATATCTTAGGCTATGAGGCAACCCCTGTACTGTGACTGAACTGGGTGATCTGATCTGTTCAACAATACATTTGCCCAGGTTTCTTCTATTATTTGTTAAAATTTTGAAGGTCCTGTTATTGTTTTTCACTTCATTTTACCTATCCATTTGCTTCTTAGTAATGAGAAGTAGTTCCACAATTATTCTTCACATTGTTAGGAAAGAATGAAAGAATTTTAGACAAATCTATAATTTATCACATTTTTTTTGCAAGGCAATGGAGTTAAGTGACTTACCCAAGGTCACAGAGCTAGGTAATTATTAAGAGTCTGAGGCTGGATTTGAACTAAGGCACTCCTGAATTCACAGTGAATATTCTATCCACTGCACCATTTAGCTGTACCAAGATATTCTTTTTATTTTAAAAGATTAAGGTCTCTTATAAATGTCAGTTATTTAAAGTCTCAACACATCTACATCCAGATCTCATTTAACAGAAACATGTCATTCTTCTCCACCTATAATTGACCAAAATATAATTCCTGCTTCTCTTTGCTTTGATCCTTAACCTAAATCTCTCCACATTTCTTTTGGTGATTTTTTCCCCCAGATATGTCTGACTCTTTCTACTCTTATTTGAGGTCTTCTTGGCAGAGATGTTTGTATGGTTTGACATTTCCTCCTCAAAGTCATTTTACACAAGAGGAAACTGAGGCAAACAAGGTTAAATGATTTGATCAGAGTCACATAGTTAAGTAAGTGTCTGAAGTCAGATTTGAACTCACAAAGATGAATCTTCCTAATTCCAGGCCCAACACTATAACCAAAGTAACAACCAACTTTTCTTCATAATTACAACTGTCAATAGTTCTGAACAAAATTATTGATTACTCCTCATCTTCAAAAACAGAATTTCATAGTTTTCTCTAACTTTTAGAAGATAGTAACATAATTGAACAATCTCAATGTTAAATGATACCTCAGAAGTTATTTTTTCCATTTTTTTTCCAATTTCCATATTTGCACTATGTTAATAGTTGCCTATTAGTGGGAGACATTTCATCATTGGAGAATTAGTTTAAATTAGTTTAAAAACAATTAGTTTAAAATTAGTTTGAAAAACAATTTTTATTCCTATCAGCAATAGATCCCACTTGTTCTTCCATGAAACATGAAAAAAATCTATTTGCTCTCAGAAAGACTTAGACATATTTATAATCAAAACTTTACACCTCCTTTTTATCTCTAATTCTTTCTTCCTATCTGTCACATTATTCTATGATTTAGCACAATTACCTTTTTTGGTTCTGATTTGTATGCTCCTTTTGACTGCTCTCCTGCCTGTGCTGGTCTGGGGTTTACCACAAGCACTCCTTGGGCAAGTCTGGTGTGAGGACATATGCTTAATTCATTCTATTTCATGAACCTGAAGCACCAGTTGTGTCCTTTTATTCAGCAATATAACTTCTAGGTCTATATTCCAAAGAGATCATAAAAAATGCAAAAAATCTACTTGTAAAAATATTTATAACAACTCTTTTTAAAGTGGCAAAGAACTGGAAATTGACAGGATGCCCATCAATTGAACAAAACTGAACAAGTTTTAGTAAATAGATGTCATTGAGTGCCATTATTCTTTAATAACTCATAAGCAACCAAATTTTAGAAAAGCATGGAAAGACTTGCATGAGTGAAGTGAGAAGAACCAAGAGAATATAATATAGATTAACAATAACATTGTGAGATGGTCAACTATGATGGATGAAGCTCCTCTCAGAAGTTCAGTAATCAAGGACACTCCTAAGAGACCTGTTATGGAAAATGCCATCCACATCCAGACGAAAATCTTTGATGACTGAATGAAAAGTAAAGCATACTATGTTCACTTTTTAAAACTTTTTTTCTTTCTTTCTTATGTTTTCTTTTCCCCTTTAGTTCTCATTCCTTTTTCAAAACACCATTAATATGGAAATATGTAAAACATGCTAGTATCTGTATGATTTTTATCATATTGTTTGCTTTCCTTGGGAGAGGAGAGGGAAGCAAGGGTAGTAGAAAATTTGTGGAACACAAACTACAAATGTATGAATATTGTAAAATATCTTGCATATAACAGGAAAAATAAAATAAAATTTCCAACAAATCAACACCTAAATATCTAGTGGGAAGAACCTCAAATTTTCTTATTGGTGCCTTTTGAGGTTTTTCATTAGTTTCATTAAACTTGCAATTGTGATCCAAATGTCACAAGATGTACATTATTAATAAAGGAAGTCACAAAGTTTCCAAACTCTCTTTAGGTCTCTGAAAGAAAAGATTCTGGAATGTAAATTATTCATTCAGTCAATCATCAATGCCTATTATGTGACAGACACCATACGAATGACCAGGGACACAAGTATTTAAAAACACACACACACACACACACACACACACACACACAATGACATTCACACAATCTGACCTCAAGGAGCCTACAATCTAATGGTGGAAGGCAACCATAAAAAAGGAGACTAAAAATGGAGAATAAAAGGAAGAGGTACAGTGAGAAGAAGGCATCTGATATGGGGACATTGTTGAAAAGTTGTAAGAGAAGTCCAACCAAGTTTTCCAACCATACCTCACTCACACTATTAGGGAATTGAGGAATTTCCTCTAGGGTGATTGAGATCTATTTTCTCTCCCTGACTCTGACTCTGTCTCTTTGTCTCTCTCTGTCTGAGTCTCTCTGTCTCTGTCTCTGTCTCTGTCTCTGTCTCTGTCTCTGTCTCTCTCTCTCTCTCTCTCTCTCTCTCTCCCTCTCTCTCCCTCTCTTTCATATCCTCCTCTTCATCCTTCTCTCATTCCTCCTCCCCTTGTCTTCTTCCTCTTCCTCTCCCTCTGTCTCTTTGTTGAGCTGAGATATTTCAACTGATAAAACTCAAATGGGGATAGGGAAAATGAAGGGAACAAATGCTTATTAAACACCTAATCTATGCCAGACTCTGTGCTAAACACTTTACAAACCTTACCCCATTTGATCTTCACAACTAACCTAGGAGATAAATACTGTTATGGTCCCTATTTTACAGTTAGGGAAATTGAGGTAGATTAAATGACTTGTCCACAATCATACAAATAGTATCTGCAATTTAAATTAAGATATTTAATGTATTTAAATTATTTAATGTATTTAGATTAAAAGTTTTTCTGACTCAAGGGCCAGGAGCCTCTCCATTGTACCAACTAGCTGCTTTTTGGGAAAACTTATTCCCTTTCTATGTTAATCTGTATAAATTCTCTGAATTTATTTGCTGTTTGGTACCTGTGCTCATTGAAGAATTAGCATTTGACTGGAAGGAAGTTAAGCCTTCTAAATATATAGCTTTCCCCATTAAGAGATAATGGTAAGAAGCTCAGCTTGAATCTAAATTTTATTACCCTTAGACTAACATTATTTAGGGGAACAAGTATAAGCATATTCTGGTATCTTCTTTTTCTGAAGCAGAGCAGTTTGATCAGACTCCTACCCTAACCTCTTTTCTCCTTCATTGACATAAATAAATATTTCCTCTGGAAAAGGGTAGGTAGAAGAATCTCAAGATATCCACATTTCCCTGTGAACTACACATATATTAGCTACAAGGTGAAGCAAATAAACTACATGGTCAATATATAATATCCCCTTACTTATGATATTTTGAAAGCCTTAACCTCATTTTACCAACAAATAACCTCTGGATAATTTTCTAGCTTTCCTAAGGGAATAGTAGGGTTTTTGTTTCGATTTTTTTTAGTACATTGTTTTATTCTCATTATCTTTTCTTTTTCATGGAGATTTTTGTTTGACAGGTCCCTGGAATTGACTCAGATTCTAATTCAGAGAACTTGCTGAACTGGATGACCATTAAATGAGAGAAAAATATTATTTTAACTCACTTCCTAAACTATATGGCACAAACCTCACAACGTGATTATACAAATAGTAGCACCAGCACTCATATTGGCCGGGAAACAATAAACCTAAACAAATTTCTCAAATATATTTCCAAGCTCCTTGCTTAGCCCCTCCTTCCCAGAAGTGAACTATGGACTGAAACTACATATACTCACAAGGTCAATTAAAGCCTTAAAGGAATAAATACACTTTGTTCAGATGATTTCATTGTCCTTTCTTCTTTCATTATTGCCCTGCCACTTGAACTCAGGTTATGACTATCCAACTCAAATCTATAGCAAATGACAGAAACGAGGTAAAAGTTTATAAGGTTGCCTTACTAATCCCACAGGGACCCTATTTTACCTGCTACACTGAGAAATTACCTCTCAGCAGACCAACATCAGAAAATGTGAAAGAACATAGAAAAAAGGCAGAAAAAGAACATTTGAAAGAAACACTTAGGGTTAAGATTTCTGGAACTTTAATAGCTTTCCACTGCAAATTTTGGCTATCATGCACTCAAGCTAAGAGGGGAAAAAAATGAGTTTTACAACATTCAGGTTGTTTTATAACATATTATATAATGATGTAAGTGCCATAAAGAAAGTTGTGTGTAGTGCTGTAAAACTTATTAGGTCACCAATATTTCTGGTTTTGTACAATGAAATTAGAAATAATGATTACAATTAGAGTTACCAGAATTTTTAAAAATCTTTTGAATTGAATCAGTTGTCCCTAAGGATATACAAAGGAATTTGTAGGCTCAGCAAAAAAGTCATTTATAAGTTCTCTTCAGGTGAAAGAAGTCATGTTATCATGAGTTTTATATAAACTTTCCATGGGTCAGTCCAAATAGACTCTCTTCTTTATTACATTGTTTTTAAAACCATGCTACCTGCCAACCTATGAATCTTTTCTAAAGTTAATTTTTTTTCTCATCTCTATGAAAAAAGTTAATTATTCTTAATTTGTTTTCAAACTATACATATTTCAAGTGAATAAAAAGTTATTTGGCTAAATTTGCATTTCAAATATTGGAGGAATAATTCAATGTTTATTTGTATAGGTATGTCAAATAATTTACAATCAAAATTTTTAAAAAGCAATTGATATTGGTCCTAAAAGCACTGTAGGAGTATTGCTTCATATTGAGAATAAAATAGATATCCTAAAATAAATGAACTTCCTGAATTTGCAAACAGATTGGATTTTTGGCATTTCTTTTAATACATATATATTAATATATATATATATTTTAGATTAATTTAAAATATTTTTATAATAATTGTTATTAGTTAACTATTAATTTCACTTTTAATAATAGATACTATAATTGGATGAAAATAAATCTTGATATTGATTGATATATTGATATTTAATCATGACTTCAGTTTAGTTTAATATTTACTAAACACCTTCCATGTATGAGGAAACTATTATTTGATAAGGATACTAAGACTAAGATAAAATTTCAAAGTGCTTGCATTTTCTGTGATAGAAGGGGTCAAGAATATGTATATAAGTACAAAGTAAATACAAACTAATGCCTAGTCATTTCAAGAAAAGATAGTGTCAACAGTTGTTTTTTTTTTCCTTGGGGGGAGTGGGGAAACAGGATTGTTAACAGGAAAGGTATCCTGCTAGCTGATGACATTTGATCTGTGTGTTGAAACCAGTGGATATAGCATTGGATGCAGAGTCACAAAGGCTTATCTTCCTGAGTTCATATCTAGTTTCATACATTTATTAGCTATGTGACCCTGAGAAATTCACTTAAGTCTATTTGCTTCAATTTTCTCATCTGCAACATAAGTTGGAAAGAAAATCATAAAGCATTCCAGGATTTTAGCTCAGAAAACCCAAAAAGGGGGTACAAAGAATCTGACATGACAGAAAATGATGAACAACAACAATTCAAGAGAACCAGAGTTAAAGAGGGAGTGCATTAAAGATATCCAGGACTTCCTTTATCATTCCAGAGATAGCATTTGATGAATTCTACATTTTACTTATTTTTCAAATATGCAGTGTTGAATATAAATGGATTTCTTCCATTTTAAAAAAAAGAGATCTATTACAATATATTTTAAATAAAGCTTTAAGTGTTCATTAATATTGCTTTAAGTCTGTATTTATAGGTACTAATTGACCCACAGAGGATTTTTGATGATCATTGTGAAATGTAAGAGTTTTGGAAGTTCTTCAAAGTTTTATTAGGTGTCCTTATATCTGCGAAAGAAACAGCTATTCTATGTGATTAAAGGTAAAAAAAGAGTGAAACCTGGGTAAACGAATATGTGAATAGTGGGGTTCCTCTATAAGGGGAGATTTTTGCTGACATTTAAAGTTTCTCATGAGTTTATTTATAATAGTCTCCTTGCTTCTTGGGGGAAAAATGCAATTTCCTCAGCCTAGCTTTTAAAATTCTCACAATTGGGCCCCAGTCTACCTTTTCAGGCCTATTTCCCATTAATCCCTTTCACACTTTCCATGTTACAAGAAAATAAACCTACAATCTATTTTCATAAATTTAATAATCCATTTTCTATGGAATTTTTTTGTTTTGTTTCCCCCAATATCACACCCAGTTATTCTTAGGATCTTGTCTATAAGTCAAACACATATATACATATACACACATTAATATATATGTATAAATGACCCTTGTTTATAGCAATTATGCTCTTAAAAAGGGAGTGATACAATTGCCTGTTCTTATAGTGTCAGAGAACAAAATTCGCTAATAATGCATATTGTGCATAGCTTGAATTAGGTAAGGAATGCTTCCTGAGTGTCTCCCATTAAGTCCTAATGTTGTAAACAGAAAAACAATAGCAATGTTAAGATAGTCATTCACAGGTATATGACAGATTATCAAATCCAGCAAATGACTTTATTCTTAATTTGAATTTTAAAAATTTAATTCAATGGAAATAAGGTAAGGGCATTTTCTTTTACTCTTCTCATCATTTATTCTGAAAGTACTCATGATTAAAAAAAAGTAACACATTTTTCCACTTATACATTTCTCATGATTTTAAATTAAATGTGGCAGACACTAGCTGCTATAGTAACACCGCTGCTATGGGATGAACACCAATTCCCACTTTACCTCTCCTGTTCTCCCTTGTGAACTCCTCAGAACTCTGTGAGGCAGCTAGATGGGCACAGTGGATAGAAGATGGACCTGATGTTAGGAAAATTTCTCTTCATGAGTTCAAATCTGTCCTCAGACTCTTACTAGTCTTGTGACCCTGAGCAAGTCACTTGATATTATTTATCTGTTTCCTCAGTAAAATAAGCTGGAAAAGGGAATAGTTTCAAATATCTTTGCCAAGAAAACTCAACTGAAGTCATAAGCACTGGATGTGACTGAAACAACTTAACAAACAGCAACAGAACTGTCTTCCTCAAACCCTCTTATTTAAAGGTTCATCTTACATTAATTTCCTCTTAATTCAGGGAGAACTAACCCAGAGTAATTTTTGCTAGCAGTTTGCCTTAAAAATATTAGATATACTCCTGGACTCATTGGTTTCTTTAAAGGTTCAGCTCAGGGACTTTCTATGAGAAAATTTCTTACCTCACCTACAGGTCCCCAATCATTCTCTTGGGCATACTGATCATTTATTCTTCAAACTACCTTGCATTTGCTTATCAACAATTAATTTTTCTTATATATTGCTTATCAGCATATATGTATATATTTAAGTTAAACTTGAATGTAGACATTGGAGTTTTTTGCTTATTGACTTTTTTTCCTTTTATTTTGGTTTCTTTTAACTTTTTTTCCTTTCCTTTTCTTCATTAGTGCCCTTGAGAAATGGTGTGGTTATTAGATGGTTAGTGAAATAATGACCTAGGTCCAAATCCCACCATTTAGTAAGTTCCTTAACCTACCAGATCAGGTAACTTTCTAAAATGATAATTTACAGCAAAGTTGCTGATGTCCATTAAAGGGGTAAGAATCAAATTCATTGGACTTAACACAGTGCTTTGGGACATTCTAGGTATCTAATAGATATTTATTGAATTGAATTTTTTGTGAATGTCAAATATGTATTTTCATGTGATTATGTATAAAGATTTGATGTACTATTGTTTAGTTAACTGTAGTAGAGATTTTATAATTCAATTTCCTTATTTCTTTGTAAGTTCAAACAGGACAAATTAGGTGAAATTTTCTCTCAGTATTAAATAATGATGGCACAGTGGGTAGAGTTCAGGGAGTAGTGTCAGGAAGACTCATCTTTCCAAGTTCAAATTCAACATTTAGACAATGACTAGTTCTGTGACCCTGGACAAGTCCCTTATCCCCATTTGCCTTAGTCTTATCTGTAAAATTAGCTGGAGAAGGAAATGGCAAATCATTCCAATATCTTTACCAAGAAAACCTCAAATGGGCTTATAAATAGGCAGCTGAAAGTGACTGAACAACAAGAAGTATTATCATGGTCCTCATTTTATAACTGATGAAATTTAAGTGAGGCAGCAGGAACTTGTCTGGTATTACAGACTAGTAAGCGTCTGTTGCTACATTTGAATTCAAATGCCCCTGGCCCCAAGCCCAGAGTTCTATCTTCCACAATATTTAGCTGCCTTTAGAATGCTCAAAGTTGGGAACTTCTTTCTCCTGGTGAGAGTAATACTAATTTGCATCTTATATAAATTCTAAGTTTAAGAATACTTTGATACTTATCATTTCATTCTATTTTCTCAACATTTCTCTCAAATGAAGCCACGATTGAAATGACTAAGCAACAAAAGAAAAAGCAAAGAGGTTAATGAGTGAAGACATGCAAGGACACAAGTTGGGGAAATAAACACTAACCAAAGAGAAAAAAATAGAGCTGAATTGACTAATATTCTGTCATTTGAGAATGTCAGTCACAATCAAGCATGCCTTATTGGCATTTGTTCTATTTGCAGTAATGTCTATAAACTACTACTACTACTTCAAGAGAAATAACAAAAAATAGAATAAAAGACAAGAAATAATTCTATTCCTAAGGATGTAGAAGTGATTGACAAAAGCTATGATTTTCTTAGGGTTTTGATACCAAGATCAATTTAAAAAGCAACTTCACTATTGTATAAACCGTGGTTGGGGATGCCACTTGTGCTACAGACTCATAAGCCAATGCAAATTCTGGAGATGATCTACCAAAAAAAATGAGAGTCCTTTATGTTCCAAAAATTCTCTATCACTAACTGAACCTCTCCTTCAGTAGAAAGCTCAGCCTATATGAATTATAACACTAGCCTTGAAAAATCTACAAGGCTTCATGGGCTGTTTATTTTTATGGTAATATTTAAGTTGTGTTCTTGAATGTGGTAATTAAGTTTCTCAAATGTAGCAAATTAAAGTTAAATGCAAGCAAAAGTATTACTAAAACAGACTTATTTTATGATTTTTTTTTCCTAAAAGGGTTTTTGGGGGTAATCGACTTTCAAAGGATATTTTACTCCTTACCAAAACTGAAGGAGCAAAAATATGATTTTTAATTTTTTCATTTAAATTTGAGTTTGGGGACATGACTGAGGTTTTCCTATAGTCTGTAAAAATTAGGAAACAAACTTAAAATGTCTGGGCAGCCTCCAAAGGGCCAAGGAAAAAAAGTTTTTAAAGGTGAGCAATTTTGCTCAAGCATATGTTATAATAAAAATAACTAAGAAAAAGTAGTCTTTATAGTCCAATATTTTTTGCCTATAATATGAGACTCTCCTAGGAGAGGTTTATTAATAGATTTCTAATTGTGGCATCTAATTTTAAAATAAAGGGAGATCAAAAGCAGATCACCTTAAGAAGTAATGATTAAAATCAATTTTCACAAATGATTAAAATGCAGTGATCCTTTTTAAAAAATTAATTAATCATCCATCTCCTATCTTTGTATCTTTTCCTAGTTCATATCCATGTGTGGAATATACTTCCACATTTTAGACTTAGTAATTTCTTCCAAGAAGTATTTTCAGGGGCCATCTCATATGAAGTATTCCTGATCCATCTCCAGGAAAGTTCTCTCTCTTTCCTTCAAATTATGTTTTATTACATATTCATTTATATAATACCCCTCCCCAATAAAGTTTTATATTATATACTAAAATAAGTTTAAAATAGGTACATAGCTTTAACATAAAAGGTGCTATCATAAGCAAATTATGAGAATAAGGAATATTTTTCATGTCATATCTATGAAAGGGAGAAGAATTTATGACCAAAAAAGAGATAGATGTAAAATGTACAATTTTGAGTATATTAAATTAGGAAGCATTTTTATTTCAATATTGATTTATAGTAGTTTTTCATTTGAGTTTGATTTCATCTGAAAACTGCCTGTCCATATCTTTGATATTTTATCATTATCATTATTATTTGACAAAATTATCATTATCATTATAAATTTGAATCAATTCTCTATATATTTGATGAATGAGACCTTTACAAGAAAGCCTTGCCAAAATTAAAAAAAAACTGTTTTCCAGTTTTTTGCCTTATTTTTAATCTTTGCAAGATTTGCTTTCTTTAGTCATATGAAAAGAATTTTCTTAATCATTATTGATTAGAGAAATGCAGGTTAGAACAACTCTGAGACACCACCTCACACTTACCTTCTTAGGGAGGGAGAGATAAGGGAAAGAAAAATAATTGGAGCTTTTTCATCTTTATAATTGGAGAAAACTAAAATATTATTCAATAAAATTTTTGACATATGCTCTCAAAGTTTACATTCACTTTCATCTGAACTCTGTAATTATTCGTGGAAAGGGGCAATATACATTCTTTATGGGGGTAAAGGTGTTATACCAAGTGATTTAGGGCGGTGATAGACCACTAACTTTGGAATCAGTAAGTTGGGAGTTCAAATTCAGCCTCAGACTCTAGGCACTTTCTAGCTGTGTGACCTTGGGCAAGTCACTTAACCCTGATTGCCTGGCATCCAGGGTCATCTTCAGTCATCCTGATTTATATCTGACCACTGGACCCAGATGACTCCAGAGGAAAAAAGTGGGATTGGTGACTTAACACAGCATCCCCTCACAAAAATCCAATTTATGTGCTTGTAATGACATCACTTCCCTGATGTTCTGGTCTTCTTTGAAAATGAAGGACAAGCATCATCATTATATAACCTTAATAAAGTTTCTAAAAATCAATTAAACTTGGAAATTAATTGAAATATGTGCTATTCAGTGAGTGTTAGAAAATAGGTAGGCACTCATGAGTTATAACAATATTAAAAACAAGGAACACCAGGCTGATAGGGGTAAATCTAGAACTCAAAAGAAGAGTTATCCAGTGTTGATCTTGATATACATATGCATGCATGCATGTGTGCATATGAACATTGTGGATATGCACATGTATGTGTTCAGAGGTATATTGTAATGCACAATATATATGACTTTATATATACATTCACATATATGCATATGTCCATATATAAGAAATTGTATATATTAGACATTTATGTTATGTTATTTTGTATTGTGTTGCATTATAGTGTGTCATATATGATGTCATGTTTGCTACAAATGTTCATGCAAATAAATGTATGTGAGTGCACAGGTGTACACATATGTGCACACATTGTGAATGCATGTATTGCTTCAAGAGTTATAAAGCGGTTTTTTTTATACCTTAAAGTATCAATTCTGGGCAGATACTTACTAGACATGTCACTCTGATCAGGCAACAAGGTCTCTCAGTTATCAAGGTGAAGAACAAAGATAATAAGTTCAGAGGTGTCGATTTGCAGTGGTGACTTTTTTTTCTTAGCTTAGAATTAATCTTGGTTGTGGCTTTTGTTTTTGTTTAATCTGTACCAGTGAAACATAAATCAATAAAATTTAACAGTGTAGGTATCCATCAGCAGACAGGCCCAAGAAATAAAGAAATAAGTTTTTCAAAGTTTAATTTTACACTTATGTGGATATTTTTTGTTTCACTGGATTTGGCTCACTTTATTGTTCTTTAGATTATAAAATCTTCCAGAGGTTTTGAAAATTTCTGTGAGTCCATAATTTTCATCATGGTTTAAAAGTTTTGTTTGGAAATTGGGAAAGCATCTTTTCCCCACAAAGTATGGTGATTGGGGCAGGGCCAATATAGCAGAGTGAAGTCAGGAATTTCCCTGACCTTTACCAAATTGCTCTCAGAAACAACACTAATTAAACCTTTAAATGAATTCTGTAATGATAGAACCCACAAAAAGAAAGAGTGAACCAGATTTCCAGATTGAAATGCCTTGAAGGGACTTCAGGAAAGGTCTGTCAAGCTCAGGTATAGTAAGGGCATGACCCAGTACAGGTGGGTGCAGGTGAAGTCAATGAGAGTCTCTCAGCCACAGCACAGATCACCAACTGGGACCCATAGGTCCCAATAAAAGTTTAACTGAGAGAACCAGCATAGTAGGCAATTTGGTAGCCCCAGAAGGCTAGCACAAGGGGTGCCACTAGGTCAGCCATATCTAGGCAGTCGCTAATGCCTGAGGCTCAAGCTTGATGAAGAGGCCTCTGACTCCAAGGTCAGGAAACTTCAAACAGTGCTCCGATGTGGCCTTGGAGCAGAGCTCTACCTTAAAAACCATGGACTAGGCTAAACATGAGTCAGAAAAAGAAGAAAATCCTAACCATAGAAAGCAGCTATAGTGATTAGGAAGATCAAAATGCCATTTCAGATAAGGAAATTGAAAAAGGTCTATATGTGAAGCTCTGGAGGGGAATAATGCATTTGTATAAACCACAAAAAGTCCTCTTGAAAGAGATCAAAAAGTATTTTTATAATCAAATGGAAGAATTGGGAAAAGAAATGAGATGTGGGTGAGAACATTAACAGTTTGGAAACGGAAAAACAAAATTAGCAAAATAAAGTAACTTGTTTAAAAATACAATTGAGCAAATGAACAAAGAAAACAACTCTAATATTAAAATTTGGCAAATCAAAAGAGAAAAAAAACTTTCAAAATACAATTTGGCAAATGGAATAAGAAATGCAAAAACTAACTGAAGAAAATAATTGCTTAACAACTAGAATTGGGCAACTGGAAGCTAAAGATTTTATGAGACAGCAAGAATAAGTAAAGAATTTTTTGGCAAGGCAATGGGATTAAGTGACTTGCCCAAGGTCACACAGCAAGCTAATTATTAAGTGTCTGAGGTAGTATTTGAACTCAGGTCATCTTGACTACAAGGCTGATGCTCTATCCATTTTGCCATCTAACTGCTATGAAAAAAATTTTTTAAATGTAAAATACCTCATTTGAAAAAAAAGGGAGATGGAAAATAAATCCAGGAGATATAATTTAAGAATTATTGAACTACCTGAAGGTTGGAATCAAAAAATGAGCCTGGACAATATCTTTCAGGTAATCATGAAGGAAAAACTGGGCTTATATAAAGACCAGAGGGTACAATACTCATTGAAAGAATCTACTAATCATTTCCTGAAAGAGATCCCAATACGAGCATGCCAAGGAATATTACAGTCACATTCCAGAATTATCTGCCAGATAAGAAGCAATTCAAATATTAAGTCTGCATTGCAGAAGTCTTGGTAGCTTCAACATTAAAGGATAAAGGGAATTGGAATTTGATGTTCCAGAAGGCAAAGGAGCTTACAACTGAGAATCAACTACCCTGCAAAATACAAAACATTCTTTCAGGGAAAAAGATGAATATTCAATCAAATAAGGAACTTCAAACTTTCTGGACGAGAGCTGAACAGAAAAATTTAATCTTCACACACATGACCCAAAAATTGAATAAAATGATAAATAGAAAATGAAAGATATGCTTATTCAATAAGACCAAACTGTTTGAAGCCCTATGTGAGAAGATATTACTTGTGAATCTTGAGAACTGTATCTCTTATTAGAAGGTATATGCGTAATCAGAGGATGCGGACATAAATTGATTTGGATGTGAAGATTTAAAAAAATATATAATTTAGGGGTGGCTAGGTGGCGCAGTGGATAGAGCACAGGACCTGGAATCAGTAGTACCTGAGTTCAAAGCTGACCTCAAACACTTAATAATTACCAAGCTGTGTGGCCTTTGGCAAACCGCTTAACTCCATTTGCCTTGCAAAATCCTAATACAGATAGAGAGAGAGAGAGAGAGAGAGAGAGAGAGAGAGAGAGAGAGAGGGAGAGGGAGAGGGAGAGGGAGAGGGAGAGGGAGAGGGAGAGGGAGAGGGAGATGATAGAGAGAGATAGATAGAGATATGGAGACAGAAATAGAGACAGAGACAGAGACAGAGAGAGATAGAGATATATCATTTAAAGTAGAGAAAAAGGATAGTACTGGGAAAAGAGAAAAAGGGGAGCAGAATGGGATAAATTGTATCATATGAAGAGACATAAAGGACTTATTATAGAGGAGAAAAAGAAGGGAAGGTATGAGCATTGTTCAAAACTAAAGTTTATTTGGATTTGGCTCAAAGATGGATAAACATGTATGATCAGTGGGGTATAGAAACTTACCTTATCCCACAGGGAATTAGAAGGGGAAAGAGGTGAAAGGAAAGAAGGGACTGATAAAAGGGAGAGCAAATATAGGGAGGTGGTGGTCAAAAACAAAACATTAGTAATGAGGAATAGAAGGAAAGGAGAGAGAAAAGTATAAATGGGAATGGGAACAGGATGAAGGATAATAGAGAGTTAGTAATCATGACTGAGAATGTGAATGGGCAGAATTCTCACATAAGATAGAAGTGGATAACAGAGTGGATTAAAAACAAAATCCTACAATGTGTTATTATTAAGAAACACATTTGAAGGAGAGAGATAAACCCATAAAGGTAAAAGACTAGAGCAGAATATATTATGGTTTCACCTGAAGTGCAAATTTAAAAAAAAAAGCAGTGGTACCAATTCTGATATCCAAAGCAAATGCAAAAAAGTAGATATAATTAAAGAGGATAAGGAAGAAAACTGCATCTTCCTAAAAGGTACCATAAACAATGAAATAATATCAATAATAAACATATGCACCAAATGGTCTAACATCCAAATTCTTAGAGGTGAATTTAAATGAGTTACAGAAAGACATGGAAAACAAAACTATGCTAATTGGGGACCTCAACCTCCCTATCTCATAAATGGATTAATCTAATCACATAATAAATAAGAAAAAAAGGAAAAAATAATAAGAAAAAAGTTAAGGATTCTAAAAGAATCTTAGAAAAGTTAGATATATGGTAGACCTCTGGAGAAAACTGAATGGGGATAGAAAGCAATATATCTTTCGCCTACCTGGCAAATACAAAAGAATTAACCCTCACAATCAAATGTACAAAGGCAAAAATAATAAATGCATTCTTTTCAAATCATGATGCCCTAAAAATTGCATGTAATCAAGGTCCATAGAAATGGAAATTAAAATTATTTGTAAAATAAGTATCTTAATATTAAAGAATAAGTGGATCAAAAGTCAAATCATAGAAATAATAAATAATTTCATATAAGACAATGACAGTGGTAAGACATCATACTAAACCTGTGGGATTCAGCCAGAGAAGTTATTAGGGGTGATTTTTATATCTCTAATTGATTACCTGAATAAAATAGAAAAATAGGAGATCAATGAATTGGGCATGTAACCAAAAATTTAGGAGAAAAAAATTTAAAAATACC